>NW_027436722.1:333250-659000 GCF_047716275.1 Strix uralensis
GTGATTCATTACAAATAATGTTTTTGCTAATCTTTCCTGTACATCCTGTATTTCCTGATATTTTGCTACATAACGTTTCAAGGTACCATTTGCTCTCTCAACTATGGCCTGTCCTGTGGGAGAATGCGGTATCCCTGTTACATGCTTCACTCCCCACTTGTTTAAAAATCTTTGCATTCGACTTCCGACATATGCTGGTCCATTGTCTGTCTTTATAGTATTCGGGACTCCCATTATTGCAAAACAACATGTTAAGTGTCTGATTACCTGTGTGGCCTTTTCTCCACTCTGCGCAGAGGCCCATATATATTTGCTATAAGTATCTATAGTAACATGTACATATTTAAGTCTACCAAAACTTTGTATGTGAGTCACATCCATTTGCCATACTTCATTAGATTTCGTCCCTCTAGGATTGACTCCTATTCCAATACCAACCCCTTTATTGTGAAAACTACAAACAGGGCATGTTTTTACTATGGCCGTTGCTTCCGCCATTGTGATGCCAAATTGTGTTTTTAGCCCTTTTGCATTCTGGTGGAATATGTCATGTGCTTCTTTTGCCAATTTGTCTTTCGGCATAGGAACATGTATAACAGTGGATACCAATTTGTCCGCTCGAGCATTACCTTCCCCAAGTCCTATATCCCATTTATGACTCCTAACATGAATTACAGCATACGGTTGTTCCCTTATTTTTATGGCCCTCTGTAATTGTAAGAACAACTCATAGAGACGCTTATTTTGTACTTCCCTGACTTCTGCATCTTCTATCCTTGCTACTATTCCCGCTACATACATAGAATCAGTTACAATATTCAATGGTTCATTAAACTTAACCATCGCCCAAACTACTGCCAACAGTTCCAAAGTTTGTAGTGTGTCTTGTGCTGTGGCTTTTAATATCTCGTGTTTCCATGTATTATCTTCCTGCCACGTTATAGCTGCTGTCTGAGATTTCTTTCCTGCATCTGTATAAACTGTGATGGCATTCGGGATCGGCGCCTGTTGTCTTTTTGGCTGTTCAATCCAATGTAATTGTCCCAACCATCTCAAAGGTTCCATAGATAATTGATCAGTTGACAACATCATTGGCCCATTTAACATGGCTTCCTGCAATGCTGTGCTATTTGCCAGGTACCACTGCATGGTTTCCTTCTGCATTGGACAGTATATGAATTGAGGTTCTCTTCCACTTATTTGAATAACTCGCACACGACCTTTCTTTACTAAATTTGCTAATGCCTCAACTTTTTGAAGTAGAGATTTTGATTGTTGTAATGCTGGCGTGATCCATTCTAGCACCCATGTCTCCCCCGTTTTCTTTTTAGACTGCGTAATAGCTCCGAGCAAATGCTGTGAACCCATCCACACAAGTATGTCCAGGGGGAGCTCAGCGTCTCTCCGACGCACTTGTCCAGAAGTAATACGATCCATAATCTGTTGTAGCACTCGCTTCTGGTCTGCTGATAAAAACACCACCTGTGCAGGATCATTTCCTTTTAACAGTGGTCGTAATTGTTGTAAAAGCTCGTTTGGGATGCCCACTATAGGTTTTAGCCATTGTAAATCTCCTAATAGCTTTTGAGCATCATGCAGTGTTGAGATTTCAGGATTAATTGTCAATTTTTGTGGTGTCACTATTTGTTTCATCAAAGACAATCCTAAATATTTCCATGGAGCTGTTTTTTGTATCTTTTCTGGTGCAATTACCAATTTTTGCTTTGCAAGGGTGTTTACAATTTCTTTTATCTGTGCTTCTGTAAATGGTTCTTTCTGTGCAAATAATATATCATCCATATAATGATAAATTATAACATCAGTCCATTTTTGACGTAATGGCTGTAAGGCTGCATCTACAAAAATCTGACATAAAGTTGGACTATTTCTCATTCCTTGCGGTAAAACTGTCCATTCAAACCGTTGATCTGGCCCTTCTCTATTTATTGCCGGTAAAGTGAAAGCAAATCGGCGCATGTCCTTTTCATGAAGCGGAATCGTAAAGAAACAATCTTTTAAGTCCACAATCAATATAGGCCATTCATAAGGTAACATAGCTGGATTCGGCATACCTGGTTGTAAAGCCCCCATTGGTTCCATTTGCTTGTTTACTTCCCTAAGGTCATGCAAAAGTCGATATTTGCCTGATTTCTTCTTTATGACAAATATCGGAGTATTCCAAGGACTAGTAGATAATCTTAAATGTCCTTGCTGATATTGTTCTTGTACTAGCAAGTGTGCTTGCTCAAGACTTTCCCTTTTTAGTGGCCACTGCTTTACCCATATTGGATTGTCAGATGTCCAAGTTATAGGGATCGGGAAAGTCCAAGCAATGGCCATTAGAATAAATGGTGATCGTTTGTCAAAACTATTCCCATTTGTGCTAACACATCTCTTCCAATTAAGCAATTTACCCCTGGAGGTAATTGCACTACAGCAAGCACCGCTGTGACTGTTTGTCCTTCAATTGTTAATTGTAGGGGCGGCGTTCGATTAGCTAAAGTTAAACCACCCACGCCAGTGATGGTAGTGGTATGCTCTTGTAATGGCCAGCCTTGTGGCCAAGAAGAAGGCGACAGTATGCTGGAATCTGCGCCTGTGTCTAACAACCCTTCCACAGTTATTGCGTTACCTTGAAATGACAGGTGAACAGTCTTCCTGGGTCTCGTACTCAGATCCAGTGTTAGCAGGGTCAGGCTTCCTGTGGATCCAAAGCCTTTATTTCCGCGACTCTCCTCAGTTATTGGTCGTATTGTTTGAGTCACTTGTGGCAGAGGCACCAGCTGTGCAATCCGTTGTCCCTGTGCAATCTTTACTGGTGGATTCAGTGTATATGCCATAATATAGATTTCACCTTCATAATCTGCATCAATAACTCCCGGTAAAACAAATAGTCCACATTGTGATGCCGATGATCTTCCTAATAATAAAGCTCCCATGGCTCTCCCATTAATAATGATAGGTCCTCGTACATTCGTAGATATTGTTTGAGGATTATTTGTTAACAGAATAACATCTACTGCTGCTGCCAGGTCCAACCCGAGACTTCCCCGGGTGGCGGGTTGAAGGACTGCGCTGCGGCTGCAATTTTGGTCGTTGCGCGGCGGCCGGCGAACGCGCTCCGTGTGGAGTTTCCCGACCGTCTGCAGCAAGCCCCCTCATTATGGGAGTTAGATCGGCAAGTTTGACACCATACATTTCTGGCTGTACAACTCTTTCGTACATGCTCTGGAGCTCCGCATCGGTAACACCGTAGCTGCCCCTTTTTAGGTGTTTGCACTTTAACTGCTGTTGCTGCTGAAGTCTGGAGAGGCGCAAGGGCTGCCATAACCTGACTTTGAGTAGCCTGAGCCTGTTCTTTCATTCCTTCCCCTAATTTCTTTATTGCCTCTACAAGAAAAGCCTGAGGTCCAGTAGGTATCGAGGACGCTTTTTCAAGTGCCTCCTCTATAGTCCAATGTGCCCTTAATGTATTCAATAAACTCTTTGTAGCAGGATTGCCATTTTGTGAAATACACTGTTTTAAGAGAGCACCCTGCATGTAGAGAGGTACTCTTGCTCTTTCAATTGCATTTACCAACTTATCTACAAAACTGCCCAAAGTCTCTTCTCTCCCTTGCTTAATTCCCATATACATTGGAACTCCGCCTGGCTCTTTCACTTGTTCTATAGCTTCTCTCACTAACCTCATTGCCTCTCTCACTTTATCCGGACCGAGCAATGCTTGAGCTTCTACTCTAGCATAAGGTCCTAACCCCATTAATTCATCCATTGTAACCCCTTGTAATGGATCTCCTGCTTGCCGCTGTACCGCTATCGATTCTAACACTCTCGCTTGCCAATGCGCATTAAACAACAACCACTGACTAGGAGAGAAAATTAACTTTGCTATACCCCGACAATCTGCAGGCAAAAGAAGTTGAGTGCTCCAGAGATAATCTAACATTTGACGAGTCGGTTCACCAGTAACACCATAAGAACTCACTGTAGAGCGCAATTGTGATAAAAGCTTCCAATCTAATGCCGTAACAGTAGCATTTAGTCCACCAGCTGGGTTCGGCTGAAACTGAACTGGAAAAGCCATTGCTGTCGCCATCTGAGTCATCTCCTCATCCCCTTTTTCTAACCCCTCTCGTGCCAATGCATTCCAAGCCCGACACCTTTCTTTAGCGATCTCTATCCCCAGCCCATCTTCTGAGCCAGGAGTAGAATTCTCGCTTTCCGGCGTCACAGTGTGGCTGGACGCGTCAGGGCTACTCAGGGCAGAAGCGAGGGGAGCGGTAGGGAGAACTCGTTCTGAGCTTTCCTGTCCCGTCTCTTCGGAACGTAAAGGTGGTAAAACAAGCTCACGAAACGCAGGCGGTAATGGCCACTTAGTTTCCTCCTCCCCATATCTGGTGTTTTTCTCTTTTGCCGCAATTGCGCCCTGTGCAGCTCTTTTTTCAGCCTGATACCTGAGCAATTCATTATGAACCACCCTCCATAACTTTCCCAACTTTTTTGCTGTCTTATCATCATTCAATGTTAATTCCCATAACTTATCTCCAAATTTTCTCCATTCCGATAACTCATGAACTGTATGTGGATTAATAAAACAACCTTGCTCTACCCCATAAGCTAAAAGCCCCTGAAGATCCTTTTTTACATCTATTCCCTCAACCCGGCGTTGTGCCAGCCAGGATGCAAATAAATCATATGCTGCTTGCCTGTCCATACCTTAATTTTTCCGTTGCAGCCTTTCCAGGTTTCGGCAGCACGTATCAGCAGGGCTCACCTCTTATGACACCCTGGGCGCGGGCCTTTTTAGTCGCCTTTCGCCGTCCTCGCTGCTTAAGGACCTGAACAACCTTCTCTGGTCTTTATCCTTCGTGGTGCCTTATACGTCCTTTGGCACGTATCACGTCGCGGTCACCATTTGTTGAAAGAACGCAGAGGGAGCCCAGCCATCATTTAATGCACAAAGGCTCAACTTTATTAGTACTCACACTTCTTTTATACCCACAATAATTAGTTCATACATATTGCAAAAAGCAAGCTCCTTATAGGTTGCTAAGGTTAGATACATTGGTTGCTAAGGTTAAATACCAATCTCGCCCCTTATGATTTCTGCAAGGCCTTCTACATAGTCCTGCTTCTGTTCTTTGTTCTTCTTTGATACTTTTCGGTATTCTCCCATCACGTCGCCGTTGTCAGCAGTTCCTCGGTGCTGTGCCCTTTCTCACGTAGCCAGTTGTTAGCAAACTGCTCCACAGCCCACTGTGACATAGACCCAACATTGAGATGGCAAGCAGTGGCCTGTTGCTCACTGTGACATGGCCATCACTGACCTGCTGCACACTGTGACATGGCCCCACAGTGACGTGGCCGCTACTGTCCTGCTGCCCACTGTGACATGGCCCCCATAGTGACATGGCCACCACTGACCTGCTGCCCACTGTGACATGGCCCCTACAGTGACATGGCCACTACTGACCACTGACCACTGTGACATAGCCCCACAGTGACTTGGGCACCACTGAATGCTGCCCAATGTGACATGGTCCCCATAGTGACATGGCCACCAGGAACCTGCGGCCCACTGTGACATGGCCCCCATAGTGACATGGCCACCACTGACCTGCTGCCCACTGTGACATAGCACCCACAGTGACATGGCAACCAGTGGCCTGTTGCTCACTGTGACATGGCCACCACTGACCTGCTGCACACTGTGACATGACCTCACAGTGACATGGCCACCACTGACCTGCTGCCCACTGTGACATAGCCCCCACAGTGACATAGCAACGAGTGGCCTGTTGCTCACTGTGACATGGCCATCACTGACCTCCTGCACACTGTGACATGGCCCCACAGTGTCGTGGCCACCACTGACCTGCTGCGCACTGTGACATAACCCCCACAGAGTCATGGCAACCAGTGGCCTGTTGCTCACTGTGACATGGCCATCACTGACCTGCTGCACACTGTGACATGGCCCCACAGTGACATGGCCACCACTGACCTGCTGCCCACTGTGACCTAGCCCCCATAGTGACATGGCCACCATTGACCTGCTGCCCACTGTGACATGGCCCCCATAGTGACATGGCCACCACTGACCTGCTGCACACTGTGACATAGCCCCCACAGTGACATGGCAACCAGTGGCCTGTTGCTCACTGTGACATGGCCATCACTGACCTGCTGCACACTGTGACATGGCCCCACAGTGACGTGGCCACTACTGACCTGCTGCCCACTGTGACATGGCCGCCATAGTGACATGGCCACCACTGACCTACTGCCCACTGTGACATGGCCCCCATAGTGACATGGCCACCACTGACCTGCTGCCCACTGTAACATAGCCCCCACAGTGACATGGCCACCACTGACCTGCTGCCCACTGTGACATAGCCCCCACAGTGACATGGCAACCAGTGGCCTGTTGCTCACTGTGACATGGCCATCACTGACCTGCTGCCCACTGTCACATGGCCCCCATAGTGACATGGCCACCACTGACCTGCTGCCCACTGTGACATAGCCCCCACAGTGACATGGCAACCAGTGGCCTGTTGCTCACTGTGACATGACCTCACAGTGACATGGCCACCACTGACCTGCTGCCCAATGTGACATAGCCCCCATAGTGACATGGCCACCACTGACCTGCTGCCCACTATGACATGGCCACCATAGTGACACGGCCAGCACTGACCTGCTGCCCACTGTGACATAGCCCCCACAGTGACATGGCAACCAGTGGCCTGTTACTCACTGTGACATGGCCATCACTGACCTGCTGCACACTGTGACATGGCCCCACAGTGACATGGCCACTACTGACCTGCTGCCCACTGTGACATGGCCCCCATAGTGACATGGCCACCACTGACCTGCTGCCCACTATGACATGGCCCCCATAGTGACATGGCCACCACTGACCTGCTGCCCACTTTGACATAGCCCCCACAGTGACATGGCAACCAGTGGCCTGTTGCTCACTGTGACATGGCCACCACTGACCTGCTGCACACTGTGACATGACCTCACAGTGACATGGCCACCACTGACCTGCTGCCCAATGTGACATAGCCCCCATAGTGACATGGCCACCATTGACCTGCTGCCCACTGTGATATGGCCCCCATAGTGACATGGCCAGCACTGACCTGCTGTCCACTGTGACATAGCCCCCACAGTGACATGTCAACCAGTGGCCTGTTGCTCACTGTGACATGGCCATCACTGACCTGCTGCTCACTGTGACATGGCCCCACAGTGACGTGGCCACTACTGACCTGCTGCCCACTGTGACATGGCCCCCATAGTGACATGGCCACCACTGACCTGCTGCCCACTGTGACATGGCCCCCATAGTGACATGGCCACCACTGACCTGCTGCCCACTGTGACGTAGACCCCACAGTGACATGGCAACCAGTGGCCCGTTGCTCACTGTGACATGGCCACCACTGACCTGCTGCACACTGTGACATGGCCCCCATAGTGACATGGCCACCACTGACCTGCTGCCCACTGTGACGTAGACCCCACAGTGACATGGCAACCAGTGGCCCGTTGCTCACTGTGACATGGCCACCACTGACCTGCTGCACACTGTGACATGACCTCACAGTGACATGGCCACCACTGACCTGCTGCCCAATGTGACATAGGCCCCATAGTGACACGGCCACCACTGACCTGCTGCCCATTGTGACATGGCCCCCATAGTGACATGGCCAGCACTGACCTGCTGCCCCCTGTGACATAGACCCAACAGTGACATGGCAACCAGTGGCCTGTTGCTCACTGTGACATGGCCATCACTGACCTGCTGCACACTGTGACATGGCCCCAGAGTGACGTGGCCACTACTGACCTGCTGCCCACTGTGACATGGCCCCCACAGTGACATGGCCACCACTGACCTGCTGCCCACTGTGACATGGCCCCCATAGTGACATGGCCACTACTGACCCGTTGACCACTGTGACATAGCACCACAGTGACTTGGGCACAACTGACCTGCTGCCCACTGTGACATGGCCCCCATAGTGACATGGCCACCACTGACCTGCTGCGCACTGTGACATAGCCCCCACAGTGACATGGCAACCAGTGGCATGTTGCTCACTGTGACATGGCCACCACTGACCTGCTGCACACTGTGAAATGACCTCACAGTGACATGGCCACCACTGACCTGCTGCCCACTGTCACATGGCCCCCATAGTGACATGGCCAAAATTGACCTGCTGCCCACTGTGAAATAGCCCCCACAGTGACATGGCAACCAGTGACCTGTTGCTCACTGTGACATGGCCATCACTGACCTGCTGCACACTGTGACATGGACGCACAGTGACGTGGTCTCTACTGACCTGCTGCCCACTGTGACATGGCCCCCATAGTGACATGGCCACCACTGACCTGCTGCCCACTGTGACATGGCCCCAACAGTGACATGGCCACCACTGACCCGCTGACCACTGTGACATAGCCCCACAGTGACTTGGGCACCACTGACCTGCTGCCCACTGTGACATGGCCCCCATAGTGACATGGCCACCACTGACCTGCTGCCCACTGTGACATAGCCCCCACAGTGACATGGCAAACAGTGGCCTGTTGCTCACTGTGACATGGCCATCAGTGACCTGCTGCCCACTGTGACAAGGCCCCATATTGACATGGCCACTACTGACCTGCTGCCCACTGTGACATGGCCCCCATAGTGACATGGCCACCACTGACCTGCTGCCCACTGTGACATAGCCCCCATAGTGACATGGCAACCTGTGGTCTGCTGCCCACTGTGACATGGCCCCCATAGTGACATGGCCACTACTGACGCGCTGACGACTGTGACATAGCCCCACAGTGACTTGGGCACCAGTGATCTGCTGCCCACTGTGACATGGCCCCCATAGTGACATGGCCAAAATTGACCGGATGCCCACTGTGATATAGCCCCCATAGTGACATAGCCACCATTGACCTGCTGCCCACTGTAACATGGCCCCCATAGTGACATGGCCACCACTGACCTGCTGCCCACTGTGACAGAGCCCCCACAGTGACATGGCAACCAGTGGCCTGTTGCTCACTGTGACATGGCCACCACTGACCTGCTGCACACTGTGACATGGCCCCACAGTGACGTGGCCACTACTGACCTGCTGCTCACTGTGACATGGCCTCCATAGTGACATGGCCACCACTGACCTGCTGCCCACTGTGACATAGCCCCCAAAGTGACATGGCAACCAGTGGCCTGTTGCTCACTGTGACATGGCCATCACTTACCTGCTGCACACTGTGACATGGCCCCACAGTGACGTGTCCACTACTGACCTGCTGCCCACTGTGACATGGCCCCCATAGTGACATGGCCACCACTGACCTGCTGCCCACTGTGACATGGCCCCCACAGTGACATGGCAACCAGTGGCCTGTTGCTCACTGTGACATGACCTCACAGTGACATGGCCACCACTGACCTGCTGCCCAATGTGACATAGCCCCCATAGTGACATGGCCACCACTGACCTGCTGTCCACTGTGACATGGCCACCATAGTGACACGGCCAGCACTGACCTGCTGCCCACTGTGACATAGCCCCCACAGTGACATGGCAACCAGTGGCCTGTTGCTCACTGTGACATGGCCATCACTGACCTGCTGCACACTGTGACATGGCCCCAGAGTGACGTGGCCACTACTGACCTGCTGCCCACTGTGACATGGCCCCCACAGTGACATGGCCACCACTGACCTGCTGCCCACTGTGACATGGCCCCAACAGTGACATGGCCACTACTGACCCGTTGAACACTGTGACATAGCACCACAGTGACTTGGGCACAACTGACCTGCTGCCCACTGTGACATGGCCCCCATAGTGACATGGCCACCACTGACCTGCTGCCCACTATGACATAGCCCCCACAGTGACATGGCAACCAGTGGCCTGTTGCTCACTGTGACATGACCTCACAGTGACATGGCCACCACTGACCTGCTGCCCAATGTGACATAGCCCCCATAGTGACCTGGCCACCACTGACCTGCTGCCCACTGTGACATGGCCACCATAGTGACACGGCCAGCACTGACCTGCTGCCCACTGTGACATAGCCCCCACAGTGACATGGCAACCAGTGGCCTGTTACTCACTGTGACATGGCCATCACTGACCTGCTGCACACTGTGACATGGCCCCACAGTGACATGGCCACTACTGACCTGCTGCCCAGTGTGACATGGCCCCCATAGTGACATGGCCACCACTGACCTGCTGCCCACTATGACATGGCCCCCATAGTGACATGGCCACCACTGACCTGCTGCCCACTTTGACATAGCCCCCACAGTGACATGGCAACCAGAGACCTGTTGCTCACTGTGACATGGCCACCACTGACCTGCTGCCCAATGTGACATAGCCCCCATAGTGACATGGCCACCATTGACCTGCTGCCCACTATGACATGGCCCCCATAGTGACATGGCCACCACTGACCTGCTGTCCACTGTGACATAGCCCCCACAGTGACATGGCAACCAGTGGCCTGTTGCTCACTGTGACATGGCCATCACTGACCTGCTGCTCACTGTGACATGGCCCCACAGTGACGTGGCCACTACTGACCTGCTGCCCACTGTGACATGGCCCCCATAGTGACATGGCCACCACTGACCTGCTGCCCACTGTGACATGGACCCCATAGTGACATGGCCACCACTGACCTGCTGCCCACTGTGACATAGCCCCCACAGTGACATGGCAACCAGTGACCTGTTGCTCACTGTGACATGGCCACCACTGACCTGCTGCACACTGTGAAATGACGTCACATTGACATGGCCACCACTGACCTGCTGCCCAATGTGACATAGCCCCCATAGTGACATGGCCACCATTGACCTGCTGCCCACTGTCACATGGCCCCCATAGTGACATTTCCAAAACTGACCTGCTGCCCACTGTGACATAGCCCCCACAGTGACATGGCAACCAGTGGCCTGTTGCTCACTGTGACATGGCCATCACTGACCTGCTGCACACTGTGACATGGCCCCACAGTGAGGTGGCGACTACTGACCTGCTGCCCACTGTGACATGGCCGCCATAGTTACATGGCCACCACTGACCTGCTGCACACTGTGACATGGCCCCCATAGTGATATGGCCAGCACTGACCTGCTGCCCACTTTGACATAGCCCCCACAGTGACATGGCAACCAGTGTCCTGTTGCTCACTGTGACATGGCTACCACTGACCTGCTGCACACTGTGACATGACCTCACAGTGACATGGCCACCACTGACCTGCTGCCCAATGTGACATAGCCCCCATAGTGACATGGCCACCATTGACCTGCTGCCCACTGTGACATGGCCCCCATAGTGACATGGCCAAAAGTGACCGGATGCCCACTGTGATATAGCCCCCATAGTGACATGGCCACCATTGACCTGCTGCCCACTGTAACATGGCCCCCATAGTGACATGGCCACCACTGACCTGCTGCCCACTGTGACATAGCCCCCAAAGTGACATGGCAACCAGTGGCCTGTTGCTCACTGTGACATGGCCATCACTTACCTGCTGCACACTGTGACATGGCCCCACAGTGACGTGTCCACTACTGACCTGCTGCCCACTGTGACATGGCCCCCATAGTGACATGGCCACCACTGACCTGCTGCCCACTGTGACATGGCCCCCATAGTGACATGGCCACCACTGACCTGCTGCCCACTGTGACATGGACCCCATACTGACATGGCCACCACTGACCTGCTGCCCACTGTGACATGGCCCCCATAGTGACATGGCCACCACTGACCTGCTGTCCACTGTGACATAGCCCCCACAGTGACATGGCAACCAGTGGCCTGTTGCTCACTGTGACATGGCCATCACTGAACTGCTGCACACTATGACATGGCCCAACAGTGACGTGGCCACTACTGACCTGCTGCCCAGTGTGACATGGCCCCCATAGTGACATGGCCACCACTGACCTGCTGCCCACTGTGACATGGCCCCCATAGTGACATGGCCACCACTGACCTGCTGCCCACTGTGACGTAGACCCTACAGTGACATGGCAACCAGTGGCCCGTTGCTCACTGTGACATGGCCACCACTGACCTGCTGCACACTGTGACATGACCTCACAGTGACATGGCCACCACTGACCTGCTGCCCAATGTGACATAGGCCCCATAGTGACACGGCCACCACTGACCTGCTGCCCATTGTGACATGGCGCCCATAGTGATATGGCCAGCACTGACCTGCTGCCCCCTGTGACATAGACCCAACAGTGACATGGCAACCAGTGGCCTGTTGCTCACTGTGACATGGCCATCACTGACCTGCTGCACACTGTGACATGGCCCCAGAGTGACGTGGCCACTACTGACCTGCTGCCCACTGTGACATGGCCCCCACAGTGACATGGCCACCACTGACCTGCTGCCCACTGTGACATGGCCCCAACAGTGACATGGCCACTACTGACCCGTTGACCACTGTGACATAGCACCACAGTGACTTGGGCACAACTGACCTGCTGCCCACTGTGACATGGCCCCCATAGTGACATGGCCACCACTGACCTGCTGCCCACTGTGACATAGCCCCCACAGTGACATGGCAACCAGTGGCCTGTTGCTCACTGTGACATGACCTCACAATGACATGGCCACCACTGACCTGCTGCCCAATGTGACATAGCCCCCATAGTGACATGGCCACCACTGACCTGCTGCCCACTATGACATGGCCACCATAGTGACACGGCCAGCACTGACCTGCTGCCCACTGTGACATAGCCCCCACAGTGACATGGCAACCAGTGGCCTGTTGCTCACTGTGACATGGCCATCACTGACCTGCTGCACACTGTGACATGGCCCCACAGTGACATGGCCACTACTGACCTGCTGCCCACTGTGACATGGCCCCCATAGTGACATGGCCACCACTGACCTGCTGCCCACTATGACATGGCCCCCATAGTGACATGGCCACCACTGACCTGCTGCCCACTTTGACATAGCCCCCACAGTGACATGGCAACCAGTGGCCTGTTGCTCACTGTGACATGGCCACCACTGACCTGCTGCACACTGTGACATGACCTCACAGTGACATGGCCACCACTGACCTGCTGCCCAATGTGACATAGCCCCCATAGTGACATGGCCACCATTGACCTGCTGCCCACTGTGATATGGCCCCCATAGTGACATGGCCAGCACTGACCTGCTGTCCACTGTGACATAGCCCCCACAGTGACATGGCAACCAGTGGCCTGTTGCTCACTGTGACATGGCCATCACTGACCTGCTGCTCACTGTGACATGGCCCCACAGTGACGTGGCCACTACTGACCTGCTGCCCACTGTGACATGGCCCCCATAGTGACATGGCCACCACTGACCTGCTGCCCACTGTGACATGGACCCCATAGTGACATGGCCACCACTGACCTGCTGCGCACTGTGACATAGCCCCCACAGTGACATGGCAACCAGTGGCATGTTGCTCACAGTGACATGGCCACCACTGACCTGCTGCCCAATGTGACATAGCCCCCATAGTGACATGGCCACCATTGACCTGCTGCCCACTGTGACATGGCCCCCATAGTGACATGGCCAGCACTGACCTGCTGTCCACTGTGACATAGCCCCCACAGTGACATGGCAACCAGTGGCCTGTTGCTCACTGTGACATGGCCATCACTGACCTGCTGCTCACTGTGACATGGCCCCACAGTGACGTGGCCACTACTGACCTGCTGCCCACTGTGACATGGCCCCCATAGTGACATGGCCACCACTGACCTGCTGCCCACTGTGACATGGACCCCATAGTGACATGGCCACCACTGACCTGCTGCCCACTATGACATGGCCCCCATAGTGACATGGCCACCACTGACCTGCTGCCCACTTTGACATAGCCCTCACAGTGACATGGCAACCAGTGGCCTGTTGCTCACTGTGACATGGCCACCACCGACCTGCTGCACACTGTGAAATGACCTCACAGTGACATGGCCACCACTGACCTGCTGCCCAATGTGACATAGCCCCCATAGTGACATGGCCACCACTGACCTGCTGCCCACTATGACATGGCCCCCATAGTGACATGGCCACCACTGACCTGCTGCCCACTTTGACATAGCCCCCACAGTGACATGGCAACCAGTGGCCTGTTGCTCACTGTGACATGGCCACCAGTGACCTGCTGCACACTGTGAAATGACCTCACAGTGACATGGCCACCACTGACCTGCTGCCCAATGTGACATAGCCCCCATAGTGACATGGCCACCATTGACCTGCTGCCCACTGTCACATGGCCCCCATAGTGACATGGCCAAAACTGACCTGCTGCCCACTGTGACATAGCCCCCACAGTGACATGGCAACCAGTGGCCTGTTGCTCACTGTGACATGGCCATCACTGACCTGCTGCACACTGTGACATGGCCCCAGAGTGACGTGGCCACTACTGACCTGCTGCCCACTGTGACATGGCCCCCACAGTGACATGGCCACCACTGACCTGCTGCCCACTGTGACATGGCCCCAACAGTGACATGGCCACTACTGACCCGTTGACCACTGTGACATAGCACCACAGTGACTTGGGCACAACTGACCTGCTGCCCACTGTGACATGGCCCCCATAGTGACATGGCCACCACTGACCTGCTGCCCACTGTGACATAGCCCCCACAGTGACATGGCAACCAGTGGCCTGTTGCTCACTGTGACATGACCTCACAGTGACATGGCCACCACTGACCTGCTGCCCAATGTGACATAGCCCCCATAGTGACATGGCCACCACTGACCTGCTGCCCACTGTGACATGGCCACCATAGTGACACGGCCAGCACTGACCTGCTGCCCACTGTGACATAGCCCCCACAGTGACATGGCAACCAGTGGCCTGTTACTCACTGTGACATGGCCATCACTGACCTGCTGCACACTGTGACATGGCCCCACAGTGACATGGCCACTACTGACCTGCTGCCCACTGTGACATGGCCCCCATAGTGACATGGCCACCACTGACCTGCTGCCCACTATGACATGGCCCCCATAGTGACATGGCCACCACTGACCTGCTGCCCACTTTGACATAGCCCCCACAGTGACATGGCAACCAGTGGCCTGTTGCTCACTGTGACATGGCCACCACTGACCTGCTGCACACTGTGACATGACCTCACAGTGACATGGCCACCACTGACCTGCTGCCCAATGTGACATAGCCCCCATAGTGACATGGCCACCATTGACCTGCTGCCCACTGTGATATGGCCCCCATAGTGACATGGCCAGCACTGACCTGCTGTCCACTGTGACATAGCCCCCACAGTGACATGGCAACCAGTGGCCTGTTGCTCACTGTGACATGGCCATCACTGACCTGCTGCTCACTGTGACATGGCCCCACAGTGACGTGGCCACTACTGACCTGCTGCCCACTGTGACATGGCCCCCATAGTGACATGGCCACCACTGACCTGCTGCCCACTGTGATATGGACCCCATAGTGACATGGCCACCACTGACCTGCTGCGCACTGTGACATAGCCCCCACAGTGACATGGCAACCAGTGGCATGTTGCTCACAGTGACATGGCCACCACTGACCTGCTGCCCAATGTGACATAGCCCCCATAGTGACATGGCCACCATTGACCTGCTGCCCACTGTGACATGGCCCCCATAGTGACATGGCCAGCACTGACCTGCTGTCCACTGTGACATAGCCCCCACAGTGACATGGCAACCAGTGGCCTGTTGCTCACTGTGACATGGCCATCACTTACCTGCTGCTCACTGTGACATGGCCCCACAGTGACGTGGCCACTACTGACCTGCTGCCCACTGTGACATAGCCCCCATAGTGACATGGCCACCACTGACCTGCTGCCCACTGTGACATAGCCCCCACAGTGACATGGCAACCAGTGGCCTGTTACTCACTGTGACATGGCCATCACTGACCTGCTGCACACTGTGACATGGCCCCACAGTGACATGGCCACTACTGACCTGCTGCCCACTGTGACATGGCCCCCATAGTGACATGGCCACCACTGACCTGCTGCCCACTATGACATGGCCCCCATAGTGACATGGCCACCACTGACCTGCTGCCCACTTTGACATAGCCCCCACAGTGACATGGCAACCAGTGGCCTGTTGCTCACTGTGACATGGCCACCACTGACCTGCTGCACACTGTGACATGACCTCACAGTGACATGGCCACCACTGACCTGCTGCCCAATGTGACATAGCCCCCATAGTGACATGGCCACCATTGACCTGCTGCCCACTGTGATATGGCCCCCATAGTGACATGGCCAGCACTGACCTGCTGTCCACTGTGACATAGCCCCCACAGTGACATGGCAACCAGTGGCCTGTTGCTCACTGTGACATGGCCATCACTGACCTGCTGCTCACTGTGACATGGCCCCACAGTGACGTGGCCACTACTGACCTGCTGCCCACTGTGACATGGCCCCCATAGTGACATGGCCACCACTGACCTGCTGCCCACTGTGACATGGACCCCATAGTGACATGGCCACCACTGACCTGCTGCGCACTGTGACATAGCCCCCACAGTGACATGGCAACCAGTGGCATGTTGCTCACAGTGACATGGCCACCACTGACCTGCTGCCCAATGTGACATAGCCCCCATAGTGACATGGCCACCATTGACCTGCTGCCCACTGTGACATGGCCCCCATAGTGACATGGCCAGCACTGACCTGCTGTCCACTGTGACATAGCCCCCACAGTGACATGGCAACCAGTGGCCTGTTGCTCACTGTGACATGGCCATCACTGACCTGCTGCTCACTGTGACATGGCCCCACAGTGACGTGGCCACTACTGACCTGCTGCCCACTGTGACATGGCCCCCATAGTGACATGGCCACCACTGACCTGCTGCCCACTGTGACATGGACCCCATAGTGACATGGCCACCACTGACCTGCTGCCCACTATGACATGGCCCCCATAGTGACATGGCCACCACTGACCTGCTGCCCACTTTGACATAGCCCTCACAGTGACATGGCAACCAGTGGCCTGTTGCTCACTGTGACATGGCCACCACCGACCTGCTGCACACTGTGAAATGACCTCACAGTGACATGGCCACCACTGACCTGCTGCCCAATGTGACATAGCCCCCATAGTGACATGGCCACCACTGACCTGCTGCCCACTATGACATGGCCCCCATAGTGACATGGCCACCACTGACCTGCTGCCCACTTTGACATAGCCCCCACAGTGACATGGCAACCAGTGGCCTGTTGCTCACTGTGACATGGCCACCACTGACCTGCTGCACACTGTGAAATGACCTCACAGTGACATGGCCACCACTGACCTGCTGCCCAATGTGACATAGCCCCCATAGTGACATGGCCACCATTGACCTGCTGCCCACTGTCACATGGCCCCCATAGTGACATGGCCAAAACTGACCTGCTGCCCACTGTGACATAGCCCCCACAGTGACATGGCAACCAGTGGCCTGTTGCTCACTGTGACATGGCCATCACTGACCTGCTGCACACTGTGACATGGCCCCACAGTGAGGTGGCGACTACTGACCTGCTGCCCACTGTGACATGGCCGCCATAGTTACATGGCCACCACTGACCTGCTGCCCACTGTGACATGGCCCCCATAGTGATATGGCCAGCACTGACCTGCTGCCCACTGTGACATAGCCCCCACAGTGACATGGCAACCAGTGTCCTGTTGCTCACTGTGACATGGCTACCACTGACCTGCTGCACACTGTGACATGACCTCACAGTGACATGGCCACCACTGACCTGCTGCCCAATGTGACATAGCCCCCATAGTGACATGGCCACCATTGACCTGCTGCCCACTGTGACATGGCCCCCATAGTGACATGGCCAAAAGTGACCGGATGCCCACTGTGATATAGCCCCCATAGTGACATGGCCACCATTGACCTGCTGCCCACTGTAACATGGCCCCCATAGTGACATGGCCACCACTGACCTGCTGCCCACTGTGACATAGCCCCCACAGTGACATGGCAACCAGTGGCCTGTTGCTCACTGTGACATGGCCATCACTGACCTGCTGCACACTGTGACATGGCCCCACAGTGACGTGGCCACTACTGACCTGCTGCTCACTGTGACATGGCCTCCATAGTGACATGGCCACCACTGACTTGCTGCCCACTGTGACATGGCCCCCATAGTGACATGGCCACCAATGACCTGCTGCCCACTGTGACATAGCCCCCACAGTGACATGGCAACCAGTGGCCTGTTGCTCACTGTGACATGGCCATCACTTACCTGCTGCACACTGTGACATGGCCCCACAGTGACGTGGCCACTACTGACCTGCTGCCCACTGTGACATGGCCCCCATAGTGACATGGCCACCACTGACCTGCTGCCCACTGTGACATGGCCCCCATAGTGACATGGCCACCACTGACCTGCTGCCCACTGTGACGTAGACCCTACAGTGACATGGCAACCAGTGGCCCGTTGCTCACTGTGACATGGCCACCACTGACCTGCTGCACACTGTGACATGACCTCACAGTGACATGGCCACCACTGACCTGCTGCCCAATGTGACATAGGCCCCATAGTGACACGGCCACCACTGACCTGCTGCCCATTGTGACATGGCCCCCATAGTGACATGGCCAGCACTGACCTGCTGCCCCCTGTGACATAGACCCAACAGTGACATGGCAACCAGTGGCCTGTTGCTCACTGTGACATGGCCATCACTGACCTGCTGCACACTGTGACATGGCCCCAGAGTGACGTGGCCACTACTGACCTGCTGCCCACTGTGACATGGCCCCCACAGTGACATGGCCACCACTGACCTGCTGCCCACTGTGACATGGCCCCAACAGTGACATGGCCACTACTGACCCGTTGACCACTGTGACATAGCACCACAGTGACTTGGGCACAACTGACCTGCTGCCCACTGTGACATGGCCCCCATAGTGACATGGCCACCACTGACCTGCTGCCCACTGTGACAAAGCCCCCACAGTGACATGGCAACCAGTGGCCTGTTGCTCACTGTGACATGACCTCACAGTGACATGGCCACCACTGACCTGCTGCCCAATGTGACATAGCCCCCATAGTGACATGGCCACCACTGACCTGCTGCCCACTATGACATGGCCACCATAGTGACACGGCCAGCACTGACCTGCTGCCCACTGTGACATAGCCCCCACAGTGACATGGCAACCAGTGGCCTGTTACTCACTGTGACATGGCCATCACTGACCTTCTGCACACTGTGACATGGCCCCACAGTGACATGGCCACTACTGACCTGCTGCCCACTGTGACATGGCCCCCATAGTGACATGGCCACCACTGACCTGCTGCCCACTATGACATGGCCCCCATAGTGACATGGCCACCACTGACCTGCTGCCCACTGTGACATGGCCCCCATAGTGACATGGCCAAAAGTGACCGGATGCCCACTGTGATATAGCCCCCATAGTGACATGGCCACCATTGACCTGCTGCCCACTGTAACATGGCCCCCATAGTGACATGGCCACCACTGACCTGCTGCCCACTGTGACATAGCCCCCACAGTGACATGGCAACCAGTGGCCTGTTGCTCACTGTGACATGGCCATCACTGACCTGCTGCACACTGTGACATGGCCCCACAGTGACGTGGCCACTACTGACCTGCTGCTCACTGTGACATGGCCTCCATAGTGACATGGCCACCACTGACTTGCTGCCCACTGTGACATGGCCCCCATAGTGACATGGCCACCAATGACCTGCTGCCCACTGTGACATAGCCCCCAAAGTGACATGGCAACCAGTGGCCTGTTGCTCACTGTGACATGGCCATCACTTACCTGCTGCACACTGTGACATGGCCCCACAGTGACGTGGCCACTACTGACCTGCTGCCCACTGTGACATGGCCCCCATAGTGACATGGCCACCACTGACCTGCTGCCCACTGTGACATGGCCCCCATAGTGACATGGCCACCACTGACCTGCTGCCCACTGTGACGTAGACCCTACAGTGACATGGCAACCAGTGGCCCGTTGCTCACTGTGACATGGCCACCACTGACCTGCTGCACACTGTGACATGACCTCACAGTGACATGGCCACCACTGACCTGCTGCCCAATGTGACATAGGCCCCATAGTGACACGGCCACCACTGACCTGCTGCCCATTGTGACATGGCCCCCATAGTGACATGGCCAGCACTGACCTGCTGCCCCCTGTGACATAGACCCAACAGTGACATGGCAACCAGTGGCCTGTTGCTCACTGTGACATGGCCATCACTGACCTGCTGCACACTGTGACATGGCCCCAGAGTGACGTGGCCACTACTGACCTGCTGCCCACTGTGACATGGCCCCCACAGTGACATGGCCACCACTGACCTGCTGCCCACTGTGACATGGCCCCAACAGTGACATGGCCACTACTGACCCGTTGACCACTGTGACATAGCACCACAGTGACTTGGGCACAACTGACCTGCTGCCCACTGTGACATGGCCCCCATAGTGACATGGCCACCACTGACCTGCTGCCCACTGTGACAAAGCCCCCACAGTGACATGGCAACCAGTGGCCTGTTGCTCACTGTGACATGACCTCACAGTGACATGGCCACCACTGACCTGCTGCCCAATGTGACATAGCCCCCATAGTGACATGGCCACCACTGACCTGCTGCCCACTATGACATGGCCACCATAGTGACACGGCCAGCACTGACCTGCTGCCCACTGTGACATAGCCCCCACAGTGACATGGCAACCAGTGGCCTGTTACTCACTGTGACATGGCCATCACTGACCTGCTGCTCACTGTGACATGGCCCCACAGTGACGTGGCCACTACTGACCTGCTGCCCACTGTGACATGGCCCCCATAGTGACATGGCCACCACTGACCTGCTGCCCACTGTGACATGGACCCCATAGTGACATGGCCACCACTGACCTGCTGCGCACTGTGACATAGCCCCCACAGTGACATGGCAACCAGTGGCATGTTGCTCACTGTGACATGGCCACCACTGACCTGCTGCACACTGTGAAATGACCTCACAGTGACATGGCCACCACTGACCTGCTGCCCACTGTCACATGGCCCCCATAGTGACATGGCCAAAATTGACCTGCTGCCCACTGTGAAATAGCCCCCACAGTGACATGGCAACCAGTGACCTGTTGCTCACTGTGACATGGCCATCACTGACCTGCTGCACACTGTGACATGGACGCACAGTGACGTGGTCTCTACTGACCTGCTGCCCACTGTGACATGGCCCCCATAGTGACATGGCCACCACTGACCTGCTGCCCACTGTGACATGGCCCCAACAGTGACATGGCCACCACTGACCCGCTGACGACTGTGACATAGCCCCACAGTGACTTGGGCACAACTGACCTGCTGCCCACTGTGACATGGCCCCCATAGTGACATGGCCACCACTGACCTGCTGCCCACTGTGACATAGCCCCCACAGTGACATGGCAAACAGTGGCCTGTTGCTCACTGTGACATGGCCATCAGTGACCTGCTGCCCACTGTGACAAGGCCCCATATTGACATGGCCACTACTGACCTGCTGCCCACTGTGACATGGCCCCCATAGTGACATGGCCACTACTGACCTGCTGCCCACTGTGACATGGCCCCCATAGTGACATGGCAACCTGTGGCCTGCTGCCCACTGTGACATGGCCCCCATAGTGACATGGCCACTACTGACGCGCTGACGACTGTGACATAGCCCCACAGTGACTTGGGCACCACTGATCTGCTGCCCACTGTGACATGGCCCCCATAGTGACATGGCCAAAATTGACCGGATGCCCACTGTGATATAGCCCCCATAGTGACATGGCCACCATTGACCTGCTGCCCACTGTAACATGGCCCCCATAGTGACATGGCCACCACTGACCTGCTGCCCACTGTGACATAGCCCCCACAGTGACATGGCAACCAGTGGCCTGTTGCTCACTGTGACATGGCCACCACTGACTTGCTGCACACTGTGACATGGCCCCACAGTGACGTGGCCACTACTGACCTGCTGCTCACTGTGACATGGCCTCCATAGTGACATGGCCACCACTGACCTGCTGCCCACTGTGACATGGCCCCCATAGTGACATGGCCACCACTGACCTGCTGCCCACTGTGACATAGCCCCCAAAGTGACATGGCAACCAGTGGCCTGTTGCTCACTGTGACATGGCCATCACTTACCTGCTGCACACTGTGACATGGCCCCACAGTGACGTGTCCACTACTGACCTGCTGCCCACTGTGACATGGCCCCCATAGTGACATGGCCACCACTGACCTGCTGCCCACTGTGACATGGCCCCCACAGTGACATGGCAACCAGTGGCCTGTTGCTCACTGTGACATGACCTCACAGTGACATGGCCACCACTGACCTGCTGCCCAATGTGACATAGCCCCCATAGTGACATGGCCACCACTGACCTGCTATCCACTGTGACATGGCCACCATAGTGACACGGCCAGCACTGACCTGCTGCCCACTGTGACATAGCCCCCACAGTGACATGGCAACCAGTGGCCTGTTGCTCACTGTGACATGGCCATCACTGACCTGCTGCACACTGTGACATGGCCCCAGAGTGACGTGGCCACTACTGACCTGCTGCCCACTGTGACATGGCCCCCATAGTGACATGGCCACCACTGACCTGCTGCCCACTGTGACATAGCCCCCACAGTGACATGGCAACCAGTGGCCTGTTGCTCACTGTGACATGACCTCACAGTGACATGGCCACCACTGACCTGCTGCCCAATGTGACATAGCCCCCATAGTGACCTGGCCACCACTGACCTGCTGCCCACTGTGACATGGCCACCATAGTGACACGGCCAGCACTGACCTGCTGCCCACTGTGACATAGCCCCCACAGTGACATGGCAACCAGTGGCCTGTTACTCACTGTGACATGGCCATCACTGACCTGCTGCACACTGTGACATGGCCCCACAGTGACATGGCCACTACTGACCTGCTGCCCAGTGTGACATGGCCCCCATATTGACATGGCCACCACTGACCTGCTGCCCACTATGACATGGCCCCCATAGAGACATGGCCACCACTGACCTGCTGCCCACTTTGACATAGCCCCCACAGTGACATGGCAACCAGTGGCCTGTTGCTCACTGTGACATGGCCACCACTGACCTGCTGCCCAATGTGACATAGCCCCCATAGTGACATGGCCACCATTGACCTGCTGCCCACTGTGACATGGCCCCCATAGTGACATGGCCAGCACTGACCTGCTGTCCACTGTGACATAGCCCCCACAGTGACATGGCAACCAGTGGCCTGTTGCTCACTGTGACATGGCCATCACTGACCTGCTGCTCACTGTGACATGGCCCCACAGTGACGTGGCCACTACTGACCTGCTGCCCACTGTGACATGGCCCCCATAGTGACATGGCCACCACTGACCTGCTGCCCACTGTGACATGGACCCCATAGTGACATGGCCACCACTGACCTGCTGCCCACTGTGACATAGCCCCCACAGTGACATGGCAACCAGTGACCTGTTGCTCACTGTGACATGGCCCCCACTGACCTGCTGCACACTGTGAAATGACCTCACAGTGACATGGCCACCACTGACCTGCTGCCCAATGTGACATAGCCCCCATAGTGACATGGCCACCATTGACCTGCTGCCCACTGTCACATGGCCCCCATAGTGACATGGCCAAAACTGACGTGCTGCCCACTGTGAAATAGCCCCCACAGTGACATGGCAACCAGTGGCCTGTTGCTCACTGTGACATGGCCATCACTGACCTGCTGCACACTGTGACATGGCCGCACAGTGACGTGGTCTCTACTGACCTGCTGCCCACTGTGACATGGCCCCCATAGTGACATGGCCAAAACTGACCTGCTGCCCACTGTGACATGACCCCAACAGTGATATGGCCACCACTGACCCGCTGACCACTGTGACATAGCCCCACAGTGATTTGGGCACCACTGACATGCTGCCCACTGTGACATGGCCCCCATAGTGACATGGCCACCACTACCTGCTGCCCACTGTGACATGACCCCAACAGTTACATGGCCACCACTGACCCGCTGACCACTGTGACATAGCCCCACAGTGACTTGGGCACCACTGACCTGCTGCCCACTGTGACATGGCCCCCATAGTGACATGGCCAAAACTTGCTGCCCACTGTGACATGACCCCAACAGTGATATGGCCACCACTGACCCGCTGACCACTGTGACATAGCCCCACAGTGATTTGGGCACCACTGACCTGCTGCCCACTGTGACATGGCCCCCATAGTGACATGGCCACCACTAGCTGCTGCCCACTGTGACATGACCCCAACAGTGACATGGCCACCACTGACCCGCTGACCACTGTGACATAGCCCCACAGTGACTTGGGCACCACTGACCTGCTGCCCACTGTGACATGGCCCCCATAGTGACATGGCCACCACTGACCTGCTGCCCACTGTGACATAGCCCCCACAGTGACATGGCAACCAGTGGCCTGTTGCTCACTGTGACATGGCCATCACTGACCTGCTGCACACTGTGACATGGCCCCACAGTGACGTGGTCACTACTGACCTGCTGCCCACTATGACATGGCCCCCTTAGTGACATGGCCACCACTGAAATGCTGCCCACTGTGACATGGCCCCAACTGTGACATGGCCACCACTGACCCGCTGACCACTGTGACATAGCCCCACAGTGACTTGGGCACCACTGACCTGCTGCCCACTGTGACATGGCCCCCATAGTGACATGGCCACCACTGACCTGCTGCCCACTGTGACATAGCCCCCACAGTGACATGGCAACCAGTGGCCTGTTGCTCACTGTGACATGGCCATCACTGACCTGCTGCCCACTGTGACATGGCCCCCATAGTGACATGGCCACCACTGACCTGCTGCCCACTGTGACATAGCCCCCACAGTGACATGGCAACCAGTGGCCTGTTGCTCACTGTGACATGGCCACCACTGACCTGCTACACACTGTGACATGACCTCACAGTGACATGGCCACCACTGACCTGCTGCCCAATGTGACATAGCCCCCATAGTGACATGGCCACCACTGACCTGCTGCCCACTGTGACATGGCCCCCATAGTGACATGGCCAGCACTGACCTGCTGCCCACTGTGACATAGCCCCCACAGTGAAATGGCAACCAGTAGCCTGTTACTCACTGTGACATGGCCATCACTGACCTGCTGCACACTGTGACATGGCCCCACAGTGACGTGGCCACTACTGACCTGCTGCCCACTGTGACATGTCCCCCATAGTGACATGGCCACCACTACCTGCTGCCTACTGTGACATGACCCCAACATTGACATGGCCACCACTGACCCGCTGACCACTGTGACATAGCCCCACAGTGACTTGGGCACCACTGACCTGCTGCCCACTGTGACATGGTCCCCATAGTGACATGGCCACCACTGACCTGCTGCCCACTGTGACATAGCCCCCACAGTGACATGGCAACCAGTGGCCTGTTGCTCACTGTGACATGGCCACCACTGACCTGCTGCACACTGTGACATGACCTCACAGTGACATGGCCACCACTGACCTGCTGCCCAATGTGACATAGCCCCCATAGTGACATGGCCACCACTGACCTGCTGCCCACTGTGACATGGCCCCCGTAGTGACATGGGCAGCACTGACCTGCTGCCCACTGTGACATAGCCCCACAGTGACGTGGCAACCAGTGGCCTGTTGCTCACTGTGACATGGCCATCACTGACCTGCTGCACACTGTGACATGGCCCCACAGTGACATGGTCACTACTGACCGGCTGCCCACTATGACATGGCCCCCATAGTGACATGGCCACCACTGAAATGCTGCCCACTGTGACATGGCCCCAACTGTGACATGGCCACCACTGACCCGCTGACCACTGTGACATAGCCCCACAGTGACTTGGGCACCACTGACCTGCTGCCCACTGTGACATGGCCCCCATAGTGACATGGCCACCACTGACCTGCTGCCCACTGTGACATAGCCCCCACAGTGACATGGCAACCAGTGGCCTGTTGCTCACTGTGACATGGCCATCACTGACCTGCTGCACACTGTGACATGGCCCCACAGTGACGTGGCCACTACTGACCTGCTGCCCACTGTGACATGGCCCCCATAGTGACATGGCCACCACTGACCTGCTGCCCACTGTGACATAGCCCCCACAGTGACATGGCAACCAGTGGCCTGTTGCTCACTGTGACATGACCTCACAGTGACATGGCCACCACTGACTTGCTGCCCAATGTGACATAGCCCCCATAGTGACATGGCCACCACTGACCTGCTGCCCGTTGTGACATGGCCCCAACAGTGACATGGCCACCACTGACCCGCTGACCACTGTGACATAGCCCCACAGTGACATGGCCACCACTGACCTGCTGCCCACTGTGACATAGCCCCCACAGTGACATGGCAACCAGTGGCCTGTTGCTCACTGTGACATGGCCATCACTGACCTGCTGCACACTGTGACATGGCCCCACAATGACGTGGCCACTACTGACTTGCCGCCCACTGTGACATGGCCCCCACAGTGACATGGCCACCACTGACCTGCTGCCCACTGTGACATAGCCCCACAGTGACTTGGGCACCACTGACCTGCTCCCCACTGTGACATGGCCCCCATAGTGACAATGCCAGCACTGACCTGCTGCCCACTGTGACATAGACCCAACAGTGACATGGCAACCAGTGGCCTGTTGCTCACTGTGACATGGCCATCACTGACCTGCTGCACACTGTGACATGGCCCCACAGTGACGTGGCCACTACTGACCTGCTGCCCACTGTGACATAGCCCCACAGTGACTTGGGCACCACTGACCTGCTGCCCACTGTGACATGGCCCCCATAGTGACATGGCCACCACTGACCTGCTGCCCACTGTGACATGGCCCCCACAGTGACATGGCCACCACTGACCTGCTGCCCACTGTGACATAGCCCCCACAGTGACATGGCAACCAGTGGCCTGTTCCTCACTGTGACATGGCCATCACTGACCTGCTGCACACTGTGTCATGGCCCCACAGTGACGTGGCCACCACTGACCCGCTGACCACTGTGACATAGCCCCACAGTGACTTGGGCACCACTGACCTGCTGCCCACTCTGACATGGCCCTCATAGTGACATGGCCACCACTGACCTGCTGCCCACTGTGACATAGCCCGCACAGTGACATGGCCACCACTGACCCGCTGACCACTGTGACATAGCCCCACAGTGACTTGGGCACCACTGACCTGCTGCCCACTGTGACATAGCCCCCACAGTGACATGGCAACCAGTGGCCTGTTGCTCACTGTGACATGACCTCACAGTGACATGGCCACCACTGACCTGCTGCCCAATGTGACATAGCCCCCATAGTGACCTGGCCACCACTGACCTGCTGCCCACTGTGACATGGCCACCATAGTGACACGGCCAGCACTGACCTGCTGCCCACTGTGACATAGCCCCCACAGTGACATGGCAACCAGTGGCCTGTTACTCACTGTGACATGGCCATCACTGACCTGCTGCACACTGTGACATGGCCCCACAGTGACATGGCCACTACTGACCTGCTGCCCAGTGTGACATGGCCCCCATATTGACATGGCCACCACTGACCTGCTGCCCACTATGACATGGCCCCCATAGAGACATGGCCACCACTGACCTGCTGCCCACTTTGACATAGCCCCCACAGTGACATGGCAACCAGTGGCCTGTTGCTCACTGTGACATGGCCACCACTGACCTGCTGCCCAATGTGACATAGCCCCCATAGTGACATGGCCACCATTGACCTGCTGCCCACTGTGACATGGCCCCCATAGTGACATGGCCAGCACTGACCTGCTGTCCACTGTGACATAGCCCCCACAGTGACATGGCAACCAGTGGCCTGTTGCTCACTGTGACATGGCCATCACTGACCTGCTGCTCACTGTGACATGGCCCCACAGTGACGTGGCCACTACTGACCTGCTGCCCACTGTGACATGGCCCCCATAGTGACATGGCCACCACTGACCTGCTGCCCACTGTGACATGGACCCCATAGTGACATGGCCACCACTGACCTGCTGCCCACTGTGACATAGCCCCCACAGTGACATGGCAACCAGTGACCTGTTGCTCACTGTGACATGGCCCCCACTGACCTGCTGCACACTGTGAAATGACCTCACAGTGACATGGCCACCACTGACCTGCTGCCCAATGTGACATAGCCCCCATAGTGACATGGCCACCATTGACCTGCTGCCCACTGTCACATGGCCCCCATAGTGACATGGCCAAAACTGACGTGCTGCCCACTGTGAAATAGCCCCCACAGTGACATGGCAACCAGTGGCCTGTTGCTCACTGTGACATGGCCTTCACTGACCTGCTGCACACTGTGACATGGCCGCACAGTGACGTGGTCTCTACTGACCTGCTGCCCACTGTGACATGGCCCCCATAGTGACATGGCCAAAACTGACCTGCTGCCCACTGTGACATGACCCCAACAGTGATATGGCCACCACTGACCCGCTGACCACTGTGACATAGCCCCACAGTGATTTGGGCACCACTGACCTGCTGCCCACTGTGACATGGCCCCCATAGTGACATGGCCACCACTACCTGCTGCCCACTGTGACATGACCCCAACAGTTACATGGCCACCACTGACCCGCTGACCACTGTGACATAGCCCCACAGTGACTTGGGCACCACTGACCTGCTGCCCACTGTGACATGGCCCCCATAGTGACATGGCCAAAACTTGCTGCCCACTGTGACATGACCCCAACAGTGATATGGCCACCACTGACCCGCTGACCACTGTGACATAGCCCCACAGTGATTTGGGCACCACTGACCTGCTGCCCACTGTGACATGGCCCCCATAGTGACATGGCCACCACTAGCTGCTGCCCACTGTGACATGACCCCAACAGTGACATGGCCACCACTGACCCGCTGACCACTGTGACATAGCCCCACAGTGACTTGGGCACCACTGACCTGCTGCCCACTGTGAAATAGCCCCCACAGTGACGTGGCAACCAGTGGCCTGTTGCTCACTGTGACATGGCCATCACTGACCTGCTGCACACTGTGACATGGCCCCACAGTGACGTGGTCACTACTGACCTGCTGCCCACTATGACATGGCCCCCTTAGTGACATGGCCACCACTGAAATGCTGCCCACTGTGACATGGCCCCAACTGTGACATGGCCACCACTGACCCGCTGACCACTGTGACATAGCCCCACAGTGACTTGGGCACCACTGACCTGCTGCCCACTGTGACATGGCCCCCATAGTGACATGGCCACCACTGACCTGCTGCCCACTGTGACATAGCCCCCACAGTGACATGGCAACCAGTGGCCTGTTGCTCACTGTGACATGGCCATCACTGACCTGCTGCCCACTGTGACATGGCCCCCATAGTGACATGGCCACCACTGACCTGCTGCCCACTGTGACATAGCCCCCACAGTGACATGGCAACCAGTGGCCTGTTGCTCACTGTGACATGGCCACCACTGACCTGCTACACACTGTGACATGACCTCACAGTGACATGGCCACCACTGACCTGCTGCCCAATGTGACATAGCCCCCATAGTGACATGGCCACCACTGACCTGCTGCCCACTGTGACATGGCCCCCATAGTGACATGGCCAGCACTGACCTGCTGCCCACTGTGACATAGCCCCCACAGTGAAATGGCAACCAGTAGCCTGTTACTCACTGTGACATGGCCATCACTGACCTGCTGCACACTGTGACATGGCCCCACAGTGACGTGGCCACTACTGACCTGCTGCCCACTGTGACATGTCCCCCATAGTGACATGGCCACCACTACCTGCTGCCTACTGTGACATGACCCCAACATTGACATGGCCACCACTGACCCGCTGACCACTGTGACATAGCCCCACAGTGACTTGGGCACCACTGACCTGCTGCCCACTGTGACATGGTCCCCATAGTGACATGGCCACCACTGACCTGCTGCCCACTGTGACATAGCCCCCACAGTGACATGGCAACCAGTGGCCTGTTGCTCACTGTGACATGGCCACCACTGACCTGCTGCACACTGTGACATGACCTCACAGTGACATGGCCACCACTGACCTGCTGCCCAATGTGACATAGCCCCCATAGTGACATGGCCACCACTGACCTGCTGCCCACTGTGACATGGCCCCCGTAGTGACATGGGCAGCACTGACCTGCTGACCACTGTGACATAGCCCCACAGTGACGTGGCAACCAGTGGCCTGTTGCTCACTGTGACATGGCCATCACTGACCTGCTGCACACTGTGACATGGCCCCACAGTGACATGGTCACTACTGACCGGCTGCCCACTATGACATGGCCCCCATAGTGACATGGCCAAAACTGAAATGCTGCCCACTGTGACATGGCCCCAACTGTGACATGGCCACCACTGACCCGCTGACCACTGTGACATAGCCCCACAGTGACTTGGGCACCACTGACCTGCTGCCCACTGTGACATGGCCCCCATAGTGACATGGCCACCACTGAACTGCTGCCCACTGTGACATAGCCCCCACAGTGACATGGCAACCAGTGGCCTGTTGCTCACTGTGACATGGCCATCACTGACCTGCTGCACACTGTGACATGGCCCCACAGTGACGTGGCCACTACTGACCTGCTGCCCACTGTGACATGGCCCCCATAGTGACATGGCCACCACTGACCTGCTGCCCACTGTGACATAGCCCCCACAGTGACATGGCAACCAGTGGCCTGTTGCTCACTGTGACATGACCTCACAGTGACATGGCCACCACTGACTTGCTGCCCAATGTGACATAGCCCCCATAGTGACATGGCCACCACTGACCTGCTGCCCGTTGTGACATGGCCCCAACAGTGACATGGCCACCACTGACCCGCTGACCACTGTGACATAGCCCCACAGTGACTTGGGCACCACTGACCTGCTGCCCACTCTGACATGGCCCTCATAGTGACATGGCCACCACTGACCTGCTGCCCACTGTGACATAGCCCCCACAGTGACATGGCAACCAGTGGCCTGTTGCTCACTGTGACATGGCCATCACTGACCTGCTGCACACTGTGACATGGCCCCACAATGACGTGGCCACTACTGACTTGCCGCCCACTGTGACATGGCCCCCACAGTGACATGGCCACCACTGACCTGCTGCCCACTGTGACATAGCCCCACAGTGACTTGGGCACCACTGACCTGCTCCCCACTGTGACATGGCCCCCATAGTGACAATGCCAGCACTGACCTGCTGCCCACTGTGACATAGACCCAACAGTGACATGGCAACCAGTGGCCTGTTGCTCACTGTGACATGGCCATCACTGACCTGCTGCACACTGTGACATGGCCCCACAGTGACGTGGCCACTACTGACCTGCTGCCCACTGTGACATAGCCCCACAGTGACTTGGGCACCACTGACCTGCTGCCCACTGTGACATGGCCCCCATAGTGACATGGCCACCACTGACCTGCTGCCCACTGTGACATGGCCCCCACAGTGACATGGCCACCACTGACCTGCTGCCCACTGTGACATAGCCCCCACAGTGACATGGCAACCAGTGGCCTGTTCCTCACTGTGACATGGCCATCACTGACCTGCTGCACACTGTGTCATGGCCCCACAGTGACGTGGCCACCACTGACCCGCTGACCACTGTGACATAGCCCCACAGTGACTTGGGCACCACTGACCTGCTGCCCACTCTGACATGGCCCTCATAGTGACATGGCCACCACTGACCTGCTGCCCACTGTGACATAGCCCGCACAGTGACATGGCCACCACTGACCCGCTGACCACTGTGACATAGCCCCACAGTGACTTGGGCACCACTGACCTGCTGCCCACTCTGACATGGCCCTCATAGTGACATGGCCACCACTGACCTGCTGCCCACTGTGACATAGCCCCCACAGTGACATGGCAACCAGTGGCCTGTTGCTCACTGTGACATGGCCACCACTGACCTGCTGCACACTGTGACATGACCTCACAGTGACATGGCCACCACTGACCCGCTGCCCACTGTGACATGGCCCCCATAGTGACATGGCCACCACTGACCTGCTGCCCACTGTGACATAGCCCCCACAGTGACATGGCAACCAGTGGCCTGTTGCTCACTGTGACATGGCCACCACTGACCTGCTGCACACTGTGACATGACCTCACAGTGACATGGCCACCACTGACCCGCTGCCCACTGTGACATGGCCCCACAGTGACATGGCAACCAGTAGCCTGTTACTCACTGTGACATGGCCATCACTGACCTGCTGCACACTGTGACATGGCCCCACAGTGACGTGGCCACTAGTGACCTGCTGCCCACTGTGACATGGCCCCCATAGTGACATGGCCACCACTGACCTGCTGCCCACTGTGACATGGCCCCCACAGTGACATGGCAACCAGTGGCCTGTTGCTCACTGTGACATGACCTCACAGTGACATGGCCACCACTGACCTGCTGCCCACTGTGACATAGCCCCCACAGTGACATGGCAAAAAGTGGCCTGTTGCTCACTGTGACATGGCCACCACTGACCTGCTGCACACTGTGACATGACCTCACAGTGACATGGCCACCACTGACCTGCTGCCCACTGTGACATGGCCCCCATAGTGACATGGCCACCACTGACCTGCTGCCCACTGTGAAATAGCCCCCACAGTGACGTGACAACCAGTGGCCTGTTGCTAACTGTTACATGCCCATCACTGACCTGCTGCACACTGTGACATGGCCGCACAGTAACGTGGTCACTACTGACCTGCTGCCCACTGTGACATGGCCCCAACAGTGACATGGCCACCACTGACCCGCTGACCACTGTGACATAGCCCCACAGTGACTTGGGCACCACTGACCTGCTGCCCACTGTGACATGGCCCCCATAGTGACATGGCCACCACTGACCTGCTGCCCACTGTGACATAGCCCCCACAGTGACATGGCAACCAGTGGCCTGTTGCTCACTGTGAGGTGGCCATCACTGACCTGCTGCACACTGTGACATGGCCCCACAATGACGTGGCCACTACTGACCTGCCGCCCACTGTGACATGGCCCCCACAGTGACATGGCCACCACTGACCTGCTGCCCACTGTGACATGGCCCCCATAGTGACAATGCCAGCACTGACCTGCTGCCCACTGTGACATAGACCCAACAGTGACATGGCAACCAGTGGCCTGTTGCTCACTGTGACATGGCCATCACTGACCTGCTGCACACTGTGACATGGCCCCACAGTGACGTGGCCACTACTGACCTGCTGCCCACTGTGACATGGCCCCCATAGTGACATGGCCACCACTGACCTGCTGCACACTGTGACATGGCCCCCACAGTGACATGGCCACTACTGACCCGCTGACCACTGTGACATGGCACCACAGTGACTTGGGCACAACAGACCAGCTGCCCACTGTGACATGGCCCCCATAGTGACATGGCCACCACTGACCTGCTGCCCACTGTGACATAGCCCCCACAGTGACATGGCAACCTGTGGCCTGTTGCTCACTGTGACATGGCCATCACTGACCTGCTGCACACTGTGACATGGCCCCATAGTGACGTGGCCACTACTGACCTGCTGCCCACTGTGACATGGCCCCCACAGTGACATGGCCACCACTGACCTGCTGCCCACTGTGACATAGCACCACAGTGACTTGGGCACCACTGACCTGCTGCCCACTGTGACATGGCCCCCATAGTGACATGGCCACCACTGACCTGCTGCCCACTGTGACATGGCCCCCACAGTGACATGGCCACCACTGACCTGCTGCCCACTGTGACATAGCCCCCACAGTGACATGGCAACCAGTGGCCTGTTCCTCACTGTGACATGGCCATCACTGACCTGCTGCACACTGTGTCATGGCCCCACAGTGACATGGCCACCACTGACCTGCTGCCCACTGTGACATAGCCCCCACAGTGACATGGCAACCAGTGGCCTGTTCCTCACTGTGACATGGCCATCACTGACCTGCTGCACACTGTGACATGGCCCCACAGTGACGTGGCCACTACTGACCTGCTGCCCACTGTGACATGGCCCCCATAGTGACATGGCCACCACTGACCTGCTGTCCACTGTGACATGGCCCCCATAGTGACATGGCCACCACTGACCTGCTGCGCACTGTGGCATAGCCCCCACAGTTACATGGCATCTAGTGGCCTGTTGCTCACTGTGACATGGCCCCAACAGTGACATGGCCACCACTGACCCGCTGACCACAGTGACATAGCCCCACAGTGACTTGGGCACCACTGACCTGCTGCCCACTGTGACATGGCCCTCATAGTGACATGGCCACCACTGACCTGCTGCCCACTGTGACATAGCCCCCACAGTGACATGGCAACCAGTGGCCTGTTGCTCACTGTGACATGGCAATCACTGACCTGCTGCACACTGTGACATGGCCCCACAGTGACGTGGCCACTACTGACCTGCTGCCCACTGTGACATGGCCCCCATAGTGACATGGCCACCAGTGACCTGCTGCCCACTGTGACATAGCCCCCACAGTGACATGGCAACCAGTGGCCTGTTGCTCACTGTGACATGGCCACCACTGACCTGCTGCACACTGTGACATGACCTCACAGTGACATGGCCACCACTGACCTGCTGCCCAATGTGACATAGTCCCCATAGTGACATGGCCAAAACTGACCTGCTGCCCACTGTGAAATAGCCCCCACAGTGACGTGGCAACCAGTGGCCTGTTGCTAACTTTGAAATGGCCATCACTGAACTGCTGCACACTGTGACATGGCCGCACAGTGACATGGCCACCACTGACCTGCTGCCCACTGTGTCATAGCCCCCACAGTGTCATGGCAACTAGTGGCCTGTTGCTCACTGTGACATGACCTCACAGTGACATGGCCACCACTGACCTGCTGCCCAATGTGACATAGTCCCCATAGTGACATGGCCACCACTGACCTGCTGCCCACTGTAACATGGCCCCAACAGTGACATGGCCACCACTGACCCGCTGACCACTGTGACATAGCCCCACAGTGACTTGGGCACCACTGACCTGCTGCCCACTGTGATATGGCCCTCATAGTGACATGGCCACCACTGACCTGCTGCCCACTGTGACATAGCCCCCACAGTGACAAGGCAAACAGTGGCCTGTTGCTCACTGTGACATGGCCATCACTGACCTGCTGCACACTGTGACATGGCCCCATAGTGACGTGGCCACTACTGACCTGCTGCCCACTGTGACATGGCCCCCACAGTGACATGGCCACCACTGACCTGCTGCCCACTGTGACATAGCCCCACATTGACTTGGGCACCACTGACCTGCTGCCCACTGTGACATGGCCCCCATAGTGACATGGCCACCACTGACCTGCTGCCCACTGTGACATGGCCCCCACAGTGACATGGCCACCACTGACCTGCTGCCCACTGTGACATAGCCCCCACAGTGACATGGCAACCAGTGGCCTGTTCCTCACTGTGACATGGCCATCACTGACCTGCTGCACACTGTGTCATGGCCCCACAGTGACGTGGCCACTACTGACCTGCTGCCCACTGTGACATGGCTCCTATAGTGACATGGCCACCACTGACCTGCTGCCCACTGTGACATAGCCCCCACAGTGACATGGTAAAAAGTGGCCTGTTGCTCACTGTGACATGGCCACCACTGACCTGCTGCACACTGTGACATGACCTCACAGTGACATGGCCACCACTGACCTGCTGCCCAATGTGACATAGCCCCCATAGTGACATGGCCATCATTGACCTGCTGCCCACTGTGACATGGCCCCCATAGTGACATGGCCACCACTGACCTGCTGCCCACTGTGTCATAGCCCCCACAGTGTCATCGCAACCAGTGGCCTGTTGCTCACTGTGACATGACCTCACAGTGACATGGCCACCACTGACCTGCTGCCCAATGTGACATAGTCCCCATAGTGACATGGCCACCACTGACCTGCTGCCCACTGTAACATGGCCCCAACAGTGACATGGCCACCACTGACCCGCTGACCACTGTGACATAGCCCCACAGTGACTTGGGCACCACTGACCTGCTGCCCACTGTGATATGGCCCTCATAGTGACATGGCCACCACTGACCTGCTGCCCACTGTGACATAGCCCCCAGAGTGACAAGGCAAACTGTGGCCTGTTGCTCACTGTGACATGGCCATCACTGACCTGCTGCACACTGTGACATGGCCCCATAGTGACGTGGCCACTACTGACCTGCTGCCCACTGTGACATGGCCCCCACAGTGACATGGCCACCACTGACCTGCTGCCCACTGTGACATAGCCCCACAGTGACTTGGGCACAACTGACCTGCTGCCCACTGTGACATGGCCCCCATAGTGACATGGCCACCACTGACCTGCTGCCCACTGTGACATGGCCCCCACAGTGACATGGCCACCACTGACCTGCTGCCCACTGTGACATAGCCCCCACAGTGACATGGCAACCAGTGGCCTGTTCCTCACTGTGACATGGCCATCACTGACCTGCTGCCCACTGTGTCATGGCCCCACAGTGACGTGGCCACCGCTGACCCGCTGACCACTGTGACATAGCCCCAGAGTGACTTGGGCACCACTGACCTGCTGCCCACTCTGACATGGCCCTCATAGTGACATGGCCACCACTGACCTGCAGCCCATTGTGACATAGCCCCCACAGTGACATGGCCACCACTGACCCGCTGACCACTGTGACATAGCCCCACAGTGACTTGGGCACCACTGACCTGCTGCCCACTCTGACATGGCCCTCATAGTGACATGGCCACCACTGACCTGCTGCCCACTGTGACATAGCCCCCACAGTGACATGGCAACCAGTGGCCTGTTGCTCACTGTGACATGGCCATCACTGACCTGCTGCACACTGTGACATGGCCCCACAATGACGTGGCCACTACTGACCTGCCGCCCACTGTGACATGGCCCCCACAGTGACATGGCCACCACTGACCTGCTGCCCACTGTGACATAGCCCCACAGTGACTTGGGCACCACTGACCTGCTGCCCACTGTGACATGGCCCCCATAGTGACAATGCCAGCACTGACCTGCTGCCCACTGTGACATAGACCCAACAGTGACATGGCAACCAGTGGCCTGTTGCTCACTGTGACATGGCCATCACTGACCTGCTGCACACTGTGACATGGCCCCATAGTGACGTGGCCACTACTGACCTGCTGCCCACTGTGACATGGCCCCCACAGTGACATGGCCACCACTGACCTGCTGCCCACTGTGACATAGCCCCACAGTGACTTGGGCACCACTGACCTGCTGCCCACTGTGACATGGCCCCCATAGTGACATGGCCACCACTGACATGCTGCCCACTATGACATGGCCCCCACAGTGACATGGCCACCACTGACCTGCTGCCCACTGTGACATAGCCCCCACAGTGACATGGCAACCAGTGGCCTGTTGCTCACTGTGACATGGCCATCACTGACCTGCTGCACACTGTGTCATGGCCCCACAGTGACGTGGCCACTACTGACCTGCTGCCCACTGTGACATGGCTCCTATAGTGACATGGCCACCACTGACCTGCTGCCCACTGTGACATAGCCCCCACAGTGACATGGCAAAAAGTGGCCTGTTGCTCACTGTGACATGGCCACCACTGACCTGCTGCACACTGTGACATGACCTCACAGTGACATGGCCACCACTGACCTGCTGCCCAGTGTGACATAGCCCCCATAGTGACATGGCCATCAGTGACCTGCTGCCCACTGTGACATGGCCCCCATAGTGACATGGCCACCACTGACCTGCTGCCCACTGTGTCATAGCCCCCACAGTGTCATGGCAACCAGTGGCCTGTTGCTCACTGTGACATGACCTCACAGTGACATGGCCACCACTGACCTGCTGCCCAATGTGACATAGTCCCCATAGTGACATGGCCACCACTGACCTGCTGCCCACTGTAACATGGCCCCAACAGTGACATGGCCACCACTGACCCGCTGACCACTGTGACATAGCCCCGCAGTGACTTGGGCACCACTGACCTGCTGCCCACTGTGATATGGCCCTCATAGTGACATGGCCACCACTGACCTGCTGCCCACTGTGACATAGCCCCCACAGTGACAAGGCAAACTGTGGCCTGTTGCTCACTGTGACATGGCCATCACTGACCTGCTGCACACTGTGACATGGCCCCATAGTGACGTGGCCACTACTGACCTGCTGCCCACTGTGACATGGCCCCCACAGTGACATGGCCACCACTGACCTGCTGCCCACTGTGACATAGCCCCACAGTGACTTGGGCACCACTGACCTGCTGCCCACTGTGACATGGCCCCCATAGTGACATGGCCACCACTGACCTGCTGTCCACTGTGACATGGCCCCCACAGTGACATGGCCACCACTGACCTGCTGCCCACTGTGACATAGCCCCCACAGTGACATGGCAACCAGTGGCCTGTTCCTCACTGTGACATGGCCATCACTGACCTGCTGCACACTGTGTCATGGCCCCACAGTGACGTGGCCACCACTGACCCGCTGACCACTGTGACATAGCCCCACAGTGTCTTGGGCACCACTGACCTGCTGCCCACTCTGACATGGCCCTATAGTGACATGGCCACCACTGACCTGCTGCCCACTGTGACATAGCCCCCACAGTGACATGGCCACCACTGACCCGCTGACCACTGTGACATAGCCCCACAGTGACTTGGGCACCACTGACCTGCTGCCCACTCTGACATGGCCCTCATAGTGACATGGCCACCACTGACCTGCTGCCCACTGTGACATAGCCCCCACAGTGACATGGCAACCAGTGGCCTGTTGCTCACTGTGACATGGCCATCACTGACCTGCTGCACACTGTGACATGGCCCCACAATGACGTGGCCACTACTGACCTGCCGCCCACTGTGACATGGCCCCCACAGTGACATGGCCACCACTGACCTGCTGCCCACTGTGACATAGCCCCACAGTGACTTGGGCACCACTGACCTGCTGCCCACTGTGACATGGCCCCCATAGTGACAATGCCAGCACTGACCTGCTGCCCACTGTGACATAGACCCAACAGTGACATGGCAACCAGTGGCCTGTTGCTCACTGTGACATGGCCATCACTGACCTGCTGCACACTGTGACATGGCCCCACAGTGACGTGGCCACTACTGACCTGCTGCCCACTGTGACATGGCCCCCATAGTGACATGGCCACCACTGACCTGCTGCATACTGTGACATGGCCCCCACAGTGACTTGGGCACCACTGACCTGTTGCCCACTCTGACATGGCCCTCATAGTGACATGGCCACCACTGACCTGCTGCCCACTGTGACATAGCCCCCACAGTGACATGGCCACCACTGACCCGCTGACCACTGTGACATAGCCCCACAGTGACTTGGGCACCACTGACCTGCTGCCCACTCTGACATGGCCCTCATAGTGACATGGCCACCACTGACCTGCTGCACACTGTGACATAGCCCCCACAGTGACATGGCCACCAATGACCCGCTGACCACTGTGACATAGCCCCACAGTGACTTGGGCACCACTGACCTGCTGCCCACTCTGACATGGCCCTCATAGTGACATGGCCACCACTGACCTGCTGCCCACTGTGACATAGCCCCCACAGTGACATGGCAACCAGTGGCCTGTTGCTCACTGTGACATGGCCATCACTGACCTGCTGCACACTGTGACATGGCCCCACAATGACGTGGCCACTACTGACCTGCCGCCCACTGTGACATGGCCCCCACAGTGACATGGCCACCACTGACCTGCTGCCCACTGTGACATGGCCCCCATAGTGACAATGCCAGCACTGACCTGCTGCCCACTGTGACATAGACCCAACAGTGACATGGCAACCAGTGGCCTGTTGCTCACTGTGACATGGCCATCACTGACCTGCTGCACACTGTGACATGGCCCCACAGTGACGTGCCACTACTGACCTGCTGCCCACTGTGACATGGCCCCCATAGTGACATGGCCACCACTGACCTGCTGCACACTGTGACATGGCCCCCACAGTGACATGGCCACTACTGACCCGCTGACCACTGTGACATGGCACCACAGTGACTTGGGCACAACAGACCTGCTGCCCACTGTGACATGGCCCCCATAGTAACATGGCCACCACTGACCTGCTGCCCACTGTGACATAGCCCCCACAGTGACATGGCAACCTGTGGCCTGTTCCTCATTGTGACATGGCCATCACTGACCTGCTGCACACTGTGACATGGCCCCCATACTGACATGGCCACTACTGACCTGCTGCCCACTGTGACATGGCCCCCATAGTGACATGGCCATCACTGACCTGCTGCCCACTGTGACATAGCCCCCACAGTGACATGGCAACCAGTGGCCTGTTGCTCACTGTGACATGGCCATCACTGACCTGCTGCACACTGTGACATGGCCCCACAGTGACGTGGCCACTACTGATCTGCTGCACACTGTGACATAGCCCCCATAGTGACATGGCCACCACTGACCTGCTGCCCACTGTGACATGGCCCCCATAGTGACATGGCCACCACTGACCTGCTGCACACTGTGACATAGCCCCCACAGTGACATGGCAACCAGTGGCCTGTTCCTCACTGTGACATGGCCACCACTGACCTGCTGCCCAATGTGACATAGCCCCCATAGTGACATGGCCACCACTGACCTGCTGCCCACTGTGACATGGCCACCATAGTGACACGGCCAGCACTGACCTGCTGCCCACTGTGACATAACCCCCACAGTGACATGGCAACCAGTGGCCTGTTGCTCACTGTGACATGGCCACCACTGACCTGCTGCACACTGTGACATGACCTCACAGTGACATGGACACCACTGACCTGCTGCCCAATGTGACATAGCCCCCATACTGACATGGCCACCACTGACGTGCTGCCCACTGTGACATGGCCCCCATAGTGACATGGCCACCACTGACCTGCTGCCCACTGTGACATAGCCCCCACAGTGACATGGCAACCAGCGGCCTGTTGCTCACTGTGACATGGCCATCACTGACCTGCTGCACACTGTGACATGGCCCCACAGTGACGTGGCCACTAGTGACCTGCTGCCCACTGTGACATGGCCCCCATAGTGACATGGCCACCACTGACCTGCTGGCACTGTGACAGAGCCCCCACAGTGACATGGCAACCAGTGGCCTGCTGCTCACTGTGACATGACCTCACAATGACATGGCCACCACTGACCTGCTGCCCACTGTGACATGGCCCCCATATTGACATGGCCACCACTGACCTGCTGCCCACTGTGACATAGCCCCCACAGTGACATGGCAACCAGTGGCCTGTTGCTCACTGTGACATGGCCACCACTGACCTGCTGCACACTGTGACATGACCTCACAGTGACATGGCCACCACTGACCTGCTGCCCAATGTGACATAGCCCCCATAGTGACATGGCCACCACTGACCTGCTGCACACTGTGACATGGCCCCCATACTGACATGGCCAAAACTGACCTGCTGCCCACTGTGACATAGCCCCACAGTGACTTGGGCACCACTGACCTGCTGCCCACTGTGACATGGCCCCCATAGTGACATGGCCACCACTGACCTGCTGCCCACTGTGACATAGCCACCACAGTGACATGGCAACCAGTGGCCTGTTGCTCACTGTGACATGGCCATCACTTACCAGCTGCACACTGTGACATGGCCCCACACTGACGTGGCCACTACTGACCTGCTGCCCACTGTGACATGGCCCCCATTGTGACATGGCCACCACTGACCTGCTGCCCACTGTGACATGGCCCCCATAGTGACATGGCCACCACTGACCTGCTGCCCACTGTGACATAGCCCCCACAGTGACATGGCAACCAGTGGCCTGTTGCTCACTGTGACATGACCTCACAGTGACATGGACACCACTGAACTGCTGCCCAATGTGACATAGCCCCCATAGTGACATGGCCACCACTGACCTGCTGCCCACTGTGACATGGCCACCATAGTGACACGGCCAGCACTGACCTGCTGCCCACTGTGACATAGCCCCCACAGTGACATGGCAACCAGTGGCCTGTTACTCACTGTGACATGACCATCACTGACCTGCTGCACACTGTGACATGGCCCCACAGTGACGTGGCCACTACTGACCTGCTGCCCACTGTGACATGGCCCCCATAGTGACATGGCCACCACTGACCTGCTGCCCCCTGTGACATGGCCCCCATAGTGACATGGCCAAAACTGACTGCTGCCCACTGTGACATAGCCCCCACAGTGACATGGCAAACAGTGGCCTGTTGCTCACTGTGACATGGCCATCACTGACCTGCTGCCCACTGTGACATGGCCCCACAGTGACGTGGCCACTACTGACCTGCTGCTCACTGTGACATGGCCCCCATAGTGACATGGCCACCACTGACCTGCTGCCCACTGTGACATGGCCCCAACAGTGACATGGCCACCACTGATCCGCTGACCACACTGACATAGCCCCACAGTGACCTGACCACCACTAACCTGCTACCCACTGTGACATGGCCCCCATAGTGACATGCCCACCACTGACCTGCTGCCCACTGTGACATGGCCCCCATAGAGACATGGCCACAACTGACCTGCTGCCCACTGTGACATAGCCCCCACAGTGACATGGCAACCAGTGGCCTGTTGCTCACTTTGACATGGCCACCACTGACCTGCTGCACACTGTGACATGGTCCCCACAATGACATGGCCACCACTGATCCGCTGACCACTGTGACATAGCCCCACAGTGACATGGCCACCACTGACCTGCTACCCACTGTGACATGGCCCCCATAGTGACATCGACATTACTGACCTGCTGCCCACTGTGACATGACCCCCATAGTGACATGGCCACCACTGACCTGCTGCACACTGTGACATAGCCCCCACAGTGACATGGCAACCAGTGGCCTGTTGCTCACTGTGACATGGCCACCACTGACCTGCTGCACACTGTGACATGGCCCCACAGTGACGTGGCCTCTATTGACCTGTTGCCCACTGTGACATGGCCCCCATAGTGACATGGCCACCACTGACCTGCTGCCCACTGTGACATGGCCCCCATATTGACATGGCCACCACTGACCTGCTGCCCACTGTGACATAGACACCACAGTGACATGGCAACCAGTGGCCTGTTGCTCACTGTGACATGGCCACCACTGACCTGCTGCACACTGTGACATGACCTCACAGTGACATGGCCACCACTGACCTGCTGCCCAATGTGACATAGCCCCCATAGTGACATGGCCACCACTGACCTGCTGCCCACTGTGACATGGACCCATAGTGACATGGCCACTGTGATAGACAGTAAACTGTTTGTTCATCAAATTCCATTGAAGATACTGGGAGCTCGTGACATGTTATTCCATAAACTATGTTGGCCTAAGCTTAATCTTAACTATTACACTGTGTAACGACTAACTGACTGTAAGTGCTTATCTAATTTGAAATGCTGAAGCAAGGACTTCTACTAGGCAAAAGACTGAAAAGAGGGAGAAAGGGAAGAAGGACAAAGGGGAGAAAGACAAAGGGGAGAAGAAGAAAAAAAAAAAAAAGGGGGTAGTGTCTATATTCTGTAAGATATAAACAAAGACTTTGTGAGCCACTCTCAGGAAAGTAGGAAATACGAGAAGCTGGTGACGTGAGGAAGACCCGGATGGAGCGACCCCCTAGCTGCAAAGTGCGCAGACGCAGGATACACCTCTCAGAGAGATCCGATAACGGAAGGCGGAGGATATAAAAAAGACCGACCCTCGGGAAGTGAGTGCGCGCCGTTGGTGGAGCAGGGACTCCCCGACCGCCCAGCGCTGTTTTGCTTATTGCCGCTTGCTAAAATAAATAATTGAAATCTAATTTGTCCTAACTTGCATCATTTTGGCAAGATAGTCTATAACAGCCACAACTGACCTGCTGCCCACTGTGACTTCGCCCCCACAGTGACATGGCAACCAGTGGCCTGTTACTCACTGTGACATGGCCATCACTGACCTGCTGCACACTGTGACATGGCCCCACAGTGCCGTGGCCACTACTGACCTGCTGCCCACTGTGACATGGCCCCCACAGTGACATGGACATTACTGACCTGCTGCCCACTGTGACATGGCCCCCATTGTGACATGGCCACCACTGACCTGCTGCCCACTGTGATATAGACACCACAGTGACATGGCAACCAGTGGCCTATTGCTCACTGTGACATGGCCACCACTGACCTGCTGCACACTGTGACATGACCTCACAGTGACATGGCCACCACTGACCTGCTGCCCAATGTGACATAGCCCCCATAGTGACATGGCCACCACTGAACTGCTGCCCACTGTGACATGGACTCATAGTGACATGGCCACAACTGACCTGCTGCCCACAGTGACATAGCCCCCACAGTGACATGGCCACCACTGATCTGCTGACCACTGTGACATAGCCCCACAGTGACCTGGCCACCACTGACCTGCTACCCACTGTGACATGGCCCCCATAGTGACATGGGCACCACTGACCTGCTGCCCACTGTGACATGGCCCCCATAGAGACTTGGCCACAACTGACCTGCTGCCCACTGTCACATAGACACCACAGTGACTTGGCAACCAGTGGTCTGTTTCTCACTGTGACATGGCCACCACTGACCTGCTGCACACTGTGACATGACCTCACAGTGACATGGCCACCACTGACCTGCTGCCCAATGTGACATAGCCCCCATAGTGACATGGCCACCACTGACCTCCTGCCCACTGTGACATGGCCCCCATTGTGACATGGCCAGCACTGACCTGCTTCCCACTGTGACATAGCCCCCACAGTGACATGGCAACGAGTGGCCTATTGCTCACTGTGACATGGCCACCATTGACCTGCTGCACTCTGTGACATGACCTCACAGTGACATGGCCACCACTGACCAGCTGCCCACTGTGACATAGCCCCCATAGTGACATGGCCACCACTGACCTGCTGCCCACTGTGACATGGCCCCCATAGTGACATGGCCACCACTGACCCGCTGCACACTGTGACATGGCCCCCATAGTGACATGGACATTACTGACCTGCTGCCCACTGTGACATGGCCCCCATCGTGACATGGCCACCACTGACCTGCTGCCCACTGTGACATGGCCCCCATAGTGACATGGCCACCACTGACCTGCTGCACACTGTGACATGACCTCACAGTGACATGGCCACCACTGACCTGCTGCCCAATGTGACATGGCCCCCATAGTGACATGGCCACCACTGACCTGCTGCCCACTGTGACATGGCCCCACAGTGCCGTGGCCACTACTGACCTGCTGCCCACTGTGACATGGCCCGCATAGTGACATGGCCACAACTGACCTGCTGCCCACTGTGACATATCCCCCATAGTGACATGGCCAACACTGACCTGCTGCACACTGTGACATATCCCCCATAGTGACATGGCCACCACTGAGCAGCTGCCCAATGTGACATAGCCCCACAGTGACATGGCAACCAGTGGCCTGTTGCTCACTTTGACATGGCCACCACTGACCTGCTGCACACTGTGACATGGTCCCCACAATGACATGGCCACCACTGATCCGCTGACCACTGTGACATAGCCCCACAGTGACATGGCCACCACTGACCTGCTACCCACTGTGACATGGCCCCCATAGTGACATCGACATTACTGACCTGCTGCCCACTGTGACATGACCCCCATAGTGACATGGCCACCACTGACCTGCTGCACACTGTGACATAGCCCCCACAGTGACATGGCAACCAGTGGCCTGTTGCTCACTGTGACATGGCCACCACTGACCTGCTGCACACTGTGACATGGCCCCACAGTGACGTGGCCTCTATTGACCTGTTGCCCACTGTGACATGGCCCCCATAGTGACATGGCCACCACTGACCTGCTGCCCACTGTGACATGGCCCCCATATTGACATGGCCACCACTGACCTGCTGCCCACTGTGACATAGACACCACAGTGACATGGCAACCAGTGGCCTGTTGCTCACTGTGACATGGCCACCACTGACCTGCTGCACACTGTGACATGACCTCACAGTGACATGGCCACCACTGACCTGCTGCCCACTGTGACATGGACCCATAGTGACATGGCCACTGTGATAGACAGTAAACTCTTTGTTCATCAAATTCCATTGAAGATACTGGGAGCTCGTGACATGTTATTCCATAAACTATGTTGGCCTAAGCTTAATCTTAACTATTACACTGTGTAACGACTAACTGACTGTAAGTGCTTATCTAATTTGAAATGCTGAAGCAAGGACTTCTACTAGGCAAAAGACTGAAAAGAGGGAGAAAGGGAAGAAGGACAAAGGGGAGAAAGACAAAGGGGAGAAGAAGAAAAAAAAAAAAAAGGGGGTAGTGTCTATATTCTGTAAGATATAAACAAAGACTTTGTGAGCCACTCTCAGGAAAGTAGGAAATACGAGAAGCTGGTGACGTGAGGAAGACCCGGATGGAGCGACACCCTAGCTGCAAAGTGCGCAGACGCAGGATACACCTCTCAGAGAGATCCGATAACGGAAGGCGGAGGATATAAAAAAGACCGACCCTCGGGAAGTGAGTGCGCGCCGTTGGTGGAGCAGGGACTCCCCGACCGCCCAGCGCTGTTTTGCTTATTGCCGCTTGCTAAAATAAATAATTGAAATCTAATTTGTCCTAACTTGCATCATTTTGGCAAGATAGTCTATAACAGCCACAACTGACCTGCTGCCCACTGTGACTTCGCCCCCACAGTGACATGGCAACCAGTGGCCTGTTACTCACTGTGACATGGCCATCACTGACCTGCTGCACACTGTGACATGGCCCCACAGTGCCGTGGCCACTACTGACCTGCTGCCCACTGTGACATGGCCCCCACAGTGACATGGACATTACTGACCTGCTGCCCACTGTGAAATGGCCCCCATTGTGACATGGCCACCACTGACCTGCTGCCCACTGTGATATAGACACCACAGTGACATGGCAACCAGTGGCCTATTGCTCACTGTGACATGGCCACCACTGACCTGCTGCACACTGTGACATGACCTCACAGTGACATGGCCACCACTGACCTGCTGCCCAATGTGACATAGCCCCCATAGTGACATGGCCACCACTGAACTGCTGCCCACTGTGACATGGACTCATAGTGACATGGCCACAACTGACCTGCTGCCCACAGTGACATAGCCCCCACAGTGACATGGCCACCACTGATCTGCTGACCACTGTGACATAGCCCCACAGTGACCTGGCCACCACTGACCTGCTACCCACTGTGACATGGCCCCCATAGTGACATGGGCACCACTGACCTGCTGCCCACTGTCACATAGACACCACAGTGACTTGGCAACCAGTGGTCTGTTTCTCACTGTGACATGGCCACCACTGACCTGCTGCACACTGTGACATGACCTCACAGTGACATGGCCACCACTGACCTGCTGCCCAATGTGACATAGCCCCCATAGTGACATGGCCACCACTGACCTCCTGCCCACTGTGACATGGCCCCCATTGTGACATGGCCAGCACTGACCTGCTTCCCACTGTGACATAGCCCCCACAGTGACATGGCAACGAGTGGCCTATTGCTCACTGTGACATGGCCACCATTGACCTGCTGCACACTGTGACATGACCTCACAGTGACATGGCCACCACTGACCAGCTGCCCACTGTGACATAGCCCCCATAGTGACATGGCCACCACTGACCTGCTCCCCACTGTGACATGGCCCCCATAGTGACATGGCCACCACTGACCCGCTGCACACTGTGACATGGCCCCCATAGTGACATGGACATTACTGACCTGCTGCCCACTGTGACATGGCCCCCATCGTGACATGGCCACCACTGACCTGCTGCCCACTGTGACATGGCCCCCATAGTGACATGGCCACCACTGACCTGCTGCACACTGTGACATGACCTCACAGTGACATGGCCACCACTGACCTGCTGCCCAATGTGACATGGCCCCCATAGTGACATGGCCACCACTGACCTGCTGCCCACTGTGACATGGCCCCACAGTGCCGTGGCCACTACTGACCTGCTGCCCACTGTGACATGGCCCGCATAGTGACATGGCCACAACTGACCTGCTGCCCACTGTGACATATCCCCCATAGTGACATGGCCAACACTGACCTGCTGCACACTGTGACATATCCCCCATAGTGACATGGCCACCACTGAGCAGCTGCCCAATGTGACATAGCCCCACAGTGACATGGCCACCACTGACCTGCTACCGACTGTGACATGGCCCCCATAGTGACCTGGCCACCACTGACATGCTGCCCACTGTGACATAGCCCCCATAGTGACATGGGCACCACTGACATGCTGCCCACTGTGACATAGCCCCCACAGTGACATGGCAACCAGTGGCCTGTTTCTCACTGTGACATGGCCACAACTGACCTGCTGCACACTGTGACATGACCTCACAGTGACATGGACACCACTGAACTGCTGCCCAATGTGACATAGCCCCCATAGTGACATGGCCACAACTGACCTGCTGCCCACTGTGATATAGCCCCCACAGTGACATGGCCACCACTGATCCGCTGACCACTGTGACATAGCCCCACAGTGACCTGGCCACCACTGACCTGCTACCAACAGTGACATGGCCCCCATAGTGACATGGCCACCACTGACCTGCTGCGCACTGTGACATAGCCCCCACAGTGACATGGCAACCAGTGGCCTGTTTCTCACTGTGACATGGCCACCACTGACCTGCTGCACACTGTGACATAACCTCACAGTGACATGGCCACCACTGACCAGCTGCCCACTGTGACATAGCCCCCACAGTGACATGGGCACCACTGACCTGCTGCACACTGTGACATGGCCCCACAGAGACGTGGCCAATACTGACATGCTGCCCACTGTGACATGGCCCCCATAGTGACATGGCCACCACCGACCTGCTGCCCACTCTGACATGGCCCCCATAGTGACATGGCCACCACTGACCTGCTGCCCACTGTGATATAGCCCCCACAGTGACATGGCAACCAGTGGCCTGTTGCTCACTGTGACATGGGCACCACTGAACTGCTGCACACTGTGACATGACCTCACAGTGACATGGCCACTACTGATCCGCTGACCACTGTGACATGGCCCCCACAGTGACATGGCCAGCACTGACCTGCTGTCCACTGTGACATAGCCCCCACAGTGACATGGCAACCAGTGGCCTGTTGCTCACTGTGACATGGCCATCACTGACCTGCTGCACAATGTGACATGGCCCCACAGTGACATGGCCAACACTGACCCGCTGACCACTGTGACATGGCCCCATAGAGATTTGGCCACAACTGACCTGCTGCGCACTGTGACTTGGTCCCCACAGTGACATGGGCACCACTGACCTGCTGTCCACTGTGACATGGCCCCTATAGAGACATGGCCACCACTGACCTGCTGCCCACTGTGACATAGCCCCTATAGAGACATGGCTACCACTGACCTGCTGCCCAATGTGACATAGCCCCCATAGTGACATGGCCACCAGTGACCTGCTGCCCACTGTGACATGGACCCAATAGTGACATGGCCAGCACTGACCCGCTGCACACTGTGACATGGCCCCCATAGTGACATGGACATTACTGACCTGCTGCCCACTGTGACATGGCCCCCATAGTGACATGGTCACCACTGACCTGCTGCACACTGTGACATGACCTCACAGTGACATGGCCACCACTGACCTGCTGCCCAATGTGACCTAGCCCCCATAGTGACGTGGCCACCACTGACCTGCTGCACACTGTGACATGGCCCCACAGTGCCGTGGGCACTACTGACCTGCTGCCCACTGTGACATGGCCCCCACAGTGACATGGCCACCACTGAACTGCTGCCCACTGTGACATAGCCCCACAGTGACCTGGCCACCACTGACCTGCTGCCCACTGTGACATGGATCCATAGTGACATGGCCACAACTGACCTGCTGCCCACTGTGACTTGGTCCCCACAGTGACATGGCCACCACTGATCCGCTGACCACTGTGACATAGCCCCACAGTGACCTGGCCACCACTGACCTGCTACCCACTGTGACATGGCCCCCATAGTGACATGGCCACCACTGACCTGCTGCCCACTGTGACATGGCCTCCATAGAGACACGGCCACAACTGACCTGCTGCCCACTGTGACATAGCCCCCACAGTGACATGGCAACCAGTGGACTGTTGCTCACTGTGACATGGCCAACAATTACCTGCTGCACACTGTGACATGACCTCACAGTGACATGGCCACCACTGACCTGCTGCCCAATGTGACATAGCCCCCATAGTGACATGCCCACCACTGACCTGCTGCCCACTGTGACATGGCCCCCATAGTGACATGGCCACCACTGACCTGCTGCCCACTGTGACATAGCCCCCACAGTGACATGGCAACCAGTGGCCTGTTGCTCAGTGTGACATGGCCATCACTGCCTGCTGCACACTGTGTCATGGCCCCACAGTGACGTGGCCACTACTGACCTGCTGCAAACTGTGACATGGCCCCACAGAGACGTGGCCACTACTGACATGCTGCCCACTGTGACATGGCCCCCATAGTGACATGGCCACCACCGACCTGCTGCCCACTCTGACATGGCCCCCATAGTGACATGGCCACCACTGACCTGCTGCCCACTGTGATATAGCCCCCACAGTGACATGGCAACCAGTGGCCTGTTGCTCACTGTGACATGGGCACCACTGAACTGCTGCACACTGTGACATGACCTCACAGTGACATGGCCACTACTGACCTGCTGCCCACTGTGACATGGCCCCCACAGTGACATGGCCAGCACTGACCTGCTGTCCACTGTGACATAGCCCCCACAGTGACATGGCAACCAGTGGCCTGTTGCTCACTGTGACATGGCCATCACTGACCTGCTGCCCACTGTGACATGGCCCCACAGTGACATGGCCAACACTGACCCGCTGACCACTGTGACATGGCCCCATAGAGATTTGGCCACAACTGACCTGCTGCACACTGTGACTTGGTCCCCACAGTGACATGGGCACCACCGACCTGCTGCCCACTGTGACATGGCCCAGTAGAGACTTGGCCACAACTGACCTGCTGCCCACTGTTACATAGCCCCCATAGTGACATGGCAACCAGTGGCCTGTTTCTCACTGTGACATGGCCACCACTGACCTGCTGCACACTGTGACATGACCTCACAGTGACATGGCCACCACTGACCTGCTGCCCAATGTGACATAACCCCCATAGTGACATGGCCACCACTGACCTGCTGCCCACTGTGACATAGCCCCCACAGTGACATGGCAACCAGTGGCCTGTTGCTCACTGTGACATGGCCACCACTGACCTGCTGCACACTGTGACATGGCCCCCAGAGTGACATGGCCACCACTGACCTGCTCCCCACTGTGACATATGCCATACAGTAACATGATCACTACTGACATGCTGCCCACTGTCACATGGCCCCACAGTGACGTGGCCACCACTCACCTGCTGCCCACTGTGACTGGCCACCACAGTGACATGGCCACCAGTGGACTGTTGCTCATTGTGACATGGCTGTGGAGCAGTTTGCTAACAACTGGCTACGTGAGAAAGGGCACAGCACCGAGGAACTGCTGACAACGGCGACGTGATGGGAAAATACCGAAAAGTATCAAAGAAGAACAAAGAACAGAAGCAAGACTATGTAGAAGGCCTTGCAGAAATCATAAGGGGTGGGATTGGTATTTAACCTTAGCAACCAAGGTATCTAACCTTAGCAACCTATAGGGAGCTCGCTTTTTGCAATATGTATGAACTGATTATTATAGATATAAAAGAAGTGTGAGTACTAATAAAGTTGAGCCTTTGTGCATTAAATGATGGCTGGGCTCCCTCTGCGTTCTTTCAACAAATGGTGACCCCGACGTGATACGTGCCAAAGGACGTATAAGGCGCCACGAAGGATAAAGACCAGTGAAGGTAGTTCAGGTCCTTAAGCAGCGAGGACGGCGAAAGGCGACTGAAATAAGAGAAAAGGCCCGCGCCCTGGGTGTCATAAGTGGTGAACCCTGCTGATACGTGCTGCCGAGACCTGGAAAGGCTGCAACGGAAAAATTCAGGTATGGACAGGCAAGCAGCATATGATTTATTTGCATCCTGGCTGACACAACGCCGGGTTGAGGGAATAGATGTAAAAAAGGATCTTCAGGGGCTTTTAGCTTATGGGGTAGAGCAAGGTTGTTTTATTAATCCACATGCAGTTCATGAGTTATCGGAATGGCGAAAATTTGGAGATAAATTATGGGAATTAACATTGAACGATGATAAGACAGCAAAAAAGTTGGGAAAGTTATGGAGGGTGGTTCATAATGAATTGCTAAGGTATCAGGCTGAAAAAAGAGCTGCACAGGGCGCAGTTGCGGCAAAAGAGAAAAACACCAGATATGGGGAGGAGGAAACTAGGTGGCCATTACCGCCTACGTTTCGTGAGCTTGTTTTACCACCTTTACGTTCCGAAGAGACGGGACAGGAAAGCTCAGAACGAGTTCTCCCTACCGCTCCCCCCGCCCCCGCCCTGAGTAGCCCTGACGCGTCCAGCCACACTGTGACGCCGGAAAGCGAGAATTCTACTCCTGGCTCAGAAGATGGGCAGGGGATAGAAATCGCTAAAGAAAGGTGTCGGGCTTGGAATGCATTGGCACGAGAGGGGTTAGAAAAAGGGGATGAGGCGATGACTCAGATGGCGACAGCAATGGCTTTTCCAGTTCAGTTTCAGCCGAACCCAGCTGGTGGAATAAATGCTACTGTTACGGCATTAGATTGGAAGCTTTTGTCACAATTGCGCTCTACAGTGAGTTCTTATGGTGTTACTGGTGAACCGGTTCGTCAAATGTTAGATTATCTCTGGAGCACTCAACTTCTTTTGCCTGCAGATTGTCGGGGTATAGCAAAGTTAATTTTCTCTCCTAGTCAGTTGTTGTTGTTTAATGCGCATTGGCAAGCGAGAGTATTAGAATCGGTAGCGGTACAGCGGCAAGCAGGAGATCCATTACAAGGGATCACAATGGATGAATTAATGGGGTTAGGACCTTATGCTAGAGTAGAAGCTCAAGCATTGCTCGGTCCGGATAAGGTGAGAGAGGCAATGAGGTTAGTGAGAGAAGCCATAGAGCAAGTGAAAGAGCCAGGCGGAGTTCCAATGTATATGGGGATTAAGCAAGGGAGAGAAGAGACTTTGGGCAGTTTTGTAGATAAGTTGGTAAATGCAATTGAAAAAGCAAGAGTACCTATCCACATGCAGGGTGCTCTCTTAAAACAATGTATTTTACAAAATGGCAATCCTGCTACAAAGAGTTTACTGAATACATTAGGGGCAAATTGGACTGTAGAGGAGGCACTTGAAAAGGCGTCCTCGATACCCACTGGACCTCAGGCTTTTCTTGTAGAGGCAATAAAGAAATTAGGGGAAGGAATGAAAGAACAGGCTCAGGCTACTCAAAGTCAGGTTATGGCAGCCCTTGCGCCTCTCCAGACTTCGGCAGCAGTTAGAGTGCAAACACCTCAAAAGGGGCAGCTGCGGTGTTACCGATGCGGAGCTCCAGGGCATGTACGAAAGAGTTGTACAGCCAGAAATGTATGGTGTCAAACTTGCCGATCCAACTCCCATAATGAGGGGGCTTGCCGCAGACGGTCGGGAAACTCCACACGGAGCGCGTTCGCCGGCCGCCGCGCGACGACGAAAGTTGCAGCCGCAGCGCAGTCCTTCAACCCGCCACCCGGGGAAGTCTCGGGTTGGACCTGGCAGCAGCAGTAGATGTTACCCTGTTAACAAATAATCCTCAAACAATATCTACGAACGTACGAGGACCTATCATCATTAATGGGAGAGCCATGGGAGCTTTATTATTAGGAAGATCATCGGCATCACAATGTGGACTATTTGTTTTACCGGGAGTTATCGATGCAGATTATGAAGGTGAAATCTATATTATGGCATATACACTGAATCCACCAGTAAAGATTGCACAGGGACAACGGATTGCACAGCTGGTGCCCCTGCCACAAGTGACTCAAACAATACGACCAGTGACTGAGGAGAGTCGCGGAAACAAAGGCTTCGGATCCACAGGAAGCCTGACCCTGCTAACACTGAATCTGAGTACGAGACCCAGAAAGACTGTTCACCTGTCATTTCAAGGGGATATCTTTGTGTCTCTACACCAACAGGCACCGCATGGGTTCCAGCGAGATGGGCGAAACCTGCCGCACCTCCCAATGACGCCAGAAGAGAGACAAGCTCATCGACAGCGACTGAAGATTCAGCCGGTTCTAGCGTGGATTGAGAGTCTACTCGGACATCCACTTTACTGGGCAACGCTGTCAGACGTTTGGAGAATTATTGAATGGTTAAATGTTAGTGTGACAAGTGTTAGTCACGCTTGCTTAGGCTGCCAGAGTCAAGATCATAAGGCCTGGGTAAAACTATTCTGTGGGGGGTGTGAGAAAAAATATTGGATACATCAATCACAGCTATATTTTGGGTCAAGGTGCATTAATTGTCGTAATGCATGGATTCATGAGAATCCACTGAGGGCACTTGCAAGGTTCACAGGACAGCCAGCTCAAGAGTGTCTATATCTGTGGGAAAATCAGGAGTCATTATACTTGTCAGCGGCTGTTTGGTGGTTACAGCATCACGAACAGCGGCTAGTGCAAGAATCAAAATCTGTGCACTTACAGACTGAGTGTTTCATACATAGTGCTATCCCTACATGGATGCAGGTTACTCCCCGTAGGTGGGGACAGATGCAGAGACGATATCTAACAATAGGGAAAAAGGTAAAACAATGAAACAAAGAGGTATAATTTGTCTTTACATCCTCACACTAAGTGGAGCAATAGATGCATTGATGAGGTTTAATCAGCCAAGGGAAAATGTGTGGGTAACGTTGGCCAACTTGACAGGACAGTCATCACTCTGTTTGGCTTTAGGAAGTATCAGCCATCCATTCCGTACTTGTTTGGTTGGACTTCCAGTGTGGAAACCTGGAGAGTTTTGTAGTTATGTTGTGAATCAGACACTATGCAGTGCGGCTTATACAGAGGATGATGGGAAACATCAGTGTGAGCTTATATTATCACTAAATACAACATTAGAATCCCCACCTGAGGAATTAGAACTTTTTGGAAGTGCAAATGCTAGCATAACAGCTAAAAGAACTGGAAAATGGGTCAGCTTTCTGTCAAAAAGACAGGAACACCTTAATACACACAGGAAGATGTGGGCTTCATTAGATTCAGCATTAGACCCTGGTAGTGTGTATGAGCAACTATATTCAAGCTGTAATGATAGCAACATAACAACAGCAAGAGAGCTACCAACAGGAATCTTTTTAATATGTGGTGACAGAGCCTGGAATGGTATACCGATACATCCACAGGGAGGTCCCTGTTACCTGGGACGACTAAGTTTATTTCACCCGAATATGTCTGCCTTGATGAAACTTACTAACAGAACCAGGACGCAGCGGTCCATACATGAACTAGATTGTAGTGGGATAGGAGAGCCACGATTCTGGACAGAATTTACACAGGTGTTAGTTGCAACTATTTTGCCAGGAGGAGCAGCTAATAAAGCCATGAACTTAGCAAAACAGATAGGATGTTGGGCAAAAGATGAGCTTAATCGCACTTCTGAAATTTTAGATCGGCTTACAGCAGATGTAGAAAGTGTTAACCATGCAGTATTACAAAATAGAGCAGCTATTGATTTTTTGCTTTTAGCACAAGGCCATGGATGTGAGGAATTTGAAGGAATGTGTTGCATGAACCTGACAGACAATTATTCTTCAGTCCATGCAAAGATTAGGAAATTGCAAGGAGGCCTGCACAGCTTGAAACAAGTAGATGGATTAGGGATTGAAAGCTGGTTAAAAGAATGGGGACTTTCAGGATGGTTAATATCTCTGATCAAGTCTATAGGGGTAGTGATCTTGGTAATTGTGGTTGTACTTTTGATGTTGCCATGTATTGTCAGTCTTCTGCAAAGGGCCCTGCAGAAGACTGCCTCTGCAATATTTTTAGCACAAGTGCAAAAAGAAAACGGGGGAGATGTGGAGCAGTTTGCTAACAACTGGCTACGTGAGAAAGGGCACAGCACCGAGGAACTGCTGACAACGGCGACGTGATGGGAAAATACCGAAAAGTATCAAAGAAGAACAAAGAACAGAAGCAAGACTATGTAGAAGGCCTTGCAGAAATCATAAGGGGTGGGATTGGTATTTAACCTTAGCAACCAAGGTATCTAACCTTAGCAACCTATAGGGAGCTCGCTTTTTGCAATATGTATGAACTGATTATTATAGATATAAAAGAAGTGTGAGTACTAATAAAGTTGAGCCTTTGTGCATTAAATGATGGCTGGGCTCCCTCTGCGTTCTTTCAACACATGGCCACAACTGATCTGCTGCCCACTGTGACATGACCTCACAGTGACATGGCCACCACTGACCCGCTGACCACTGTGACATGACCCACACAGTGACATGGCCACCACTTACCTGCTCCCCACTGTGACATGGCCCGCATTGTGACATGGCCACCACTGACCTGCTGCCCACTGTGACATAGGCCCCACAGTGACATGGCAACCAGTGGCCTGTTGCTCACTGTGACATGGCCACCACTGACCTGCTCCCCACTGTGACATGTCCCAAACAGTAACATGATCACCACTGACCTGCTGCCCACTGTGACATGGCCCCCACAGTGACATGGCCAGCACTGACCTGCTGCCCACTGTGACATAGCCCCCACAGTGACATGGCAACCAGTGGCCTGTTGCTCACTGTGACGTGGCCACTACTGACCTCCTGCCCACTGTGACATGGCCCCCATAGTGACATGGCCACCACTGACCTGCTGCCCACTGTGACATGGCCCCCATAGTGACATGGCCACCACTGACCTGCTGCCCACTGTGACATAGCCCCCACAGTGACATGGTAACCAGTGGCCTGTTTCTCACTGTGACATGGCCACCACTGACCTGCTGCACACTGTGACATGACCTCACAGTGACATGGTCACCACTGACCTGCTGCCCACTGTGACATAGCCCCCACAGTGACATGGCAACCAGTGGCCTGTTGCTCACTGTGACGTGGCCACTACTGACCTCCTGCCCACTGTGACATGGCCCCCATAGTGACATGGCCACCACTGACCTGCTGCCCACTGTGAAATGGCCCCCATAGTGACATGGCCACCACTGACCTGCTGCCCACTGTGACATAGACCCCACAGTGACATGGCAACCAGTGGCCTGTTGCTCACTGTGACATGGCCACCACTGACCTGCTGCACACTGTGACATGACCTCACAGTGACATGGCCACCAATGACCTGCTGCCCAATGTGACATAGCCCCCATAGTGACATGGCCACCATTGACCTGCTGCCCACTGTGACATGGCACCCATAGTGACATGGCCACCACTGACCTGCTGCCCACTGTGACATAGCCCCCACAGAGACATGGCAACCAGTGGCCTGTTGCTCACTGTGACGTGGCCACTACTGACCTCCTGCCCACTGTGACATGGCCCCCATAGTGACATGGCCACCACTGACCTGCTGCCCACTGTGAAATGGCCCCCATAGTGACATGGCCACCATTGACCTGCTGCCCACTGTGACATAGACCCCACAGTGACATGGCAACCAGTGGCCTGTTGCTCACTGTGACATGGCCACCACTGACCTGCTGCACACTGTGACATGACCTCACAGTGACATGGCCACCAATGACCTGCTGCCCAATGTGACATAGCCCCCATAGTGACATGGCCACCATTGACCTGCTGCCCACTGTGACATGGCACCCATAGTGACATGGCCACCACTGACCTGCTGCCCACTTTGACATAGCCCCCACAGTGACATGGCAACCAGTGGCCTGTTGCTCACTGTGACATGGCCATCACTGACCTGCTGCACACTGTGACATGGCCCCACAGTGCCGTGGCCACCACTGACCTGCTGCCCACTGTGACATGGCCCCCATAGTGACATGGCCACCACTGACCTGCTGCCCACTGTGACATGACCCCAACAGTGACATGGCCACTACTGACCCGCTGACCACTGTGACATAGCCCCACAGTGACTTGGGCAGCACTGACCTGCTGCCCACTGTGACATGGCCCCCATAGTGACATGGCCACCACTGACCTGCTGCCTACTGTGACACAGCCCCCACAGTGACATGGCAAACAGTGGCCTGTTGCTCACTGTGACATGGCCACCACTGACATGCTGCACACTGTGACATGGCCCCCAGAGTGACATGGCCACCACTGACCTGCTCCCCACTGTGACATATCCAATACAGTAACACGATCACTACTGACATGCTGCCCACTGTCACATGGCCCCACAGTGACGTGGCCACCACTGACCTGCTGCCCACTGTGACTGGCCACCACAGTGACATGGCCACCAGTGGACTGTTGCTCATTGTGACATGGCCACAATTGATCTGCTGCCCACTGTGACATGACCTCACAGTGACATGGCCACCACTGACACGCTGACCACTGTGACATGACCCCCACAGTGACGTGGCCACCACTGACCTGCTCCCCACTGTGACATGTCCCAAACAGTAACATGATCACCACTGACCTGCTGCCCACTGTGACATAGCCCCCACAGTGACATGGCAACCAGTGGCCTGTTGCTCACTGTGACATGGCCATCACTGACCTGCTGCACACTGTGACATGGCCCCACAGTGCCGTGGCCACTACTGACCTGCTGCCCACTGTGACATGGCCCCCATAGTGACATGGCCACCACTGACCTGCTGCCCACTGTGACATGACCCCAACACTGACATGGCCACTACTGACCCGCTGACCACTGTGACATAGCCCCACAGTGACTTGGGCACCACTGACCTGCTGCCCACTGTGACATGGCCCCCATAGTGACATGGCCACCACTGACCTGCTGCCCACTGTGACATAGCCCCCACAGTGACATGGCAAACAGTGGCCTGTTGCTCACTGTGACATGGCCACCACTGACCTGCTGCACACTGTGACATATCCCATACTGTAACATGATCACTACTGACATGCTGCCCACTGTCACATGGCCCCACAGTGACGTGGCCACCACTGACCTGCTGCCCACTGTGACTGGCCACCACAGTGACATGGCCACCAGTGGACTGTTGCTTATTGTGACATGGCCACAACTGATCTGCTGCCCACTGTGACATGACCTCACAGTGACATGGCCACCACTGACCCGCTGACCACTGTGACATGGCCCCATAGAGATTTGGCCACAACTGACCTGCTGCCCACTGTGACTTGGTCCCAACAGTTACATGGGCACCACTGACCTGCTGCCCACTGTGACATGGCCCAATAGTGACATGGCCACCACTGACCTGCTGCCCACTGTGACATGACCCCAACAGTGACATGGCCACCACTGACCCGCTGCCCACTGTGACATAGCCCCACAGTGATTTGGGCACCACTGACCTGCTGCCTACTGTGACATGGCCCCCATAGTGACATGGCCACCACTGACCTGCTGCCCACAGTGACATAGCCCCCACAGTGACATGGCAACCAGTGGCCTGTTGCTCATTGTGAAATGGCCATCACTTACCTGCTGTACACTGTGACATGGCCCCACAGTGACGTGGCCACTACTGACCTGCTGCCCACTGTGACATGGCCCCCATAGTGACATGGCCACCACTGACATGCTGCCCACTGTGACATGGCCCCCATAGTGACATGGTCAGCATTGACCTGCTGCCCACTGTGACATGGCCCCACAGTGACGTGGCCACTACTGACCTGCTGCCCACTGTGACATGACCCCATAGTGACATGGCCACCACTGACCTGCTGCCAACTGTGACATGGACCCAACAGTGACATGGCCACTACTGACCAGCTGACCACTGTGACATAGCACCACAGTGAATTGGGCACAACTGACCTGCTGCCCACTGTGACATGGCCCCCATAGTGACATGGCCACCACTGACCTGCTGCCCACTGTGACATAGCCCCCACAGTGACATGGCAACCAGTGGCCTGTTGCTCACTGTGACATGGCCATCACTGACCTGCTGCACACTGTGACATGGCCCCACAGTGACGTGGCCACTACTGACCTGCTGCCCACTGTGACATAGCCCCACAGTGACATGGCAACCAGTGGCCTGTTGCTCACTGTGACATGGCCACCACTGACCTGCTGCCCACTGTGATATGGCCGCCATAGTGACATGGCCACCACTGACCTGCTGCCCACTGTGACATGGCCCCAACAGTGACATGGCCACCACTGACCCGCTGACCACTGTGACATGGCCACCACTGACCTGCTGAACACTGTGACATGACCTCACAGTGACATGGCCACTACTGACCTGCTGCCCACTGTGACATGGCCCCCACAGTGACATGGCCAGCACTGACCTGCTGCCCACTGTGACATGGCCCCCATAGTGACATGGCAACCATTGACCTGCTGACCACTGTGACATGGCCATCACTGACCTGCTGCACAATATGACATGGCCCCACAGTGACGTGGCCACTACTGACCTGCTGCCCACTGTGACATGGCCCCAACAGTGACATGGCCACCACTGATCCGCTGACCACTGTGATATAGCCCCACAGTGACATGGCCACCACTGACCTGCTACCCACTGTGACATAGCCCCCATAGTGACATGGGCACCACTGACCTGCTGCCCACTGTGACATGGCCCCCATACTGACATGGCCACCACTGATCTGCTGCCCACTGTGACATGGACCCCATTGTGACATGACCAGCACTGACCTGCTGCACACTGTGACATGACCTCACAGTGACATGGCCACCAATGACCTGCTGCCCAATGTGACATAGCCCCCATAGTGACATGGCCACCATTGACCTGCTGCCCACTGTGACATGGCACCCATAGTGACATGGCCACCACTGACCTGCTGCCCACTGTGACATAGCCCCCACAGAGACATGGCAACCAGTGGCCTGTTGCTCACTGTGACGTGGCCACTACTGACCTCCTGCCCACTGTGACATGGCCCCCATAGTGACATGGCCACCACTGACCTGCTGCCCACTGTGAAATGGCCCCCATAGTGACATGGCCACCATTGACCTGCTGCCCACTGTGACATAGACCCCACAGTGACATGGCAACCAGTGGCCTGTTGCTCACTGTGACATGGCCACCACTGACCTGCTGCACACTGTGACATGACCTCACAGTGACATGGCCACCAATGACCTGCTGCCCAATGTGACATAGCCCCCATAGTGACATGGCCACCATTGACCTGCTGCCCACTGTGACATGGCACCCATAGTGACATGGCCACCACTGACCTGCTGCCCACTTTGACATAGCCCCCACAGTGACATGGCAACCAGTGGCCTGTTGCTCACTGTGACATGGCCATCACTGACCTGCTGCACACTGTGACATGGCCCCACAGTGCCGTGGCCACCACTGACCTGCTGCCCACTGTGACATGGCCCCCATAGTGACATGGCCACCACTGACCTGCTGCCCACTGTGACATGACCCCAACAGTGACATGGCCACTACTGACCCGCTGACCACTGTGACATAGCCCCACAGTGACTTGGGCAGCACTGACCTGCTGCCCACTGTGACATGGCCCCCATAGTGACATGGCCACCACTGACCTGCTGCCTACTGTGACATAGCCCCCACAGTGACATGGCAAACAGTGGCCTGTTGCTCACTGTGACATGGCCACCACTGACATGCTGCACACTGTGACATGGCCCCCAGAGTGACATGGCCACCACTGACCTGCTCCCCACTGTGACATATCCAATACAGTAACACGATCACTACTGACATGCTGCCCACTGTCACATGGCCCCACAGTGACGTGGCCACCACTGACCTGCTGCCCACTGTGACTGGCCACCACAGTGACATGGCCACCAGTGGACTGTTGCTCATTGTGACATGGCCACAATTGATCTGCTGCCCACTGTGACATGACCTCACAGTGACATGGCCACCACTGACACGCTGACCACTGTGACATGACCCCCACAGTGACGTGGCCACCACTGACCTGCTCCCCACTGTGACATGTCCCAAACAGTAACATGATCACCACTGACCTGCTGCCCACTGTGACATAGCCCCCACAGTGACATGGCAACCAGTGGCCTGTTGCTCACTGTGACATGGCCATCACTGACCTGCTGCACACTGTGACATGGCCCCACAGTGCCGTGGCCACTACTGACCTGCTGCCCACTGTGACATGGCCCCCATAGTGACATGGCCACCACTGACCTGCTGCCCACTGTGACATGACCCCAACACTGACATGGCCACTACTGACCCGCTGACCACTGTGACATAGCCCCACAGTGACTTGGGCACCACTGACCTGCTGCCCACTGTGACATGGCCCCCATAGTGACATGGCCACCACTGACCTGCTGCCCACTGTGACATAGCCCCCACAGTGACATGGCAAACAGTGGCCTGTTGCTCACTGTGACATGGCCACCACTGACCTGCTGCACACTGTGACATATCCCATACTGTAACATGATCACTACTGACATGCTGCCCACTGTCACATGGCCCCACAGTGACGTGGCCACCACTGACCTGCTGCCCACTGTGACTGGCCACCACAGTGACATGGCCACCAGTGGACTGTTGCTTATTGTGACATGGCCACAACTGATCTGCTGCCCACTGTGACATGACCTCACAGTGACATGGCCACCACTGACCCGCTGACCACTGTGACATGGCCCCATAGAGATTTGGCCACAACTGACCTGCTGCCCACTGTGACTTGGTCCCAACAGTTACATGGGCACCACTGACCTGCTGCCCACTGTGACATGGCCCAATAGTGACATGGCCACCACTGACCTGCTGCCCACTGTGACATGACCCCAACAGTGACATGGCCACCACTGACCCGCTGCCCACTGTGACATAGCCCCACAGTGATTTGGGCACCACTGACCTGCTGCCTACTGTGACATGGCCCCCATAGTGACATGGCCACCACTGACCTGCTGCCCACAGTGACATAGCCCCCACAGTGACATGGCAACCAGTGGCCTGTTGCTCATTGTGAAATGGCCATCACTTACCTGCTGTACACTGTGACATGGCCCCACAGTGACGTGGCCACTACTGACCTGCTGCCCACTGTGACATGGCCCCCATAGTGACATGGCCACCACTGACATGCTGCCCACTGTGACATGGCCCCCATAGTGACATGGTCAGCATTGACCTGCTGCCCACTGTGACATGGCCCCACAGTGACGTGGCCACTACTGACCTGCTGCCCACTGTGACATGACCCCATAGTGACATGGCCACCACTGACCTGCTGCCAACTGTGACATGGACCCAACAGTGACATGGCCACTACTGACCAGCTGACCACTGTGACATAGCACCACAGTGAATTGGGCACAACTGACCTGCTGCCCACTGTGACATGGCCCCCATAGTGACATGGCCACCACTGACCTGCTGCCCACTGTGACATAGCCCCCACAGTGACATGGCAACCAGTGGCCTGTTGCTCACTGTGACATGGCCATCACTGACCTGCTGCACACTGTGACATGGCCCCACAGTGACGTGGCCACTACTGACCTGCTGCCCACTGTGACATAGCCCCACAGTGACATGGCAACCAGTGGCCTGTTGCTCACTGTGACATGGCCACCACTGACCTGCTGCCCACTGTGATATGGCCGCCATAGTGACATGGCCACCACTGACCTGCTGCCCACTGTGACATGGCCCCAACAGTGACATGGCCACCACTGACCCGCTGACCACTGTGACATGGCCACCACTGACCTGCTGAACACTGTGACATGACCTCACAGTGACATGGCCACTACTGACCTGCTGCCCACTGTGACATGGCCCCCACAGTGACATGGCCAGCACTGACCTGCTGCCCACTGTGACATGGCCCCCATAGTGACATGGCAACCATTGACCTGCTGACCACTGTGACATGGCCATCACTGACCTGCTGCACAATATGACATGGCCCCACAGTGACGTGGCCACTACTGACCTGCTGCCCACTGTGACATGGCCCCAACAGTGACATGGCCACCACTGATCCGCTGACCACTGTGATATAGCCCCACAGTGACATGGCCACCACTGACCTGCTACCCACTGTGACATAGCCCCCATAGTGACATGGGCACCACTGACCTGCTGCCCACTGTGACATGGCCCCCATACTGACATGGCCACCACTGATCTGCTGCCCACTGTGACATGGACCCCATTGTGACATGACCAGCACTGACCTGCTGCCCACTGTGACTTGGTCCCCACAGTGACATGGCCACCACTGACCCGCTGACCACTGTGACATGGCCCCATAGAGATTTGGCCACAACTGACCTGCTGCCCACTGTGACTTGGTCCCAACAGTTACATGGGCACCACTGACCTGCTGCCCACTGTGACATGGCCCAATAGAGACTTGGCCACAACTGACCTGCTGCCCACTGTGACATGGCCCCCATAGTGACATGGCCACCACTGACCTGCTGCCCACTGTGACATGACCCCAACAGTGACATGGCCACCACTGACCCGCTGCCCACTGTGATATAGCCCCACAGTGATTTGGGCACCACTGACCTGCTGCCTACTGTGACATGGCCCCCATAGTGACATGGCCACCAATGACCTGCTGCCCACAGTGACATAGCCCCCACAGTGACATGGCAACCAGTGGCCTGTTGCTCATTGTGAAATGGCCATCACTTACCTGCTGCACACTGTGACATGGCCCCACAGTGACGTGGCCACTACTGACCTGCTGCCCACTGTGACATGGCCCCCATAGTGACATGGCCACCACTGACCTGCTGCCCACTGTGACATGGCCCCCATAGTGACATGGCCACCATTGACCTGCTGCCCACTGTGACATAGCCCCCACAGTGACATGGCAACCAGTGGCCTGTTGCTCACTCTGACATGGCCACCACTGACCTGCTGCACACTGCGACATGACCTCACAGTGACATGGCCACCTCTGACCTGCTGCCCAATGTGACATAGCCCCCATAGTGACATGGCCACCACTGACCTGCTGCCCACTGTGACATGGCCCCCATAGTGACATGGCCAAAACTGACCTGCTGCCCACTTTGAAATAGCCCCCACAGTGACATGGCAACCAGTAGCCTGTTGCTCACTGTGACATGGCCATCACTGAACTGCTGTACACTGTGACATGGCCCCACAGTGACGTGGCCACTACTGACCTGCTGCTCACTGTGACATGGCCCCCATAGTGACATGGCCACCACTGACCTGCTGCCCACTGTGACATGACACCAACAGTGACATGGCCACCACTGACCCGCTGCCCACTGTGACATTGCCCCACAGTGATTTGGGCACCACTGACCTGCTGCCCACAGTGACATAGCCCCCACAGTGACATGGCAACCAGTGGCCTGTTGCTCATTGTGAAATGGCCATCACTTACCTGCTGCACACTGTGACATGGCCCCACAGTGACGTGGCCACTACTGACCTGCTGCCCACTGTGACATGGCCCCCATAGTGACATGGCCAGCACTGACCTGCTGCCCACTGTGACATAGCCCCACAGTGATTTGGGCACCACTGACCTGCTGCCCACTGTGACATGGCCCCCATAGTGATATGGCCACCACTGACCTGCTGCCAACTGTGACATGGCCCCCATAGTGACATGGCCACCACTGACCTGCTGCCCACTGTGACATAGCCCCCACAGTGACATGGCAACCAGTGGCCTGTTGCTCACTGTGACATGGCCACCACTGACCTGCTGCACACTGTGACATGACCTCACAGTGACATGGCCACCACTGACCTGCTGCCCAATGTGACATAGCCCCCATAGTGACATGGCCAGCACTGACCTGCTGCCCACTGTGACATGGCCCCCATAGTGACATGGCCACCACTGACCTGCTGCCCATTGTGACATAGACCCAACAGTGACATCCCAACCAGTGGCCTGTTGCTCACTGTGACATGGCCATCACTGACCTGCTGCACACTGTGACATGGCCCAAACAGTGACATGGCCACTACTGACCTGCTGACCACTGTGACATAGCCCCACAGTGACTTGGGCACAACTGATCTGCTGCCCACTGTGACATGGCCACCATAGTGACATGGCCACCACTGACCTGCTCCCCACTGTGACATGGCCCCCATAGTGACATGGCCACCACTGACCTGCTGCCCACTGTGACATAGCCCCCACAGTGACATGGCAACCAGTGGCCTGTTGCTCACTGTGACATGGCCACCACTGACCTGCTGCACACTGCGACATGACCTCACAGTGACATGGCCACCACTGACCTGCTGCCCAATGTGACATAGCCCCCATAGTGACATGGCCACCACTGACCTGCTGCCAACTGTGACATGGCCCCCATAGTGACATGGCCAAAACTGACCTGCTGCCCACTTTGACATAGCCCCCACAGTGACATGGCAACCAGTAGCCTGTTGCTCACTGTGACATGGCCATCACTGAACTGCTGTACACTGTGACATGGCCCCACAGTGACGTGGCCACTACTGACCTGCTGCCCACTGTGACATGGCCCCCATAGTGACATGGCCACCACTGACCTGCTGCCCACTGTGACATGACCCCAACAGTGACATGGCCACCATGACCCGCTGCCCACTGTGACATAGCCCCACAGTGATTTGGGCACCACTGACCTGCTGCCTACTGTGACATGGCCCCCATAGTGACATGGCCACCACTGACCTGCTGCCCACAGTGACATAGCCCCCACAGTGACATGGCAACCAGTGGCCTGTTGCTCATTGTGACATGGCCATCACTTACCTGCTGCACACTGTGACATGGCCCCACAGTGACGTGGCCACTACTGACCTGCTGCCCACTGTGACATGGCCCCCATAGTGACATGGCCACCACTGACCTGCTGCCCACTGTGACATGGCCCCCATAGTGACATGGCCACCATTGACCTGCTGCCCACTGTGACATAGCCCCCACAGTGACATGGCAACCAGTGGCCTGTTGCTCACTGTGACATGGCCACCACTGACCTGCTGCACACTGCGACATGACCTCACAGTGACATGGCCACCACTGACCTGCTGCCCAATGTGACATAGCCCCCATAGTGACATGGCCACCACTGACCTGCTGCCCACTGTGACATGGCCCCCATAGTGACATGGCCAAAACTGACCTGCTGCCCACTTTGACATAGCCCCCACCGTGACATGGCAACCAGTAGCCTGTTGCTCACTGTGACATGGCCATCACTGACCTGCTGTACACTGTGACATGGCCCCACAGTGACGTGGCCACTACTGACCTGCTGCTCACTGTGACATCGCCCCCATAGTGACATGGCCACCACTGACCTGCTGCCCACTGTGACATGGCCCCCAAATGTGACATGGCCACCACTGACCCGCTGCCCACTGTGACATTGCCCCACAGTGATTTGGGCACCACTGACCTGCTGCCTACTGTGACATGGCCCCCATAGTGACATGGCCACCACTGACCTGCTGCCCACAGTGACATAGCCCCCACAGTGACATGGCAACCAGTGGCCTGTTGCTCACTGTGACATGGCCATCACTGACCTGCTGCACACTGTGACATGACCTCACAGTGACATGGCCACCACTGACCTGCTGCCCACTGTGACATGGCCCCAACAGTGACATGGCCACTACTGACTAGCTGACCACTGTGACATAGCACCACAGTGAATTGGGCACAACTGACCTGCTGCACACTGTGACATGGCCCCACAGTGACGTGGCCACTACTGACCTGCTGCCCACTGTGACATAGCCCCACAGTGACATGGCAACCAGTGGCCTGTTGCTCACTGTGACATGGCCACCACTGACCTGCTGCCCACTGTGATATGGCCGCCATAGTGACATGGCCACCACTGACCCGCTGACCACTGTGACATGGCCACCACTGACCTGCTGAACACTGTGACATGACCTGACAGTGACATGGCCACTACTGACCTGCTGCCCACTGTGACATGGCCCCCACAGTGACATGGCCAGCACTGACCTGCTGCCCACTGTGACATGGCCCCCATAGTGACATGGCCACCATTGACCTGATGCCCACTGTGACATGGCCATCACTGACCTGCTGCACAATATGACATGGCCCCACAGTGACGTGGCCACTACTGACCTGCTGCCCACTGTGACATGGCCCCCATAGTGACATGGCCACCACTGATCTGCTGCCCACTGTGACATGGACCCCATTGTGACATGACCAGCACTGACCTGCTGCCCACTGTGACTTTGTCCCCACAGTGACATGGCCACCACTGACCCGCTGACCACTGTGACATGGCCCCATAGAGATTTGGCCACAACTGACCTGCTGCCCACTGTGACTTGGTCCCAACAGTTACATGGGCACCACTGACCTGCTGACCACTGTGACATGGCCCAATAGAGACTTGGCCACAACTGACCTGCTGCCCACTGTTACATAGCCCCCACAGTGACATGGCAACCAGTGGCCTGTTTCTCACTGTGACATGGCCACCACTGACCTGCTGCACACTGTGACATGACCTCACAGTGACATGGCCACCACTGACCTGCTGCCCAATGTGACATAGCCCCCATAGTGACATGGCCACCACTGACCTGCTGCCCACTGTGACATAGCCCCCACAGTGACATGGCAAACAGTGGCCTGTTGCTCACTGTGACATGGCCACCACTGACATGCTGCACACTGTGACATGGCCCCCAGAGTGACATGGCCACCACTGACCTGCTCCCCACTGTGACATATCCCATACTGTAACATGATCACTACTGACATGCTGCCCACTGTCACATGGCCCCACAGTGAAGTGGCCACCACTGACCTGCTGCCCACTGTGACTGGCCACCACTGTGACATGGCCACCAGTGGACTGTTGCTCATTGTGACATGGCCACAACTGATCTGCTGCCCACTGTGACATGACCTCACAGTGACATGGCCACCACTGACCTGCTGCCCACTGTGAAATGACCCACACAGTGAAATGGCCACCACTTACCTGCTCCCCACTGTGACATGTCCCAAACAGTAACATGATCACCACTGACCTACTGCCCACTGTGACATAGCCCCCACAGTGACATGACAACCAGTGGCCTGTTGCTCACTGTGACATGGCCATCACTGACCTGCTGCACACTGTGACATGACCTCACAGTGACGTGGCCTCTACTGACCTGCTGCCCAATGTGACATAGCCCCCATAGTGACATGGCCACTACTGACCTGCTGCCCACTGAGACATGGCCCCCATAGTGACATGGCCACCACTGACCTGCTGCCCACTGTGACATAGCCCCCACAGTGACATGGCAACCAGTGGCCTGTTGCTCACTGTGACATGGCCATCACTGACCTTCTGCACACTGTGACATGGCCCCACAGTGCCGTGGCCACTAGTGACCTGCTTCCCATCGTGACATGGCCCCCATATTGACATGGCCACCACTGACCTGCTGCCCACTGTGACATGGCCCCAACAGTGACATGGCCACTACTGACCCGCTGACCACTGTGACATAGCCCCACAGTGACTTGGGCACCACTGACCTGCTGCCCACTGTGACATGGCCCCCATAGTGACATGGCCACCATTGACCTGCTGCCCACTGTGACATAGCCCCCACAGTGACATGGCAAACAGTGGCCTGTTGCTCACTGTGACATGGCCATCACTGACCTGCTGCACACTGTGACACGGCCCGACAGTGACGTGGCCACTACTGACCTACCGCCCACTGTGACATGGCCCCCATAGTGACATGGCCACCACTGACCTGCTGCCCACTGTGACATGACCCCAACAGTGACATGGCCACCACTGACCCGCTGCCCACTGTGACATTGCCCCACAGTGATTTGGGCACCACTGACCTGCTGCCTACTGTGACATGGCCCCCATAGTGACATGGCCACCACTGACCTGCTGCCCACAGTGACATAGCCCCCACAGTGACATGGCAACCAGTGGCCTGTTGCTCATTGTGAAATGGCCATCACTTACCTGCTGCACACTGTGACATGGCCCCACAGTGACGTGGCCACTACTGACCTGCTGCCCACTATGACATGGACCCCATAGTGACATGGCCAGCACTGACCTGCTGCCCACTGTGACATAGCCCCACAGTGACTTGGGCACCACTGACCTGCTGCCCACTGTGACATGGCCCCCATAGTGATATGGCCACCACTGACCTGCTGCCAACTGTGACATGGCCCCCATAGTGACATGGCCACCACTGACCTGCTGCCCACTGTGACATAGCCCCCACAGTGACATGGCAACCAGTGGCCTGTTGCTCACTGTGACATGGCCACCACTGACCTGCTGCACACTGTGACATGACCTCACAGTGACATGGCCACCACTGACCTGCTGCCCAATGTGACATAGCCCCCATAGTGACAAGGCCAGCACTGACCTGCTGCCCACTGTGACATGGGCCCCATAGTGACATGGCCACCACTGACCTGCTGCCCATTGTGACATAGACCCAACAGTGACATGGCAACCAGTGGCCTGTTGCTCACTGTGACATGGCCATCACTGACCTGCTGCCCACTGTGACATGGCCCAAACAGTGACATGGCCACTACTGACCTGCTGACCACTGTGACATAGCCCCACAGTGACTTGGGCACAACTGATCTGCTGCCCACTGTGACATGGCCCCCATAGTGACATGGCCACCACTGACCTGCTGCCCACTGTGACATGGCCCCCATAGTGACATGGCCACCACTGACCTGCTGCCCACTGTGACATAGCCCCCACAGTGACATGGCAACCAGTGGCCTGTTGCTCACTGTGACATGGCCACCACTGACCTGCTGCACACTGCGACATGACCTCACAGTGACATGGCCACCACTGACCTGCTGCCCACTGTGACATGGGCCCCATAGTGACATGGCCAAAACTGACCTGCTGCCCACTTTGACATAGCCCCCACAGTGACATGGCAACCAGTAGCCTGTTGCTCACTGTGACATGGCCATCACTGACCTGCTGTACACTGTGACATGGCCCCACAGTGACGTGGCCACTACTGACCTGCTGCTCACTGTGACATGGCCCCCATAGTGACATGGCCACCACTGACCTGCTGCCCACTGTGACATGACCCCAACAGTGACATGGCCACCACTGACCCGCTGCCCACTGTGACATAGCCCCACAGTGATTTGGGCACCACTGGCCTGCTGCCTACTGTGACATGGCCCCCATAGTGACATGGCCACCAATGACCTGCTGCCCACAGTGACATAGCCCCCACAGTGACATGGCAACCAGTGGCCTGTTGCTCATTGTGAAATGGCCATCACTTACCTGCTGCACACTGTGACATGGCCCCACAGTGACGTGGCCACTACTGACCTGCTGCCCACTGTGACATGGCCCCCATAGTGACATGGCCACCACTGACCTGCTGCCCACTGTGACATGGCCCCCATAGTGACATGGCCACCATTGACCTGCTGCCCACTGTGACATAGCCACCACAGTGACATGGCAACCAGTGGCCTGTTGCTCACTGTGACATGGCCACCACTGACCTGCTGCACACTGTGACATGGCCCCAACAGTGACATGGCCACTACTGACCAGCTGACCACTGTGACATAGCACCACAGTGAATTGGGCACAACTGACCTGCTGCCCACTGTGACATGGCCCCCATAGTGACATGGCCACCACTGACCTGCTGCCCACTGTGACATAGCCCCCACAGTGACATGGCAACCAGTGGCCTCTTGCTCACTGTGACATGGCCATCACTGACCTGCTGCACACTGTGACATGGCCCCACAGTGACGTGGCCACTACTGACCTGCTGCCCACTGTGACATAGCCCCACAGTGACATGGCAACCAGTGGCCTGTTGCTCACTGTGACATGGCCACCACTGACCTGCTGCCCACTGTGATATGGCCGCCATAGTGACATGGCCACCACTGACCTGCTGCCCACTGTGACATGGCCCCAACAGTGACATGGCCACCACTGACCCGCTGACCACTGTGACATGGCCACCACTGACCTGCTGAACACTGTGACATGACCTCACAGTGACATGGCCACTACTGACCTGCTGCCCACTGTGACATGGCCCCCACAGTGACATGGCCAGCACTGACCTGCTGCCCACTGTGACATGGCCCCCATAGTGACATGGCCACCATTGACCTGCTGCCCACTGTGACATGGCCATCACTGACCTGCTGCACAATATGACATGGCCCCACAGTGACGTGGCCACTACTGACCTTCTGCCCACTGTGACATGGCCCCAACAGTGACATGGCCACCACTGATCCGCTGACCACTGTGATATAGCCCCACAGTAACATGGCCACCACTGACCTGCTAACCACTGTGACATAGCCCCCATAGTGACATGGGCACCACTGACCTGCTGCCCACTGTGACATGGCCCCCATAGTGACATGGCCACCACTGATCTGCTGCCCACTGTGACATGGACCCCATTGTGACATGACCAGCACTGACCTGCTGCCCACTGTGACTTGGTCCCCACAGTGACATGGCCACCACTGACCCGCTGACCACTGTGACATGGCCCCATAGAGATTTGGCCACAACTGACCTGCTGCCCACTGTGACTTGGTCCCAACAGTTACATGGGCACCACTGACCTGCTGCCCACTGTGACATGGCCCAATAGAGACTTGGCCACAACTGACCTGCTGCCCACTGTTACATAGCCCCCACAGTGACATGGCAACCAGTGGCCTGTTTCTCACTGTGACATGGCCACCACTGACCTGCTGCACACTGTGACATGACCTCACAGTGACATGGCCACCACTGACCTGCTGCCCAATGTGACATAGCCCCCATAGTGACATGGCCACCACTGACCTGCTGCCCACTGTGACATAGCCCCCACAGTGACATGGCAACCAGTGGCCTGTTGCTCACTGTGACATGGCCACCACTGACATGCTGCACTCTGTGACATGGCCCCCAGAGTGACATGGCCACCACTGACCTGCTCCCCACTGTGACATATCCCATACAGTAACACGATCACTACTGACATGCTGCCCACTGTCACATGGCCCCACAGTGATGTGGCCACCACTGACCTGCTGCCCACTGTGACTGGCCACCACAGTGACATGGCCACCAGTGGACTGTTGCTCATTGTGACATGGCCACAACTGATCTGCTGCCCACTGTGACATGACCTCACAGTGACATGGCCACCACTGACCTGCTGCCCACTGTGAAATGACCCACACAGTGAAATGGCCACCACTTACCTGCTCCCCACTGTGACATGTCCCAAACAGTAACATGATCACCACTGACCTACTGCCCACTGTGACATAGCCCCCACAGTGACATGACAACCAGTGGCCTGTTGCTCACTGTGACATGGCCATCACTGACCTGCTGCACACTGTGACATGACCTCACAGTGACGTGGCCTCTACTGACCTGCTGCCCACTGTGACATAGCCCCCATAGTGACATGGCCACTACTGACCTGCTGCCCACTGAGACATGGCCCCCATAGTGACATGGCCACCACTGACCTGCTGCCCACTGTGACATAGCCCCCACAGTGACATGGCAACCAGTGGCCTGTTGCTCACTGTGACATGGCCATCACTGACCTTCTGCACACTGTGACATGGCCCCACAGTGCCGTGGCCACTACTGACCTGCTTCCCATCGTGACATGGCCCCCATATTGACATGGCCACCACTGACCTGCTGCCCACTGTGACATGGCCCCAACAGTGACATGGCCACTACTGACCCGCTGAACACTGTGACATAGCCCCACAGTGACTTGGGCACCACTGACCTGCTGCCCACTGTGACATGGCCCCCATAGTGACATGGCCACCACTGACCTGCTGCCCACTGTGACATAGCCCCCACAGTGACATGGCAAACAGTGGCCTGTTGCTCACTGTGACATGGCCACCACTGACCTGCTGCACACTGTGACATATCCAATACAGTAACATGATAACTACTGACATGCTGCCCACTGTGACATGACCTCACAGTGACATGGCCACCACTGACCCGCTGACCACTGTGACATGACCCCCACAGTGACATGCCACCACTGACCTGTTCCCCACTGTGACATGTCCCAAACAGTAACATGATCACCACTGACCTGCTGCCCATTGTGACATAGACCCAACAGTGACATGGCAACCAGTGGCCTGTTGCTCACTGTGACATGGCCGTCACTGACCTGCTGCCCACTGTGACATGGCCCAAACAGTGACATGGCCACTACTGACCCGCTGACCACTGTGACATAGCCCCACAGTGACTTGGGCACAACTGACCTGCTGCCCACTGTGACATGGCCCCCATAGTGACATGGCCACCACTGACCTGCTGCCCACTGTGACATGGCCCCCATAATGACATGGCCACCACTGACCTGCTGCCCACTGTGACATAGCCCCCACAGTGACATGGCAACCAGTGGCCTGTTGCTCACTGTGACATGGCCACCACTGACCTGCTGCACACTGCGACATGACCTCACAGTGACATGGCCACCACTGACCTGCTGTCCAATGTGACATAGCCCCCATAGTGACATGGCCAAAACTGACCTGCTGCCCACTTTGACATAGCCCCCACAGTGACATGGCAACCAGTAGCCTGTTGCTCACTGTGACATGGCCATCACTGACCTGCTGTACTCTGTGACATGGCCCCACAGTGACGTGGCCACTACTGACCTGCTGCTCACTGTGACATGGCCCCCATAGTGACATGGCCACCACTGACCTGCTGCCCACTGTGACATGACCCCAACAGTGACATGGCCACCACTGACCCGCTGCCCACTGTGACATAGCCCCACAGTGATTTGGGCACCACTGACCTGCTGCCTACTGTGACATGGCCCCCATAGTGACATGGCCACCACTGACCTGCTGCCCACAGTGACATAGCCCGCACAGTGACATGGCAACCAGTGGCCTGTTGCTCATTGTGAAATGGCCATCACTTACCTGCTGCACACTGTGACATGGCCCCACAGTGACGTGGCCACTACTGACCTGCTGCCCACTGTGACATGGCCCCCATAGTGACATGGCCACCACTGACCTGCTGCCCACTGTGACATGGCCCCCATAGTGACATGGCCACTATTGACCTGCTGCCCACTGTGACATAGCCCCCACAGTGACATGGCAACCAGTGGCCTGTTGCTCACTGTGACATGGCCACCACTGACCTGCTGCACACTGCGACATGACCTCACAGTGACATGGCCACCACTGACCTGCTGCCCAATGTGACATAGCCCGCATAGTGACATGGCCACCACTGACCTGCTGCCCACTGTGACATGGCCCCCATAGTGACATGGCCAAAACTGACCTGCTGCTCACTGTGACATGGCCCCAACAGTGACATGGCCACCACTGACCCGCTGACCACTGTGACATGGCCACCACTGACCTGCTGAACACTGTGACATGACCTCACAGTGACATGGCCACTACTGACCTGCTGCCCACTGTGACATAGCCCCACAGTGACATGGCAACCAGTGGCCTGTTGCTCACTGTGACATGGCCACCACTGACCTGCTGCCCACTGTGATATGGCCGCCATAGTGACATGGCCACCACTGACCTGCTGCCCACTGTGACATGGCCCCAACAGTGACATGGCCACCACTGACCCGCTGACCACTGTGACATGGCCACCACTGACCTGCTGAACACTGTGACATGGCCCCCACAGTGACATGGCCAGCACTGACCTGCTGCCCACTGTGACATGGCCCCCATAGTGACATGGCAACCATTGACCTGCTGCCCACTGTGACATGGCCATCACTGACCTGCTGCACAATATGACATGGCCCCACAGTGACGTGGCCACTACTGACCTGCTGCCCACTGTGACATGGCCCCAACAGTGACATGGCCACCACTGATCCGCTGACCACTGTGATATAGCCCCACAGTGACATGGCCACCATTGACCTGCTACCCACTGTGACATAGCCCCCATAGTGACATGGGCACCACTGACCTGCTGCCCACTGTGACATGACCCCCATAGTGACATGGCCACCACTGATCTGCGGCCCACTGTGACATGGACCCCATTGTGACATGACCAGCACTGACCTGCTGCCCACTGTGACTTGGTCCCCACAGTGACATGGCCACCACTGACCCGCTGACCACTGTGACATGGCCCTATAGAGATTTGGCCACAACTGACCTGCTGCCCACTGTGACTTGGTCCCAACAGTTACATGGGCACCACTGACCTGCTGCCCACTGTGACATGGCCCAATAGAGACTTGGCCACAACTGACCTGCTGCCCACTGTTACATAGCCCCCACAGTGACATGGCAACCAGTGGCCTGTTTCTCACTGTGACATGGCCACCACTGACCTGCTGCACACTGTGACATGACCTCACAGTGACATGGCCACCACTGACCTGCTGCCCAATGTGACATAGCCCCCATAGTGACATGGCCACCACTGACCTGCTGCCCACTATGACATAGCCCCCACAGTGACATGGCAAACAGTGGCCTGTTGCTCACTGTGACATGGCCACCACTGACATGCTGCACACTGTGACATGGCCCCCAGAGTGACATGGCCACCACTGACCTGCTCCCCACTGTGACATATCCCATACAGTAACATGATCACTACTGACATGCTGCCCACTGTCACATGGCCCCACAGTGATGTGGCCACCACTGACCTGCTGCCCACTGTGACTGGCCACCACAGTGACATGGCCACCAGTGGACTGTTGCTTAATGTGACATGGCCACAACTGATCTGCTGCCCACTGTGAAATGACCCACACAGTGAAATGGCCACCACTTACCTGCTCCCCACTGTGACATGTCCCAAACAGTAACATGATCACCACTGACCTACTGCCCACTGTGACATAGCCCCCACAGTGACATGACAACCAGTGGCCTGTTGCTCACTGTGACATGGCCATCACTGACCTGCTGCACACTGTGACATGACCTCACACTGACGTGGCCTCTACTGACCTGCTGCCCAATGTGACATAGCCCCCATAGTGACATGGCCACTACTGACCTGCTGCCCACTGTGACATGGCCCCCATAGTGACATGGCCACCACTGACCTTCTGCACACTGTGACATGGCCCCACAGTGCCGTGGCCACTACTGACCTGCTTCCCATCGTGACATGGCCCCCATATTGACATGGCCACCACTGACCTGCTGCCCACTGTGACATGGCCCCAACAGTGACATGGCCACTACTGACCCGCTGAACACTGTGACATAGCCCCACAGTGACTTGGGCACCACTGACCTGCTGCCCACTGTGACATGGCCCCCATAGTGACATGGCCACCACTGACCTGCTGCCCACTGTGACATAGCCCCCACAGTGACATGGCAAACAGTGGCCTGTTGCTCACTGTGACATGGCCACCACTGACCTGCTCCCCACTGTGACATATCCCATACAGTAACACGATCACTACTGACATGCTGCCCACTGTCACATGGCCCCACAGTGATGTGGCCACCACTGACCTGCTGCCCACTGTGACTGGCCACCACAGTGACATGGCCACCAGTGGACTGTTGCTCATTGTGACATGGCCACAACTGATCTGCTGCCCACTGTGACATGACCTCACAGTGACATGGCCACCACTGACCTGCTGCCCACTGTGAAATGACCCACACAGTGAAATGGCCACCACTTACCTGCTCCCCACTGTGACATGTCCCAAACAGTAACATGATCACCACTGACCTACTGCCCACTGTGACATAGCCCCCACAGTGACATGACAACCAGTGGCCTGTTGCTCACTGTGACATGGCCATCACTGACCTGCTGCACACTGTGACATGACCTCACAGTGACGTGGCCTCTACTGACCTGCTGCCCACTGTGACATAGCCCCCATAGTGACATGGCCACTACTGACCTGCTGCCCACTGAGACATGGCCCCCATAGTGACATGGCCACCACTGACCTGCTGCCCACTGTGACATAGCCCCCACAGTGACATGGCAACCAGTGGCCTGTTGCTCACTGTGACATGGCCATCACTGACCTTCTGCACACTGTGACATGGCCCCACAGTGCCGTGGCCACTACTGACCTGCTTCCCATCGTGACATGGCCCCCATATTGACATGGCCACCACTGACCTGCTGCCCACTGTGACATGGCCCCAACAGTGACATGGCCACTACTGACCCGCTGACCACTGTGACATAGCCCCACAGTGACTTGGGCACCACTGACCTGCTGCCCACTGTGACATGGCCCCCATAGTGACATGGCCACCACTGACCTGCTGCCCACTGTGACATAGCCCCCACAGTGACATGGCAAACAGTGGCCTGTTGCTCACTGTGACATGGCCACCACTGACCTGCTGCACACTGTGACATATCCAATACAGTAACATGATAACTACTGACATGATGCCCACTGTGACATGACCTCACAGTGACATGGCCACCACTGACCCGCTGACCACTGTGACATGACCCCCACAGTGACATGCCACCACTGACCTGTTCCCCACTGTGACATGTCCCAAACAGTAACATGATCACCACTGACCTGCTGCCCATTGTGACATAGACCCAACAGTGACATGGCAACCAGTGGCCTGTTGCTCACTGTGACATGGCCGTCACTGACCTGCTGCCCACTGTGACATGGCCCAAACAGTGACATGGCCACTACTGACCCGCTGACCACTGTGACATAGCCCCACAGTGACTTGGGCACAACTGACCTGCTGCCCACTGTGACATGGCCCCCATAGTGACATGGCCACCACTGACCTGCTGCCCACTGTGACATGGCCCCCATAATGACATGGCCACCACTGACCTGCTGCCCACTGTGACATAGCCCCCACAGTGACATGGCAACCAGTGGCCTGTTGCTCACTGTGACATGGCCACCACTGACCTGCTGCACACTGCGACATGACCTCACAGTGACATGGCCACCACTGACCTGCTGTCCAATGTGACATAGCCCCCATAGTGACATGGCCAAAACTGACCTGCTGCCCACTTTGACATAGCCCCCACAGTGACATGGCAACCAGTAGCCTGTTGCTCACTGTGACATGGCCATCACTGACCTGCTGTACTCTGTGACATGGCCCCACAGTGACGTGGCCACTACTGACCTGCTGCTCACTGTGACATGGCCCCCATAGTGACATGGCCACCACTGACCTGCTGCCCACTGTGACATGACCCCAACAGTGACATGGCCACCACTGACCCGCTGCCCACTGTGACATAGCCCCACAGTGATTTGGGCACCACTGACCTGCTGCCTACTGTGACATGGCCCCCATAGTGACATGGCCACCACTGACCTGCTGCCCACAGTGACATAGCCCGCACAGTGACATGGCAACCAGTGGCCTGTTGCTCATTGTGAAATGGCCATCACTTACCTGCTGCACACTGTGACATGGCCCCACAGTGACGTGGCCACTACTGACCTGCTGCCCACTGTGACATGGCCCCCATAGTGACATGGCCACCACTGACCTGCTGCCCACTGTGACATGGCCCCCATAGTGACATGGCCACTATTGACCTGCTGCCCACTGTGACATAGCCCCCACAGTGACATGGCAACCAGTGGCCTGTTGCTCACTGTGACATGGCCACCACTGACCTGCTGCACACTGCGACATGACCTCACAGTGACATGGCCACCACTGACCTGCTGCCCAATGTGACATAGCCCGCATAGTGACATGGCCACCACTGACCTGCTGCCCACTGTGACATGGCCCCCATAGTGACATGGCCAAAACTGACCTGCTGCCCACTGTGACATGGCCCCAACAGTGACATGGCCACCACTGACCCGCTGACCACTGTGACATGGCCACCACTGACCTGCTGAACACTGTGAAAGGACCTCACAGTGACATGGCCACTACTGACCTGCTGCCCACTGTGACATAGCCCCACAGTGACATGGCAACCAGTGGCCTGTTGCTCACTGTGACTTGGGCACCACTGACCTGCTGCCCACTGTGATATGGCCGCCATAGTGACATGGCCACCACTGACCTGCTGCCCACTGTGACATGGCCCCAACAGTGACATGGCCACCACTGACCCGCTGACCACTGTGACATGGCCACCACTGACCTGCTGAACACTGTGACATGGCCCCCACAGTGACATGGCCAGCACTGACCTGCTGCCCACTGTGACATGGCCCCCATAGTGACATGGCAACCATTGACCTGCTGCCCACTGTGACATGGCCATCACTGACCTGCTGCACAATATGACATGGCCCCACAGTGACGTGGCCACTACTGACCTGCTGCCCACTGTGACATGGCCCCAACAGTGACATGGCCACCACTGATCCGCTGACCACTGTGATATAGCCCCACAGTGACATGGCCACCACTGACCTGCTACCCACTGTGACATAGCCCCCATAGTGACATGGGCACCACTGACCTGCTGCCCACTGTGACATGACCCCCATAGTGACATGGCCACCACTGATCTGCGGCCCACTGTGACATGGACCCCATTGTGACATGACCAGCACTGACCTGCTGCCCACTGTGACTTGGTCCCCACAGTGACATGGCCACCACTGACCCGCTGACCACTGTGACATGGCCCTATAGAGATTTGGCCACAACTGACCTGCTGCCCACTGTGACTTGGTCCCAACAGTTACATGGGCACCACTGACCTGCTGCCCACTGTGACATGGCCCAATAGAGACTTGGCCACAACTGACCTGCTGCCCACTGTTACATAGCCCCCACAGTGACATGGCAACCAGTGGCCTGTTTCTCACTGTGACATGGCCACCACTGACCTGCTGCACACTGTGACATGACCTCACAGTGACATGGCCACCACTGACCTGCTGCCCAATGTGACATAGCCCCCATAGTGACATGGCCACCACTGACCTGCTGCCCACTATGACATAGCCCCCACAGTGACATGGCAAACAGTGGCCTGTTGCTCACTGTGACATGGCCACCACTGACATGCTGCACACTGTGACATGGCCCCCAGAGTGACATGGCCACCACTGACCTGCTCCCCACTGTGACATATCCCATACAGTAACATGATCACTACTGACATGCTGCCCACTGTCACATGGCCCCACAGTGATGTGGCCACCACTGACCTGCTGCCCACTGTGACTGGCCACCACAGTGACATGGCCACCAGTGGACTGTTGCTTATTGTGACATGGCCACAACTGATCTGCTGCCCACTGTGAAATGACCCACACAGTGAAATGGCCACCACTTACCTACTCCCCACTGTGACATGTCCCAAACAGTAACATGATCACCACTGACCTACTGCCCACTGTGACATAGCCCCCACAGTGACATGACAACCAGTGGCCTGTTGCTCACTGTGACATGGCCATCACTGACCTGCTGCACACTGTGACATGACCTCACACTGACGTGGCCTCTACTGACCTGCTGCCCAATGTGACATAGCCCCCATAGTGACATGGCCACTACTGACCTGCTGCCCACTGTGACATAGCCCCCATAGTGACATGGCAAACAGTGGCCTGTTGCTCACTGTGACATGGCCACCACTGACCTGCTGCACACTGTGACATATCCAATACAGTAACATGATCACTACTGACATGTTGCCCACTGTGACATGACCTCACAGTGACATGGCCACCACTGACCTGCTGGCCACTGTGACATAGCACCCACAGTGACATGCCAACCAGTGGCCTGTTGCTCACTGTGACATGGCCATCACTGACCTGCTGCACACTGTGACATGGCCCCACAGTGACGTGGCCACTACTGACCTGCTGCCCACTGTGACATGGCCCCCATAGTGACATGGCCACCACTGACCTGCTGCCCACTGCGACATGGCCCCCATAGTGACATGGCCACCACTGACCTGCTGCCCACTCTGACATAGCCCCCACAGTGACATGGCAACCAGTGGCCTGTTGCTCACTGTGACATGGCCACCACTGACCTGCTGCACACTGTGACATGACCTCACAGTGACATGGCCACCACTGACCTGCTGCCCAATGTGACATAGCCCCCATAGTGACATGGCCACCACTGACCTGCTGCCCACTGTGACATGGCCCCCACATGACATGGGCAGCACTGACCTGCTGCCCACTGTGACATAGCCCCCACAGTGACATGGAAACCAGTGGCATGTTTCTCACTGTGACATGGCCATCACTGACCTGCTGCACACTGTGACATGGCCCCCATAGTGACATGGCCACCACCGACCTGCTGCCCACTGTGACATGGCCCCCATAGTGACATGGCCACCACTGACCTGCTGCCCAATGTGACATAGCCCCCACAGTGACATGGCAACCAGTGGCCTGTTGCTCACTGTGACATGGCCACCACTGACCCGCTGACCACTGTGACATAGCCCCACAGTAACTTGGGCACTACTGACCTGCTGCCCACTGTGACATGGCCCCCATAGTGACAAGGCCACCACTGACCTGCTGCCCACTGTGACATAGCCCCCACAGTGACATGGCAACCAGTGGCCTGTTGCTCACTGTGACATGGCCATCACTGACCTGCTGCCCACTGTGACATGGCCCCAACAGTGACCTGAGCACCACTGACCCGCTGACCACTGTGACATAGCCCCACAGTGACTAGGGCACCACTGACCTGCTGCCCACTGTGACATTGCCCCCATAGTGACATGGCCACCAATGACCTGCTGCCCACTGTGACATAGCCCCCACAGTGACATGGCAACCAGTGGCCTGTTGCTCACTGTGACATGGCCATCACTGACCTGCTGCACACTGTGACATGGCCCCACAGTGAGGTGACCACTACTGACCTGCTGCCCACTGTGACATGGCCCCCATAGTGACATGGCCACCACTGACCTGCTGCCCACTGTGACATAGCTCCCACACTGACGTGGCCACTAGTGACCTGCTGCCCACTGTGACATGGCCCCCATAGTGACATGGCCACCACTGACCTGCTGCCCACTGCGACATGGCCCCCATAGTGACATGGCCACCACTGACCTGCTGCCCACTGTGACATAGCCCCCACAGTGACATGGCAACCAGTGGCCTGTTGCTCACTGTGACATGGCCACCACTGACCTGCTGCACACTGTGACATGACCTCACAGTGACATGGCCACCACTGACCTGCTGCCCAATGTGACATAGCCCCCATAGTGACATGGCCACCACTGACCTGCTGCCCACTATGACATAGCCCCCACAGTGACATGGCAAACAGTGGCCTGTTGCTCACTGTGACATGGCCACCACTGACATGCTGCACACTGTGACATGGCCCCCAGAGTGACATGGCCACCACTGACCTGCTCCCCACTGTGACATATCCCATACAGTAACATGATCACTACTGACATGCTGCCCACTGTCACATGGCCCCACAGTGATGTGGCCACCACTGACCTGCTGCCCACTGTGACTGGCCACCACAGTGACATGGCCACCAGTGGACTGTTGCTTATTGTGACATGGCCACAACTGATCTGCTGCCCACTGTGAAATGACCCACACAGTGAAATGGCCACCACTTACCTGCTCCCCACTGTGACATGTCCCAAACAGTAACATGATCACCACTGACCTACTGCCCACTGTGACATAGCCCCCACAGTGACATGACAACCAGTGGCCTGTTGCTCACTGTGACATGGCCATCACTGACCTGCTGCACACTGTGACATGACCTCACACTGACGTGGCCTCTACTGACCTGCTGCCCAATGTGACATAGCCCCCATAGTGACATGGCCACTACTGACCTGCTGCCCACTGTGACATGGCCCCCATAGTGACATGGCCACCACTGACCTTCTGCACACTGTGACATGGCCCCACAGTGCCGTGGCCACTACTGACCTGCTTCCCATCGTGACATGGCCCCCATATTGACATGGCCACCACTGACCTGCTGCCCACTGTGACATGGCCCCAACAGTGACATGGCCACTACTGACCCGCTGACCACTGTGACATAGCCCCACAGTGACTTGGGCACCACTGACCTGCTGCCCACTGTGACATGGCCCCCATAGTGACATGGCCACCACTGACCTGCTGCCCACTGTGACATAGCCCCCACAGTGACATGGCAAACAGTGGCCTGTTGCTCACTGTGACATGGCCACCACTGACCTGCTGCACACTGTGACATATCCAATACAGTAACATGATCACTACTGACATGTTGCCCACTGTGACATGACCTCACAGTGACATGGCCACCACTGACCTGCTGGCCACTGTGACATAGCACCCACAGTGACATGCCAACCAGTGGCCTGTTGCTCACTGTGACATGGCCATCACTGACCTGCTGCACACTGTGACATGGCCCCACAGTGACGTGGCCACTACTGACCTGCTGCCCACTGTGACATGGCCCCCATAGTGACATGGCCACCACTGACCTGCTGCCCACTGCGACATGGCCCCCATAGTGACATGGCCACCACTGACCTGCTGCCCACTCTGACATAGCCCCCACAGTGACATGGCAACCAGTGGCCTGTTGCTCACTGTGACATGGCCACCACTGACCTGCTGCACACTGTGACATGACCTCACAGTGACATGGCCACCACTGACCTGCTGCCCAATGTGACATAGCCCCCATAGTGACATGGCCACCACTGACCTGCTGCCCACTGTGACATGGCCCCCACATGACATGGGCAGCACTGACCTGCTGCCCACTGTGACATAGCCCCCACAGTGACATGGAAACCAGTGGCATGTTTCTCACTGTGACATGGCCATCACTGACCTGCTGCACACTGTGACATGGCCCCCATAGTGACATGGCCACCACCGACCTGCTGCCCACTGTGACATGGCCCCCATAGTGACATGGCCACCACTGACCTGCTGCCCAATGTGACATAGCCCCCACAGTGACATGGCAACCAGTGGCCTGTTGCTCACTGTGACATGGCCACCACTGACCCGCTGACCACTGTGACATAGCCCCACAGTAACTTGGGCACTACTGACCTGCTGCCCACTGTGACATGGCCCCCATAGTGACAAGGCCACCACTGACCTGCTGCCCACTGTGACATAGCCCCCACAGTGACATGGCAACCAGTGGCCTGTTGCTCACTGTGACATGGCCATCACTGACCTGCTGCCCACTGTGACATGGCCCCAACAGTGACCTGAGCACCACTGACCCGCTGACCACTGTGACATAGCCCCACAGTGACTAGGGCACCACTGACCTGCTGCCCACTGTGACATTGCCCCCATAGTGACATGGCCACCACTGACCTGCTGCCCACTGTGACATAGCCCCCACAGTGACATGGCAACCAGTGGCCTGTTGCTCACTGTGACATGGCCATCACTGACCTGCTGCACACTGTGACATGGCCCCACAGTGAGGTGACCACTACTGACCTGCTGCCCACTGTGACATGGCCCCCATAGTGACATGGCCACCACTGACCTGCTGCCCACTGTGACATAGCTCCCACACTGACGTGGCCACTAGTGACCTGCTGCCCACTGTGACATGGCCCCCATAGTGACATGGCCACCACTGACCTGCTGCCCACTGCGACATGGCCCCCATAGTGACATGGCCACCACTGACCTGCTGCCCACTGTGACATAGCCCCCACAGTGACATGGCAACCAGTGGCCTGTTGCTCACTGTGACATGGCCACCACTGACCTGCTGCACACTGTGACATGACCTCACAGTGACATGGCCACCACTGACCTGCTGCCCAATGTGACATAGCCCCCATAGTGACATGGCCACCACTGACCTGCTGCCCACTGTGACATGGCCCCCACAGTGACATGGGCAGCACTGACCTGCTGCCCACTGTGACATAGCCCCCACAGTGACATGGAAACCAGTGGCATGTTTCTCACTGTGACATGGCCATCACTGACCTGCTGCACACTGTGACATGGCCCCCATAGTGACATGGCCACCACCGACCTGCTGCCCACTGTGACATGGCCCCCATAGTGACATGGCCACCACTGACCTGCTGCCCAATGTGACATAGCCCCCACAGTGACATGGCAACCAGTGGCCTGTTGCTCACTGTGACATGGCCACCACTGACCCGCTGACCACTGTGACATAGCCCCACAGTAATTTGGGCACTACTGACCTGCTGCCCACTGTGACATGGCCCCCATAGTGACATGGCCACCACTGACCTGCTGCCCACTGTGACATAGCCCCCACAGTGACATGGCAACCAGTGGCCTGTTGCTCACTGTGACATGGCCATCACTGACCTGCTGCCCACTGTGACATGGCCCCAACAGTGACCTGAGCACCACTGACCCGCTGACCACTGTGACATAGCCCCACAGTGACTAGGGCACCACTGACCTGCTGCCCACTGTGACATGGCCCCCATAGTGACATGGCCACCAATGACCTGCTGCCCACTGTGACATAGCCCCCACAGTGACATGGCAACCAGTGGCCTGTTGCTCACTGTGACATGGCCATCACTGACCTGCTGCACACTGTGACATGGCCCCACAGTGAGGTGACCACTACTGACCTGCTGCCCACTGTGACATGGCCCCCATAGTGACATGGCCACCACTGACTTGCTGCCCACTGTGACATAGCTCCCACACTGACGTGGCCACTAGTGACCTGCTGCCCACTGTGACATGGCCCCCATAGTGACATGGCCACCACTGACCTGCTGCCCACTGTGACATGGCCCCCGTAGTGACATGGCCAGCACTGACCTGCTGCCCACTGTGACATAGCCCCCACAGTTACATGGCAACCAGTAGCCTGTTACTCACTGTGACATGGCCATCACTGACCTGCTGCACACTGTGACATGGCCCCACAGTGACGTGGCCACTACTGACCTGCTGCCCACTGTGACATGGCCCCCATAGTGACATGGCCACCACTGACCTGCTACCCACTGTGACATAGCCCCCACAGTGACATGGCAACCAGTGGCCTGTTGCTCACTGTGACATGGCCATCACTCACCTGCTTCACACTGTGACATGGCCCCACATTGACGTGGCCACTACTGACCTGCTGCCCACTGTGACATGGCCGCCATAGTGACATGGCCACCACTGACCTGCTGCCCACTGTGACATAGCCCCCACAGTGACATGGCAACCAGTGGCCTATTGCTCACTGTGACATGGCCATCACTGACCTGCTGCCCACTGTGACATGGCCCCCATAGTGACATGGCTACCACTGACCTGCTGCCAACTGTGACATAGCCCCCACAGTGACATGGCAACCAGAGGCCTTTTGCTCACTGTGACATGGCTACCTCTGACCTGCTGCCCAATGTGACATAGCCCCCATAGTGACATGGCCACCATTGACCTGCTGACCACTGTGACATGGCCCCCATAGTGACATGGCCAACACTGAGCTGTTGCACACTGTGACATGGCCCCACAGTGACGTGGCCACTACTGACCTGCTGCTCACTGTGACATGGACCCCATAGTGACATGGCCACCACTGACCTGCTGCCCACTGTGACATGGCCGCAACAGTGACATGGCCACCACTGACCCGCTGACCACTGTGACATAGCCCCACAGTGACTTGGGCACCACTGACCTGCTGCCCACTGTGACATGTCCCCCTTAGTGACATGGCCACCACTGACCTGCTGCCCAATGTGACATAGCCCCACAGTGACTTGGGCACCACTGACCTGCTGCCCACTGTGACATAGCCCCCACAGTGACATGGCAACCAGTGGCCTGTTGCTCACTGTGACATGGCCATCACTTACCTACTGCACACTGTGACATGGCCCCACAGTGACATGGCCACTACTGACCTGCTACCCACAGTGACATGGCCCCCATAGTGACATGGCCACCACTTACCTAATGCCCACTGTGACATGGCCCCCACAGTGACATGGCCACCACTGACCTGCTGCCCACTGTGACATAGCCCCCACAGTGACATGGCAACCAGTGGCCTGTTGCTCACTGTGACATGGCCACCACTGACCTGCTGCACACTGTGACATGACCTCACAGTGACATGGCCACCACTGACCTGCTGCCCACTGTGACATAACCCCCATAGTGACATGGCCACCTTTGACCTGCTGCCCACTGTGACATGGCCCCCATAGTGACATGGCCACCACTGACCTGCTGCCCACTGTGACATAGCCCCCACAGTGACATGGCAACCAGTGGCTTGTTGCTCACTGTGACATGGCCATCACTGACCTGCTGCACACTGTGACATGGCCCCACAGTGACGTGGCCACTACTGACCTGCTGCCCACTGTGACATGGCCCCAACAGTGACATGGCCACTACTGACCCGCTAACGACTGTGACATAGCCCCACAGTGACTTGGGCACCACTGACCTGCTGCCCACTGTGACATGGCCCCCATAGTGACATGGCCACCACTGACCTGCTGCCCACTGTGACATAGCCCCCATAGTGACATGGCCACCACTGACCTGCTGCTCACTGTGACATAGCCCCCACAGTGACATGGCAACCAGTGGCCTGTTGCTCACTGTGACATGTCCATCACTGACCTGCTGCACACTGTGACATGGCCCCACAGTGACGTGGCCACCACTGACCTGCTGCCCAAGGTGACATAGCCCCCATAGTGACATGGCCACCATTGACCTGCTGCCCACTGTGACATGGCCCCAACAGTGACATGGCCACCACTGACCTGCTGCTCACTGTGACATAGCCCCCACAGTGACATGGCAACCAGTGGCCTGTTGCTCACTGTGACATGTCCATCACTGACCTGCTGCACACTGTGACATGGCCCCACAGTGACGTGGCCACTACTGACCTGCTGCCCACTGTGACATGGCCCCCACAGTGACATGGCCACCACTGACCTGCTGCCCACTGTGACATGGCCCCCATAGTGACATGGCCACCACTGACCTGCTACCCACTGTGACATAGCCCCCACAGTGACATGGCAACCAGTGGCCTGTTGCTCACTGTGACATGTCCATCACTGACCTGCTGCACACTGTGACATGGCCCCACAGTGACGTGGCCACTACTTACCTGCTGCCCACTGTGACATGGCCCCCATACTGACATGGGCACAACTGACCTGCTGCCCACTGTGACATGGCCCCAACAGTGACATGGCCACTACTGACCCGCTAACGACTGTGACATAGCCCTACAGTGACTTGGGCACCACTGACCTGCTGCCCACTGTGACATGGCCCCCATAGTGACATGGCCACCACTGACCTGCTGCCCACTGTGACATAGCCCCAACAGTGACATGGCAACCAGTGGCCTGTTGCTCACTTTGACATGGCCATCACTGACCTGCAGCACACTGTGACATGGCCCCACAGTGACGTGGCCACTACTGACCTGCTGCCCACTGTGACATGGCCCCCATAGTGACATGGCCACCACTGACCTGCTGCCCACTGTGACATGGCCCCAACAGTGACATGGCAACCAGTGGCCTGTTGCTCACTGTGACATGGCCACCACTGACCTGCTGCACACTGTGACATGGCCCCACAGTGACGTGGCCACTACTGACCTGCTGCCCACTGTGACATGGCCCCCATAGTGACATGGCCACCACTGACCTGTGCCCACTGTGACATAGCCCCCACCGTGACATGGCAACCAGTGGCCTGTTGCTCACTGTGACATGGCCACCACTGACCTGCTGCACACTGTGACATGACCTCACAGTGACATGGCCACCACTGACCTGCTGCGCACTGTGACATAACCCCCATAGTGACATGGCCACCTTTGACCTGCTGCCCACTGTGACATGGCCCCCATAGTGACATGGCCACCACTGACCTGCTGCCCACTGTGACATAGCCCCCACAGTGACATGGCAACCAGTGGCCTGTTGCTCACTGTGACATGGCCATCACTGACCTGCTGCACACTGTGACATGGCCCCACAGTGACGTGGCCACTACTTACCTGCTGCCCACTGTGACATGGCCCCCATACTGACATGGCCACAACTGACCTGCTGCCCACTGTGACATGGCCCCAACAGTGACATGGCCACTACTGACCCGCTAACGACTGTGACATAGCCCTACAGTGACTTGGGCACCACTGACCTGCTGCCCACTGTGACATGGCCCCCATAGTGACATGGCCACCACTGACCTGCTGCCCACTGTGACATAGCCCCCACAGTGACATGGCAACCAGTGGCCTGTTGCTCACTTTGACATGGCCATCACTGACCTGCTGCACACTGTGACATGGCCCCACAGTGACGTGGCCACTACTGACCTGCTGCCCACTGTGACATGGCCCCCATAGTGACATGGCCACCACTGACCTGCTGCCCACTGTGACATAGCCCCCACAGTGACATGGCAACCAGTGGCCTGTTGCTCACTCTGACATGGCCATCACTGACCTGCTGCACACTGTGACATGGCCCCACAGTGACGTGGCCAATACTGACCTGCTGCCCACTGTGACATGTCCCCCATAGTGACATGGCCACCACTGACATGCTGCCCACTGTGACATGGCCCCAACAGTGACATGGCCACTACTGAACCGCTAACGACTGTGACATAGCCCCACAGTGACTTGGGCACCACTGACCTGCTGCCCACTGTGACATGGCCCCCATAGTGACATGGCCACCACTGACCTGCTGCCCACTGTGACATAGACCCAACAGTGACATGGCAACCAGTGGCCTGTTGCTCACTGTGACATGGCCACTACTGACCTGCTGCACACTGTGACATGGCCCCACAGTGACGTGGCCACTACTGACCTGCTGCCCACTGTGACATGGCCCCCATAGTGACATGGCCACCACTGACCTGCTGCCCACTGTGACATAGCCCCCACAGTGACATGGCAACCAGTGGCCTGTTGCTCACTGTGACATGGCCACCACTGACCTGCTGCCCACTGTGACATGGCCCCCATAGTGACATGGCCATCACTGCCCTGCTGCCCACTGTGACATGACCCCAACAGTGACTTGGCTATTACTGACCCGCTGACCACTGTGACATAGCCCTACAGTGACTTGGGCACCACTGACCTGCTGCACACTGTGACATGGCCCCCATAGTGACATGGCCACCACTGACCTGCTGCGCACTGTGACATAACCCCCATAGTGACATGGCCACCTTTGACCTGCTGCCCACTGTGACATGGCCCCCATAGTGACATGGCCACCACTGACCTGCTGCCCACTGTGACATAGCCCCCACAGTGACATGGCAACCAGTGGCCTGTTGCTCACTGTGACATGGCCATCACTGACCTGCTGCACACTGTGACATGGCCCCACAGTGACGTGGCCACTACTTACCTGCTGCCCACTGTGACATGGCCCCCATACTGACATGGGCACAACTGACCTGCTGCCCACTGTGACATGGCCCCAACAGTGACATGGCCACTACTGACCCGCTAACGACTGTGACATAGCCCTACAGTGACTTGGGCACCACAGACCTGCTGCCCACTGTGACATGGCCCCCATAGTGACATGGCCACCACTGACCTGCTGCCCACTGTGACATAGCCCCCACAGTGACATGGCAACCAGTGGCCTGTTGCTCACTTTGACATGGCCATCACTGACCTGCAGCACACTGTGACATGGCCCCACAGTGACGTGGCCACTACTGACCTGCTGCCCACTGTGACATGGCCCCCATAGTGACATGGCCACCACTGACCTGCTGCCCACTGTGACATGGCCCCAACAGTGACATGGCAACCAGTGGCCTGTTGCTCACTGTGACATGGCCACCACTGACCTGCTGCACACTGTGACATGGCCCCACAGTGACGTGGCCACTACTGACCTGCTGCCCACTGTGACATGGCCCCCATAGTGACATGGCCACCACTGACCTGCTGCCCACTGTGACATAGCCCCCACCGTGACATGGCAACCAGTGGCCTGTTGCTCACTGTGACATGGCCACCACTGACCTGCTGCACACTGTGACATGACCTCACAGTGACATGGCCACCACTGACCTGCTGCGCACTGTGACATAACCCCCATAGTGACATGGCCACCTTTGACCTGCTGCCCACTGTGACATGGCCCCCATAGTGACATGGCCACCACTGACCTGCTGCCCACTGTGACATAGCCCCCACAGTGACATGGCAACCAGTGGCCTGTTGCTCACTGTGACATGGCCATCACTGACCTGCTGCACACTGTGACATGGCCCCACAGTGACGTGGCCACTACTTACCTGCTGCCCACTGTGACATGGCCCCCATACTGACATGGCCACAACTGACCTGCTGCCCACTGTGACATGGCCCCAACAGTGACATGGCCACTACTGACCCGCTAACGACTGTGACATAGCCCTACAGTGACTTGGGCACCACTGACCTGCTGCCCACTGTGACATGGCCCCCATAGTGACATGGCCACCACTGACCTGCTGCCCACTGTGACATAGCCCCCACAGTGACATGGCAACCAGTGGCCTGTTGCTCACTTTGACATGGCCATCACTGACCTGCTGCACACTGTGACATGGCCCCACAGTGACGTGGCCACTACTGACCTGCTGCCCACTGTGACATGGCCCCCATAGTGACATGGCCACCACTGACCTGCTGCCCACTGTGACATAGCCCCCACAGTGACATGGCAACCAGTGGCCTGTTGCTCACTCTGACATGGCCATCACTGACCTGCTGCACACTGTGACATGGCCCCACAGTGACGTGGCCAATACTGACCTGCTGCCCACTGTGACATGTCCCCCATAGTGACATGGCCACCACTGACATGCTGCCCACTGTGACATGGCCCCAACAGTGACATGGCCACTACTGAACCGCTAACGACTGTGACATAGCCCCACAGTGACTTGGGCACCACTGACCTGCTGCCCACTGTGACATGGCCCCCATAGTGACATGGCCACCACTGACCTGCTGCCCACTGTGACATAGACCCAACAGTGACATGGCAACCAGTGGCCTGTTGCTCACTGTGACATGGCCACTACTGACCTGCTGCACACTGTGACATGGCCCCACAGTGACGTGGCCACTACTGACCTGCTGCCCACTGTGACATGGCCCCCATAGTGACATGGCCACCACTGACCTGCTGCCCACTGTGACATAGCCCCCACAGTGACATGGCAACCAGTGGCCTGTTGCTCACTGTGACATGGCCACCACTGACCTGCTGCCCACTGTGACATGGCCCCCATAGTGACATGGCCATCACTGCCCTGCTGCCCACTGTGACATGACCCCAACAGTGACTTGGCTATTACTGACCCGCTGACCACTGTGACATAGCCCTACAGTGACTTGGGCACCACTGACCTGCTGCCCACTGTGACATGGCCCCCATAGTGACATGGCCACCACTGACCTGCTGCCCACTGTGACATAGCCCCCACAGTGACATGGCAACCAGTGGCCTGTTGCTCACTGTGACATTGCCATCACTGACCTGCTGCACAATGTGACATGGCCCCACAGTGACGTGGCCACTACTGACCTGCTGCCCACTGTGACATGGCCCCCACAGTGACATGGCCACCACTGACCTGCTGCCCACTGTGACATGGCCCCCATAGTGACATGGCCACCACTGACCTGCTGCCCACTGTGACATAGCCCCCACAGTGACATGGCAACCAGTGGCCTGTTGCTCACTGTGACATGGCCATCACTGACCTGCTGCACACTGTGACATGACCTCACAGTGACATGGCCACCACTGACCTGCTGCCCAATGTGACATAGCCCCCACAGTGACATGGCCACCATTGACCTGCTGCCCACTGTGACATGGCCCCCATAGTGACATGGCCACCACTGACCTGCTGCCCACTGTGACATAGCCCCCACAGTGACATGGCAACCAGTGGCCTGTTGCTCACTGTGACATGGCAACCACTGACCTGCTGCACACTGTGACATGACCTCACAGTGACATGGCCACCACTGACCTGCTGCCCAATGTGACATAGCCCCCATAGTGACATGGCCAGCACTGACCTGCTGCCCACTGTGACATAGCCCCCACAGTGACATGGCAACCAGTGGCCTGTTGCTCACTGTGACATGGCCATCAGTGACCTGCTGCACACTGTGACATGGCCCCACAGTGACGTGGCCACTACTGACCTGCTGCCCACTGTGACATGGCCCCCATAGTGACATGGCCACCACTGACCTGCTGCCCACTGTGACATAGCCCCCACAGTGACATGGCAACCAGTGGCCTGTTGCTCACTGTGACATGGCCACCACTGACCTGCTGCACACTGTGACATGACCTCACAGTGACATGGTCACCACTGACCTGCTGCCCACTGTGACATGGCCCCCATAGTGACATGGCCACTACTGACCTGCTGCACACTGTGACATGACCCCAACATTGACATGGCTACTACTGACCCGCTGACCACTGTGACATAGCCCCACAGTGACTTGGGCACCACTGACCTTCTGCCCACTGTGACATAGCCCCCATAGTGACATGGCCACCACTGACCTGCTGCCACTGTGACATAGCCCCCACAGTGACATGGCAACCAGTGGCCTGTTGCTCACTGTGACATGGCCATCACTGACCTGCTGCACATTGTGACATGGCCCCACAGTGACGTGGCCACTACTGACCTGCTGCCCACTGTGACATGGCCGCCATAGTGACATGGCCACCACTGACCTGCTGCCCACTGTGACATGGCCCCCATAGTGACATGGCCACTACTGACCCGCTGACCACTGTGACATAGCCCCACAGTGACTTGGGCACCACTGATCTGCTGCCCACTGTGACATGGCCCCCATAGTGACATGGCCACCACTGACCTGCTGCCCACTGTGACATAGCCCCCACAGTGACATGGCAACCAGTGGCCTGTTGCTCACTGTGACATGGCCACCACTGACCTGCTGCACACTGTGACATGACCTCACAGTGACATGGTCACTACTGACCTGCTGCCCACTGTGACATGGCCGCCATAGTGACATGGCCACCACTGACCTGCTGCCCACTGTGACATGGCCCCCACAGTGACATGGCAACCAGTGGCTTGTTGCTCACTCTGACATGGCTATCACTGACCTGCTGCACACTGTGACATGGCCCCACAGTGACGTGGCCACTACTGACCTGCTGCCCAGTATGACATGGCCCCCATAGTGACATGGCCACCACTGACCTGCTGCCCACTGTGACATGTCCCCAACAGTGACATGGCCACTATTGACCCGCTGAAGACTGTGACATAGCCCCACAGTGACATGGCAACAAGTGGCCTGTTGCTCACTGTGACATGGCAACCACTGACCTGCTGCACAATGTGACATGACCTCACAGTGACATGGCCACCACTGACCTGCTGCCCACTGTGACATAGTCCCCATAGTGACATGGCCAGCACTGACCTGCTGCCCACTGTGACATAGTCCCGACAGTGACATGGCAACCAGTTGCTTGTTGCTCACTCTGACATGGCTATCACTGACCTGCTGCACACTGTGACATGGCCCAACAGTGACGTGGCCACTACTGACCTGCTGACCACTATGACATGGCCCCCATAGTGACATGGCCACCACTGACCTGCTGCCCACTGTGACATGTCCCCAACAGTGACATGGCCACTACTGACCCTCTGACGACTGTGACATAGCCCCACAGTGACATGGCAACCAGTGGCCTGTTGCTCACTGTGACAAGGCAACCACTGACCTGCTGCACACTGTGACATGACCTCACAGTGACATGGCCACCACTGACCTGCTGCCCAATGTGACATAGCCCCCATAGTGACATGGCCAGCACTGACCTGCTGCCCACTGTGACATAGCCCCCACAGTGACATGGCAACCAGTGGCCTGTTGCTCACTGTGACATGGCCATCACTGACCTGCTGCACACTGTGACATGGCCCCACAGTGACGTGGCCACTACTGACCTGCTGCCCACTGTGACATGGCCCCCATAGTGACATGGCCACCACTGAACTGCTGCCACTGTGACATAGCCCCCACAGTGACATGGCAACCAGTGGCCTGTTGCTCACTGTGACATGGCCACCACTGACCTGCTGCACACTGTGACATGACCTCACAGTGACATGGTCACCACTGACCTGCTGCCCACTGTGACATGGCCCCCATAGTGACATGGCCACCACTGACCTGCTGCCCACTGTGAAATGGCCCCAACAGTGACATGGTCACTACTGACCCGCTGACAACTGTGACATAGCCCCACAGTGACTTGGGCACCACTGATCTGCTGCCCACTGTGACATGGCCCCCATAGTGACATGGCCACCACTGACCTGCTGCCCACTGTGACATAGCCCCCACAGTGACATGGCAACCAGTGGCCTGTTGCTCACTTTGACATGGCCATCACTGACCTGCTGCACACTGTGACATGGCCCCACAGTGACGTGGCCACACTGACCTGCTGCCCACTGTGACATGGCTGCCATAATGACATGGCCACCACTGACCTGCTGCCCACTGTGACATGGCCCCCACAGTGACATGGCCACCACTGACCTGCTGCCCACTGTGACATTGCCCCCACAGTGACATGGCAATCAGTGGCCTGTTGCTCACTGTGACATGGCCACCACTGACCTGCTGCCCACTGTGACATGACCTCACAGTGACATGGCCACCACTGACCTGCTGCCCAATGTGACATAGCCCCCATAGTGACATGGCCACCATTGACCTGCTGCCCACTGTGACATGGCCCCCATAGTGACATGGTCAAAACTGACCTGCTGCCCACTGTGACATAGCCCCCACAGTGACATGGCAACCGGTGGCCTGTTGCTCACTGTGACATGGCCATCACTGAACTGCTGCCCACTGTGACATGGCCCCACAGTGACGTGGCCACTACTGACCTGCTGCCCACTGTGACATGGCCCCCATAGTGACATGGCCACCACTGACCTGCTGCCCACTGTGACATGGCCCCCATAGTGACATGGCCACCACTGACCTGCTGCCCACTGTGACATATCCCCCACAGTGACATGGCAACCAGTGGCCTGCTGCTCACTGTGACATGGCCATCACTGACCTGCTGCACACTGTGACATGGCCCCACAGTGACGTGGCCACTACTGACCTGCTGCCCACTGTGACATGGCCCCCATAGTGACATGGCCACCACTGACCTGTTGCGCACTGTGACATAGCCCCAACAGTGACATGGCAACCAGTGGCCTGTTGCTCACTGTGACATGGCCACCACTGACCTGCTGCACACTGTGACATGACCTCACAGTGACATGGTCACTACTGACCTGCTGCCCACTGTGACATGGCCGCCATAGTGACATGGCCACCACTGACCTGCTGCCCACTGTGACATGGCCCCCATAGTGACATGGCCACCACTGACCTGCTGCCCACTGTGACATAGCCCCCACAGTGACATGGCAACCAGTGGCCTGTTGCTCACTGTGACATGGCCACCACTGACCTGCTGCACACTGTGACATGATCTCACAGTGACATGGCCACCACTGACCTGCTGCCCAATGTGACATAGCCCCCATAGTGACATGGCCACCACTGACCTGCTGCCCACTGTGACATGGCCCCCATAGTGACATGGCAACCACTGACCTGCTGCCCACTGTGACATAGCCCCCACAGTGACATGGCAACCAGTGGCCTGTTGCTCACTGTGACATGGCCATCACTGACCTGCTGCACACTGTGACATGACCTCACAGTGACATGGCCACCACTGACCTGCTGCCCAATGTGACATAGCCCCCATAGTGACATGGCCACCATTGACCTGCTTCCCAGTGTGACATGGACCCCACAGTGACATGGCAACCAGTGGCTTGTTGCTCACTCTGACATGGCTATCACTGACCTGCTGCACACTGTGACATGGCCCCACAGTGACGTGGCCACTACTGACCTGCTGCCAACTATGACATGGCCCCCATAGTGACATGGCCACCACTGACCTGCTGCCCACTGTGACATGTCCCCAACATTGACATGGCCACTATTGACCCGCTGACGACTGTGACATAGTCCCACAGTGACATGGCAACCAGTGGCCTGTTGCTCACTGTGACATGGCAACCACTGACCTGCTGCACACTGTGACATGACCTCACAGTGACATGGCCACCACTGACCTGCTGCCCACTGTGACATAGTCCCCATAGTGACATGGCCACCACTGACCTGCTGCCCACTGTGACATAGTCCCGACAGTGACATGGCAACCAGTGGCTTGTTGCTCACTCTGACATGGCTATCACTGACCTGCTGCACACTGTGACATGGCCCCACAGTGACGTGGCCACTACTGACCTGCTGCCCACTATGACATGGCCCCCATAGTGACATGGCCACCACTGACCTGCTGCCCACTGTGACATGTCCCCAACAGTGACATGGCCACTACTGACCCGCTGACGACTGTGACATAGCCCCACAGTGACATGGCAACCAGTGGCCTGTTGCTCACTGTGACATGGCAACCACTGACCTGCTGCACACTGTGACATGACCTCACAGTGACATGGCCACCACTGACCTGCTGCCCACTGTGACATAGTCCCCATAGTGACATGGCCACCACTGACCTGCTGCCCACTGTGACATAGCCCCCACAGTGACATGGCCAACACTGACCTGCTGCCCACTGTGACATAGTCCCGACAGTGACATGGCAACCAGTGGCTTGTTGCTCACTCTGACATGGCTATCACTGACCTGCTGCACACTGTGACATGGCCCCACAGTGACGTGGCCACTACTGACCTGCTGCCCACTATGACATGGCCCCCATAGTGACATGGCCACCACTGACCTGCTGCCCACTGTGACATGTCCCCAACAGTGACATGGCCACTACTGACCCGCTGACGACTGTGACATAGCCCCACAGTGACATGGCAACCAGTGGCTTGTTGCTCACTGTGACAAGGCAACCACTGACCTGCTGCACACTGTGACATGGCCCCACAGTGACGTGGCCACTACTGACCTGCTGCCCACTGTGACATTGCCCCCATAGTGACATGGCCACCACTGACCTGCTGCCCACTGTGACATAGCCCCCACAGTGACATGGCAACCAGTGGGCTGTTGCTCACTGTGACATGGCCACCACTGACCTGCTGCACACTGTGACATGACCTCACAGTGACATGGTCACCACTGACCTGCTGCCCAGTGTGACATGGCCCCCATAGTGACATGGCCACCACTGACCTGCTGCACACTGTGACATGACCCCAACAGTGACATGGCTACTACTGACCCGCTGACCACTGTGACATGACCCCACAGTGACTTGGGCACCACTGACCTGCTGCCCACTGTGACATGGCCCCCATAGTGACATGGCCACCACTGACCTGCTGCCCACTGTGACATAGCCCCCACAGTGACATGGCAAACAGTGGCCTGTTGCTCACTGTGACATGGCCATCACTGACCTGCTGCACACTGTGACATGGCCCCACAGTGACGTGGCCACTACTGACCTGCTGCCCACTGTGACATGTCCGCCATAGTGACATGGCCACCACTGACCTGCTGCCCACTGTGACATGGCCCCCATAGTGACATGGCCACCACTGACCTGCTGCCCACTGTGAAATGGCCCCAACAGTGACAAGGTCACTACTGACCCGCTGACGACTGTGACATAGCCCCACAGTGACTTGGGCACCACTGATCTGCTGCCCACTGTGACATGGCTCCCATAGTGACATGGCCACCACTGACCTGCTGCCCACTGTGACATAACCCCCACAGTGACATGGCAACCAGTGGCCTGTTGCTCACTTTGACATGGCCATCACTGACCTGCTGTACACTGTGACATGGCCCCACAGTGACGTGGCCACACTGACCTGCTGCCCACTGTGACATGGCTGCCATAATGACATGGCCACCACTGACCTGCTGCCCACTGTGACATGGCCCCCACAGTGACATGGCCACCACTGACCTGCTGCCCACTGTGACATTGCCCCCACAGTGACATGGCAATCAGTGGCCTGTTGCTCACTGTGACATGGCCACCACTGACCTGCTGCCCACTGTGACATGACCTCACAGTGACATGGCACCACTGACCTGCTGCCCAATGTGACATTGCCCGCAATAGTGACATGGCCACCACTGACCTGCTGCCCACTCTGACATGGCCCCCATAGTGACATGGCCAGCACTGACCTGCTGCCCACTGTGACATAGCCCCCACAGTGACATGGCAACCAGTGGCCTGTTGCTCACTGTGACATGGCCATCACTGACCTGCTGCACACTGTGACATGGCCCCACAGTGACGTGGCCACTACTGACCTGCTGCCCACTGTGACATAGCCCCCATAGTGACATGGCCACCACTGACCTGCTGCACACTGTGACATGGCTCCCATAGTGACATGGCCACCACTGACCTGCTGCCCACTGTGACATAGCCCCCACAGTGACATGGCAACCAGTGGCCTGTTGCTCACTGTGACATGGCCACAACTGACCTGATGCACACTGTGACATGACCTCACAGTGACATGGCCACCACTGACCTGCTGCCCACTGTGACATAGTCCCCATAGTGACATGGCCACCACTGACCTGCTACCCACTGTGACATGGCCCCCATAGTGACATGGCCACCACTGACCTGCTGCCCCCTGTGACATAGCGCCACAGTGACTTGGGCACCACTGACCTGCTGCCCACTGTGACATGGCCCCCATAGTGACATGGCCACCACTGACCTGCTGCCCACTGTGACATAGCCCCCACAGTGACATGGCAACCAGTGGCCTGTTCCTCACTGTGACATGGCCATCACTGACCTGCTTCCCACTGTGACATGGCCCCCATAGTGACATGGCCACCACTGACCTGCTGCGCACTGTGACATAGCCCCCACAGTGACATGGCAACCAGTGGCCTGTTGCTCACTGTGACATGGCCACCACTGACCTGCTGCCCAATGTGACATAGCCCCCATAGTGACATGGCCACCATTGACCTGCTGCCCACTGTGACATGGCCCCCATAGTGACATGGTCAAAACTGACCTGCTGCCCACTGTGACATAGCCCCCACAGTGACATGGCAACCGGTGGCCTGTTGCTCACTGTGACATGGCCATCACTGACCTGCTGCCCACTGTGACATAGCCCCACAGTGACGTGGCCACTACTGACCTGCTGCCCACTGTGACATGGCCCCCATAGTGACATGGCCACCACTGACCTGCTGCCCACTGTGACATATCCCCCACAGTGACATGGCAACCAGTGGCCTGCTGCTCACTGTGACATGGCCATCACTGACCTGCTGCACACTGTGACATGGCCCCACAGTGACGTGGCCACTACTGACCTGCTGCCCACTGTGACATAGCCCCCATAGTGACATGGCCACCACTGAGCTGCTGCCCACTGTGACATATCCCCCACAGTGACATGGCTACCAGTGGCCTGTTTCTCACTGTGACATGGCCATCACTGACCTGCTGCACACTGTGACATGGCCCCACAGTGACGTGGCCACTACTGACCTGCTACCCACTGTGACATGGCCCCCATAGTGACATGGCCACCACTGACCTGCTGCCCACTGTGACATAGCCCCCATAGTGACATGGCAACCAGTGGCCTGTTGATCACTGTGACATGGCCAATACTGACCTGCTGCACGCTGTGACATGACCTCACAGTGACATGGCCACCACTGACCTGCTGCTCAATGTGACATGGCCCCCATAGTGACATGGCCACCATTGACCTGCTGCCCACTGTGACATGGCCCCCATAGAGACATGGCCACAACTGAGCTGCTGCCCACTGTGACATAGCCCCCACAGTGACATGGCAACCAGTGGCCTGTTGCTCACTGTGACATGGCCATCACTGACCTGCTGCACACTGTGACATGGCCCCACAGTGACGTGGCCACTACTGACCTGCTGCCCACTGTGACATGGCCCCCATAGTGACATGGCCACCACTGACCTGCTGCCCACTGTGACATGGCCCCCATAGTGACATGGCCACCACTGACCTGCTGCGCACTGTGACATAGCCCCCACAGTGACATGGCAACCAGTGGCCTGTTGCTCACTCTGACATGGCCTCCACTGACCTGCTGCACACTGTGACATGACCTCACAGTGACATGGCCACCACTGACCTGCTGCCCACTGTGACCTAGCCCCCATATTGACATGGCCACCATTGACCTGCTGCCCACTGTGACATGGCCCCCATAATGACATGGCCATCACTGACCTGCTGCACACTGTGACATGGCCCCACACTGACGTGGCCACCACTGACCTGCTGCCCACTGTGACATGGCCCCCATAGTGACATGGCCACCACTGACCTGCTGCGCACTGTGACATAGCCCCAACAGTGACATGGCAACCAGTGGCCTGTTGCTCACTGTGACATGGCCACCACTGACCTGCTGCACACTGTGACATGGCCCCCATAGTGACATGGACACCACTGACCTGCTGCCCAATGTGACATAGCCCCCATAGTGACATGGCCACCATTGACCTGCTGCCCACTGTGACATGGCCCCCATAGTGACATGGCCAAAACTGACCTGCTGCCGACTGTGACATAGCCCCCACAGTGACATGGCAACCAGTGGCCTCTTGCTCACTGTGACATGGCCATCACTGACCTGCTGCACACTGTGACATGGCCGCACAGTGACGTGGCCACTACTGACCTGCTGCCCACTGTGACATGGCCCCATAGTGACATGGCCACAACTGAGCTGCTGCCCACTGTGACATAGCCCCCACAGTGACATGGCAACCAGTGGCCTGTTGCTCACTGTGACATGGACATCACTGACCTGCTGCACACTGTGACATGGCCCCACACTGACGTGGCCACTACTGACCTGCTGCCCACTGTGACATGGCCGCCATAGTGTCATGGCCACCACTGACCTGCTGCCCACTGTGACATGGCCCCCATAGTGACATGGCCAACACTGACCTGCTGCCCACTGTGACATAGCCCCCATAGTGACATGGCAACCAGTAGCCTGTTGCTCACTGTGACATGGCCACAACTGACCTGATGCACACTGTGACATGACCTCACAGTGACATGGCCACCACTGACCTGCTGCCCACTGTGACATAGTCCCCATAGTGACATGGCCACCACTGACCTGCTACCCACTGTGACATGGCCCCCATAGTGACATGGCCACCACTGACCTGCTGCCCCCTGTGACATAGCGCCACAGTGACTTGGGCACCACTGACCTGCTGCCCACTGTGACATGGCCCCCATAGTGACATGGCCACCACTGACCTGCTGCCCACTGTGACATAGCCCCCACAGTGACATGGCAACCAGTGGCCTGTTCCTCACTGTGACATGGCCATCACTGACCTGCTTCCCACTGTGACATGGCCCCCATAGTGACATGGCCACCACTGACCTGCTGCGCACTGTGACATAGCCCCCACAGTGACATGGCAACCAGTGGCCTGTTGCTCACTGTGACATGGCCACCACTGACCTGCTGCACACTGTGACATGACCTCACAGTGACATGGCCACCACTGACCTGCTGCCCAATGTGACATAGCCCCCATAGTGACATGGCCACCATTGACCTGCTGCCCACTGTGACATGGCCCCCATAGTGACATGGTCAAAACTGACCTGCTGCCCACTGTGACATAGCCCCCACAGTGACATGGCAACCGGTGGCCTGTTGCTCACTGTGACATGGCCATCACTGACCTGCTGCACACTGTGACATGGCCCCACAGTGACGTGGCCACTACTGACCTGCTGCCCACTGTGACATGGCCCCCATAGTGACATGGCCACCACTGACCTGCTGCCCACTGTGACATGGCCCCCATAGTGACATGGCCACCACTGACCTGCTGCCCACTGTGACATATCCCCCACAGTGACATGGCAACCAGTGGCCTGCTGCTCACTGTGACATGGCCATCACTGACCTGCTGCACACTGTGACATGGCCCCACAGTGACGTGGCCACTACTGACCTGCTGCCCACTGTGACATAGCCCCCATAGTGACATGGCCATCACTGACCTGCTGCACACTGTGACATGGCCCCACAGTGACGTGGCCACTACTGACCTGCTACCCACTGTGACATGGCCGCCATAGTGACATGGCCACCACTGACCTGCTGCCCACTGTGACATAGCCCCCATAGTGACATGGCAACCAGTGGCCTGTTGATCACTGTGACATGGCCAATACTGACCTGCTGCACACTGTGACATGACCTCACAGTGACATGGCCACCACTGACCTGCTGCTCAATGTGACATGGCCCCCATAGTGACATGGCCACCATTGACCTGCTGCCCACTGTGACATGGCCCCCATAGAGACATGGCCACAACTGAGCTGCTGCCCACTGTGACATAGCCCCCACAGTGACATGGCAACCAGTGGCCTGTTGCTCACTGTGACATGGCCATCACTGACCTGCTGCACACTGTGACATGGCCCCACATTGACGTGGCCACTACTGACCTGCTGCCCACTGTGACATGGCCCCCATAGTGACATGGCCACCACTGACCTGCTGCCCACTGTGACATGGCCCCCATAGTGACATGGCCACCACTGACCTGCTGCGCACTGTGACATAGCCCCCACAGTGACATGGCAACCAGTGGCCTGTTGCTCACTCTGACATGGCCACCACTGACCTGCTGCACACTGTGACATGACCTCACAGTGACATGGCCACCACTGACCTGCTGCCCACTGTGACCTAGCCCCCATATTGACATGGCCACCATTGACCTGCTGCCCACTGTGACATGGCCCCCATAATGACATGGCCATCACTGACCTGCTGCACACTGTGACATGGCCCCACACTGACGTGGCCACCACTGACCTGCTGCCCACTGTGACATGGCCCCCATAGTGACATGGCCACCACTGACCTGCTGCGCACTGTGACATAGCCCCAACAGTGACATGGCAACCAGTGGCCTGTTGCTCACTGTGACATGGCCACCACTGACCTGCTGCACACTGTGACATGGCCCCCATAGTGACATGGACACCACTGACCTGCTGCCCAATGTGACATAGCCCCCATAGTGACATGGCCACCATTGACCTGCTGCCCACTGTGACATGGCCCCCATAGTGACATGGCCAAAACTGACCTGCTGCCGACTGTGACATAGCCCCCACAGTGACATGGCAACCAGTGGCCTCTTGCTCACTGTGACATGGCCATCACTGACCTGCTGCACACTGTGACATGGCCGCACAGTGACGTGGCCACTACTGACCTGCTGCCCACTGTGACATGGCCCCATAGTGACATGGCCACCACTGACCTGCTGCCCACTGTGACATAGCCCCCACAGTGACATGGCAACCAGTGGCCTGTTGCTCACTGTGACATGGCCATCACTGACCTGCTGCACACTGTGACATGGCCCCACACTGACGTGGCCACTACTGACCTGCTGCCCACTGTGACATGGCCGCCATAGTGTCATGGCCACCACTGACCTGCTGCCCACTGTGACATGGCCCCCATAGTGACATGGCCAACACTGACCTGCTGCCCACTGTGACATAGCCCCCATAGTGACATGGTAACCAGTGGCCTGTTGCACACTGTGACATGGCCACTACTGACCTGCTGCACACTGTGACATGACCTCACAGTGACATGGCCACCACTGACCTGCTGCCCAATGTGACATAGCCCCCATACTGACATGGCCACCATTGACCTGCTGCCCACTGTGACATGGCCCTCATAGTGACATGGCCACCACTGACCTGCTGCCCACTGTGACATAGACCCAACATTGAGATGGCAAGCAGTGGCCTGTTGCTCACTGTGACATGGCCATCACTGACCTGCTGCACACTGTGACATGGCCCCACAGTGACGTGGCCACTACTGACCTGCTGCCCACTGTGACATGGCCCCCATAGTGACATGGCCACCACTGACCTGCTGCCCACTGTGACATGGCCCCTACAGTGACATGGCCACTACTGACCACTGACCACTGTGACATAGCCCCACAGTGACTTGGGCACCACTGAATGCTGCCCACTGTGACATGGTCCCCATAGTGACATGGCCACCAGGAACCTGCGGCCCACTGTGACATGGCCCCCCTAGTGACATGGCCACCACTGACCTGCTGCCCACTGTGACATAGCACCCACAGTGACATGGCAACCAGTGGCCTGTTGCTCACTGTGACATGGCCACCACTGACCTGCTGCACACTGTGACATGACCTCACAGTGACATGGCCACCACTGACCTGCTGCCCACTGTGACATAGCCCCCACAGTGACATAGCAACGAGTGGCCTGTTGCTCACTGTGACATGGCCATCACTGACCTCCTGCACACTGTGACATGGCCCCACAGTGTCGTGGCCACCACTGACCTGCTGCGCACTGTGACATAACCCCCACAGAGTCATGGCAACCAGTGGCCTGTTGCTCACTGTGACATGGCCATCACTGACCTGCTGCACACTGTGACATGGCCCCACAGTGACATGGCCACCACTGACCTGCTGCCCACTGTGACCTAGCCCCCATAGTGACATGGCCACCATTGACCTGCTGCCCACTGTGACATGGCCCCCATAGTGACATGGCCACCACTGACCTGCTGCACACTGTGACATAGCCCCCACAGTGACATGGCAACCAGTGGCCTGTTGCTCACTGTGACATGGCCATCACTGACCTGCTGCACACTGTGACATGGCCCCACAGTGACGTGGCCACTACTGACCTGCTGCCCACTGTGACATGGCCGCCATAGTGACATGGCCACCACTGACCTACTGCCCACTGTGACATGGCCCCCATAGTGACATGGCCACCACTGACCTGCTGCCCACTGTAACATAGCCCCCACAGTGACATGGCCACCACTGACCTGCTGCCCACTGTGACATAGCCCCCACAGTGACATGGCAACCAGTGGCCTGTTGCTCACTGTGACATGGCCATCACTGACCTGCTGCACACTGTGACATGGCCGCCATAGTGACATGGCCACCACTGACCTGCTGCCCACTGTGACATGGCCCCCATAGTGACATGGCCACCACTGACCTGCTGCCCACTGTGACATAGCCCCCACAGTGACATGGCAACCAGGGGCCTGTTCCTCACTGTGACATGGCCATCACTGACCTGCTGCACACTGTGACATGGCCCCACAGTGACGTGGCCACTACTGACCTGCTGCCCACTGTGACATGGCCCCCATAGTGACATGGCCACCACTGACCTGCTGCACACTGTGACATGGCCCCCATAGAGACATGGCCACAACTGAGCTGCTGCCCACTGTGACATAGCCCCCACAGTGACATGGCAACCAGTGGCCTGTTGCTCACTGTGACATGATCTCACAGTGACATGGCCACCACTGACCTGTTGCCCAATGTGACATAGCCCCCATAGTGACATGGCCACCACTGACCTGCTGCCCACTGTGACATGGCCCCCATAGTGACATGGCCAAAACTGACCTGCTGCCGACTGTGATATAGCCCCCACAGTGACATGGCAACCAGTGGCCTGTTGCTCACTGTGACATGGCCATCACTTACTTGCTGCACACAGTGACATGGCCCCACAGTGACGTGGCCACTACTGACCTTCTGCCCACTGTGACATGGCCCCCATAGTGACATTGCCACCACTGACCTGCTGCCCACTGTGACATAGCCCCACAGTGACTTGGGCACCACTGACCTGCTGCCCACTGTGACATGGCCCCCATAGTGACATGGCCACCACTGACCTGATGCCCACTGTGACATAGCCCCCACAGTGACATGGCAACCAGTGGCCTGTTCCTCACTGTGACATGGCCACCACTGACCTCCTGCACACTGTGACATGGCCCCACAGTGACGTGGCCACTACTGACCTGCTGCCCACTGTGACATGGCCCCCATAGTGACATGGCCACCACTGACCTGCTGCCCACTGTGACATGGCCCCCATAGTGACATGGCCACCACTGACCTGCTGCCCACTGTGACATAGCCCCCACAGTGACATTGCAACCAGTGGCCTGTTGCTCACTGTGACATGAGCTCACAGTGACATGGCCACCACTGACCTGCTGCCCACTGTGACATAGCCCCCACAGTGACATGGCAACCAGTGGCCTGTTGCTCACTGTGACATGGCCATCACTGACCTGCTGCACACTGTGACATGGCCGCACAGTGACGTGGTGTCTACTGACCTGCTGCCCACTGTGACATGGCCCCCATAGTGACATGGCCACCACTGACCTGCTGCCCACTGTGACATGGCCCCAACAGTGACATGGCCACCACTGACCCGCTGACGACTGTGACATAGCCCCACAGTGACTTGGGCACAACTGACCTGCTGCCCACTGTGACATGGCCCCCATAGTGACATGGCCACCACTGACCTGCTGCCCACTGTGACATAGCCCCCACAGTGACATGGCAAACAGTGGCCTGTTGCTCACTGTGACATGGCCATCAGTGACCTGCTGCCCACTGTGACAAGGCCCCACATTGACATGGCCACTACTGACCTGCTGCCCACTGTGACATGGCCCCCATAGTGACATGGCCACCACTGACCTGCTGCCCACTGTGACATGGCCCCCATAGTGACATGGCAACCTGTGGCCTGCTGCCCACTGTGACATGGCCCCCATAGTAACATGGCCACTACTGACGCGCTGACGACTGTGACATAGCCCCACAGTGACTTGGGCACCACTGATCTGCTGCCCACTGTGACAGAGCCCCCACAGTGACATAGCAACGAGTGGCCTGTTGCTCACTGTGACATGGCCATCACTGACCTGCTGCCCAATGTGACATAGCCCCCATACTGACATGGCCACCATTGACCTGCTGCCCACTGTGACATGGCCCCCATAGTGACATGGCCAGCACTGACCTGCTGCCCACTGTGACATAGACCCAACATTGAGATGGCAAGCAGTGGCCTGTTGCTCACTGTGACATGGCCATCACTGACCTGCTGCACACTGTGACATGGCCCCACAGTGACGTGGCCACTACTGTCCTGCTGCCCACTGTGACATGGCCCCCATAGTGACATGGCCACCACTGACCTGCTGCCCACTGTGACATGGCCCCTACAGTGACATGGCCACTACTGACCACTGACCACTGTGATATAGCCCCACAGTGACTTGGGCACCACTGAATGCTGCCCACTGTGACATGGTCCCCATAGTGACATGGCCACCAGGAACCTGCGGCCCACTGTGACATGGCCCCCATAGTGACATGGCCACCACTGACCTGCTGCCCACTGTGACATAGCACCCACAGTGACATGGCAACCAGTGGCCTGTTGCTCACTGTGACATGGCCACCACTGACCTGCTGCACACTGTGACATGACCTCACAGTGACATGGCCACCACTGACCTGCTGCCCACTGTGACATAGCCCCCACAGTGACATAGCAACGAGTGGCCTGTTGCTCACTGTGACATGGCCATCACTGACCTCCTGCACACTGTGACATGGCCCCACAGTGTCGTGGCCACCACTGACCTGCTGCGCACTGTGACATAACCCCCACAGAGTCATGGCAACCAGTGGCCTGTTGCTCACTGTGACATGGCCATCACTGACATGCTGCACACTGTGACATGGCCCCACAGTGACATGGCCACCACTGACCTGCTGCCCACTGTGACCTAGCCCCCATAGTGACATGGCCACCATTGACCTGCTGCCCACTGTGACATGGCCCCCATAGTGACATGGCCACCACTGACCTGCTGCACACTGTGACATAGCCCCCACAGTGACATGGCAACCAGTGGCCTGTTGCTCACTGTGACATGGCCATCACTGACCTGCTGCACACTGTGACATGGCCCCCATAGTGACATGGCCACCACTGACCTGCTGCCCACTGTGACATAGCCCCCACAGTGACATGGCAACCAGGGGCCTGTTCCTCACTGTGACATGGCCATCACTGACCTGCTGCACACTGTGACATGGCCCCACAGTGACGTGGCCACTACTGACCTGCTGCCCACTGTGACATGGCCCCCATAGTGACATGGCCACCACTGACCTGCTGCACACTGTGACATGGCCCCCATAGTGACATGGCCACAACTGAGCTGCTGCCCACTGTGACATAGCCCCCACAGTGACATGGCAACCAGTGGCCTGTTGCTCACTGTGACATGATCTCACAGTGACATGGCCACCACTGACCTGTTGCCCAATGTGACATAGCCCCCATAGTGACATGGCCACCATTGACCTGCTGCCCACTGTGACATGGCCCCCATAGTGACATGGCCAAAACTGACCTGCTGCCGACTGTGATATAGCCCCCACAGTGACATGGCAACCAGTGGCCTGTTGCTCACTGTGACATGGCCATCACTTACTTGCTGCACACAGTGACATGGCCCCACAGTGACGTGGCCACTACTGACCTTCTGCCCACTGTGACATGGCCCCCATAGTGACATTGCCACCACTGACCTGCTGCCCACTGTGACATAGCCCCACAGTGACTTGGGCACCACTGACCTGCTGCCCACTGTGACATGGCCCCCATAGTGACATGGCCACCACTGACCTGATGCCCACTGTGACATAGCCCCCACAGTGACATGGCAACCAGTGGCCTGTTCCTCACTGTGACATGGCCACCACTGACCTCCTGCACACTGTGACATGGCCCCACAGTGACGTGGCCACTACTGACCTGCTGCCCACTGTGACATGGCCCCCATAGTGACATGGCCACCACTGACCTGCTGCCCACTGTGACATGGCCCCCATAGTGACATGGCCACCACTGACCTGCTGCCCACTGTGACATAGCCCCCACAGTGACATGGCAACCAGTGGCCTGTTGCTCACTGTGACATGAGCTCACAGTGACATGGCCACCACTGACCTGCTGCCCACTGTGACATAGCCCCCACAGTGACATGGCAACCAGTGGCCTGTTGCTCACTGTGACATGGCCATCACTGACCTGCTGCACACTGTGACATGGCCGCACAGTGACGTGGTGTCTACTGACCTGCTGCCCACTGTGACATGGCCCCCATAGTGACATGGCCACCACTGACCTGCTGCCCACTGTGACATGGCCCCAACAGTGACATGGCCACCACTGACCCGCTGACGACTGTGACATAGCCCCACAGTGACTTGGGCACAACTGACCTGCTGCCCACTGTGACATGGCCCCCATAGTGACATGGCCACCACTGACCTGCTGCCCACTGTGACATAGCCCCCACAGTGACATGGCAAACAGTGGCCTGTTGCTCACTGTGACATGGCCATCAGTGACCTGCTGCCCACTGTGACAAGGCCCCACATTGACATGGCCACTACTGACCTGCTGCCCACTGTGACATGGCCCCCATAGTGACATGGCCACCACTGACCTGCTGCCCACTGTGACATGGCCCCCATAGTGACATGGCAACCTGTGGCCTGCTGCCCACTGTGACATGGCCCCCATAGTAAAATGGCCACTACTGACGCGCTGACGACTGTGACATAGCCCCACAGTGACTTGGGCACCACTGATCTGCTGCCCACTGTGACAGAGCCCCCACAGTGACATAGCAACGAGTGGCCTGTTGCTCACTGTGACATGGCCATCACTGACCTCCTGCACACTGTGACATGGCCCCACAGTGTCGTGGCCACCACTGACCTGCTGCGCACTATGACATAGCCCCCACAGAGTCATGGCAAGCAGTGGCCTGTTGCTCACTGTGACATGGCCATCACTGACCTGCTGCACACTGTGACATGGCCCCACAGTGACATGGCCACCACTGATCTGCTGCCCACTGTGACCTAGCCCCCATAGTGACATGGCCACCATTGACCTGCTGCCCACTGTGACATGGCCCCCATAGTTACATGGCCACCACTGACCTGCTGCACACTGTGACATAGCCCCCACAGTGACATGGCAACCAGTGGCCTGTTGCTCACTGTGACATGGCCATCACTGACCTGCTGCACACTGTGACATGGCCCCACAGTGACGTGGCCACTACTGACCTGCTGCCCACTGTGACATGGCCGCCATAGTGACATGGCCACCACTGACCTACTGCCCACTGTGACATGGCCCCCATAGTGACATGGCCACCACTGACCTGCTGCCCACTGTAACATAGCCCCCACAGTGACATGGCCACCACTGACCTGCTGCCCACTGTGACATAGCCCCCACAGTGACATGGCAACCAGTGGCCTGTTGCTCACTGTGACATGGCCATCACTGACCTGCTGCACACTGTGACATGGCCGCCATAGTGACATGGCCACCACTGACCTGCTGCCCACTGTGACATGGCCCCCATAGTGACATGGCCACCACTGACCTGCTGCCCACTGTGACATAGCCCCCACAGTGACATGGCAACCAGGGGCCTGTTCCTCACTGTGACATGGCCATCACTGACCTGCTGCACACTGTGACATGGCCCCACAGTGACGTGGCCACTACTGACCTGCTGCCCACTGTGACATGGCCCCCATAGTGACATGGCCACCACTGACCTGCTGCACACTGTGACATGGCCCCCATAGAGACATGGCCACAACTGAGCTGCTGCCCACTGTGACATAGCCCCCACAGTGACATGGCAACCAGTGGCCTGTTGCTCACTGTGACATGATCTCACAGTGACATGGCCACCACTGACCTGTTGCCCAATGTGACATAGCCCCCATAGTGACATGGCCACCATTGACCTGCTGCCCACTGTGACATGGCCCCCATAGTGACATGGCCAAAACTGACCTGCTGCCGACTGTGATATAGCCCCCACAGTGACATGGCAACCAGTGGCCTGTTGCTCACTGTGACATGGCCATCACTTACTTGCTGCACACAGTGACATGGCCCCACAGTGACGTGGCCACTACTGACCTGCTGCCCACTGTGACATGGCCCCCATAGTGACATTGCCACCACTGACCTGCTGCCCACTGTGACATAGCCCCACAGTGACTTGGGCACCACTGACCTGCTGCCCACTGTGACATGGCCCCCATAGTGACATGGCCACCACTGACCTGATGCCCACTGTGACATAGCCCCCACAGTGACATGGCAACCAGTGGCCTGTTCCTCACTGTGACATGGCCACCACTGACCTCCTGCACACTGTGACATGGCCCCACAGTGACGTGGCCACTACTGACCTGCTGCCCACTGTGACATGGCCCCCATAGTGACATGGCCACCACTGACCTGCTGCCCACTGTGACATAGCCCCCACAGTGACATGGCAACCAGTGGCCTGTTGCTCACTGTGACATGAGCTCACAGTGACATGGCCACCACTGACCTGCTGCCCACTGTGACATAGCCCCCACAGTGACATGGCAACCAGTGGCCTGTTGCTCACTGTGACATGGCCATCACTGACCTGCTGCACACTGTGACATGGCCGCACAGTGACGTGGCCACTACTGACCTGCTGCCCACTGTGACATGGCCCCCATAGTGACATGGCCACCACTGACCTGATGCCCACTGTGACATAGCCCCCACAGTGACATGGCAACCAGTGGCCTGTTGCTCACTGTGACATGGCCACCACTGACCTGCTGCACATTGTGACATGACCTCACATTGACATTGCCACCACTGACCTGCTGTCCACTGTGACCTAGCCCCCTTAGTGACATGGCCACCATTGACCTGCTGCCCACTGTGACATGGCCCCCATAGTGACATGGCCACCACTGACCTGCTGCCCGCTGTGACATAGCCCCCACAGTGACATGGCAACCAGTGGCCTGTTGCTCACTGTGACATGACCTCACAGTGACATGGCCACCACTGACCTGCTGCCCAATGTGACATAGCCCCCATAGTGACATGGCCACCACTGACCTGCTGTCCACTGTGACATGGCCACCATAGTGACACGGCCAGCACTTATCTGCTGCCCACTGTGACATAGCCCCCACAGTGACATGGCAACCAGTGGCCTGTTGCTCATTGTGACATGGCCATCACTGACCTGCTGCACACTATGACATGGCCCCACAGTGACGTGGCCACTACTGACCTGCTGCCCACTGTGACATAGCCCCCATATTGACATGGCCACCACTGACCTGCTGCCCACTGTGACATGGCCCCCATAGTGACATGGCCACCACTGACCTGCTGCCCACTGTGACATAGACAACACAGTGACATGGCAACCAGTGGCCCGTTGCTCACTGTGACATGGCCACCACTGACCTGCTGCACACTGTGACATGACCTCACAGTGACATGGCCACCACTGACCTGCTGCCCAATGTGACATAGGCCCCATAGTGACACGGCCACCACTGACCTGCTGCCCACTGTGACATGGCCCCCATAGTGACATGGCCAGCACTGACCTGCTGCCCCCTGTGACATAGACCCAACAGTGACATGGCAACCAGTGGCCTGTTGCTCACTGTGACATGGCCATCACTGACCTGCTGCACACTGTGACATGGCCCCAGAGTGACGTGGCCACTACTGACCTGCTGCCCACTGTGACATGGCCCCCACAGTGACATGGCCACCACTGACCTGCTGCCCACTGTGACAAGGCCCCAACAGTGACATGGCCACTACTGACCCGTTGACCACTGTGACATAGCCCCACAGTGACTTGGGCACAACTGACCTGCTGCCCACTGTGACATGGCCCCCATAGTGACATGGCCACCACTGACCTGCTGCCCACTGTGACATAGCCCCCACAGTGACATGGCAACCAGTTGCCTGTTGCTCACTGTGACATGACTTCACAGTGACATGGCCACCACTGACCTGCTGCCCAATGTGACATAGCCCCCATAGTGACATGGCCACCACTGACCTGCTGCCTACTGTGACATGGCCCCCATAGTGACACGGCCAGCACTGACCTGCTGCCCACTGTGACATAGCCCCCACAGTGACATGGCAACCAGTGGCCTGTTACTCACTGTGACATGGCCATCACTGACCTGCTGCACACTGTGACATGGCCCCACAGTGACATGGCCACTACTGACCTGCTGCCCACTATGACATGGCCCCCATAGTGACATGGCCACCACTGACCTGCTGCCCACTATGACATGGCCCCCATAGTGACATGGCCACCACTGACCTGCTGCCCACTTTGACATAGCCCCCACAGTGACATGGCAACCAGTGGCCTGTTGCTCACTGTGACATGGCCACCACTGACCTGCTGCACACTGTGACATGACCTCACAGTGACATGGCCACCACTGACCTGCTGCCCAATGTGACATAGCCCCCATAGTGACATGGCCACCATTGACCTGCTGCCCACTGTGATATGGCCCCCATAGTGACATGGCCACCACTGACCTGCTGCCCACTGTGACATAGCCCCCACAGTGACATGGCAACCAGTGTCCTGTTGCTCACTGTGACATGGCCACCACTGACCTGCTGCACACTGTGAAATGACCTCACAGTGACATGGCCACCACTGACCTGCTGCCCACTGTCACATGGCCCCCATAGTGACATGGCCAAAATTGACCTGCTGCCCACTGTGAAATAGCCCCCACAGTGACTTGGGCACAACTGACCTGCTGCCCACTGTGACATGGCCCCCATAGTGACATGGCCACCACTGACCTGCTGCCCACTGTGACATAGCCCCCACAGTGACATGGCAACCAGTGGCCTGTTGCTCACTGTGACATGGCCATCAGTGACCTGCTGCCCACTGTGACAAGGCCCCACATTGACATGGCCACTACTGATCTGCTGCCAACTGTGACATGGCCCCCATAGTGACATGGCCACCACTGACCTGCTGCCCACTGTGACATGGCCCCCATAGTGACATGGCAACCTGTGGCCTGCTGCCCACTGTGACATGGCCCCCATAGTAACATGGCCACTACTGACGCGCTGACGACTGTGACATAGCCCCACAGTGACTTGGGCACCACTGACCTGCTGCCCACTGTGACATGGCCCCCATAGTGACATGGCCACCACTGACCTGCTGCCCACTATGACATAGCCCCCACAGTGACATGGCAACCAGTGGCCTGTTGCTCACTGTGACATGGCCATCACTGACCTGCTGCACACTGTGACATGGCCCCACAGTGAGGTGGCGACTACTGACCTGCTGCCCACTGTGACATGGCCGCCATAGTTACATGGCCAGCACTGACCTGCTGCCCACTGTGACATGGCCCCCATAGTGATATGGCCAGCACTGACCTGCTGCCCAATGTGACATAGCCCCCACAGTGACATGGCAACCAGTGTCCTGTTGCTCACTGTGACATGGCTACCACTGACCTGCTGCACACTGTGATATGACCTCACAGTGACATGGCCACCACTGACCTGCTGCCCAATGTGACATAGCCCCCATAGTGACATGGCCACCATTGACCTGCTGCCCACTGTGACATGGCCCCCATAGTGACATGGCCAAAAGTGACCGGATGCCCACTGTGATATAGCCCCCATAGTGACATGGCCACCATTGACCTGCTGCCCACTGTAACATGGTCCCCATAGTGACATGGCCACCACTGACCTGCTGCCCACTGTGACATAGCCCCCACAGTGACATGGCAACCAGTGGCCTGTTGCTCACTGTGACATGGCCATCACTGACCTGCTGCACACTGTGACATGGCCCCACAGTGACGTGGCCACTACTGACCTGCTGCTCACTGTGACATGGCCTCCATAGTGACATGGCCACCACTGACTTGCTGCCCACTGTGACATGGCCCCCATAGTGACATGGCCACCACTGACCTGCTGCCCACTGTGACATAGCCCCCAAAGTGACATGGCAACCAGTGGCCTGTTGCTCACTGTGACATGGCCATCACTTACCTGCTGCACACTGTGACATGGCCCCACAGTGACGTGTCCACTACTGACCTGCTGCCCACTGTGACATGGCCCCCATAGTGACATGGCCACCACTGACCTGCTGCCCACTGTGACATGGCCCCCATACTGACATGGCCACCACTGACCTGCTGCCCACTGTGACATGGCCCCCATAGTGACATGGCCACCACTGACCTGCTGTCCACTGTGACATAGCCCCCACAGTGACATGGCAACCAGTGGCCTGTTGCTCACTGTGACATGACCTCACAGTGACATGGCCACCACTGACCTGCTGCCCAATGTGACATAGCCCCCATAGTGACATGGCCACCACTGACCTGCTGTCCACTGTGACATGGCCACCATAGTGACACGGCCAGCACTGACCTGCTGCCCACTGTGACATAGCCCCCACAGTGACATGGCAACCAGTGGCCTGTTGCTCACTGTGACATGGCCATCACTGAACTGCTGCACACTATGACATGGCCCAACAGTGACGTGGCCACTACTGACCTGCTGCCCAGTGTGACATGGCCCCCATAGTGACATGGCCACCACTGACCTGCTGCCCACTGTGACATGGCCCCCATAGTGACATGGCCACCACTGACCTGCTGCCCACTGTGACGTAGACCCCACAGTGACATGGCAACCAGTGGCCCGTTGCTCACTGTGACATGGCCACCACTGACCTGCTGCACACTGTGACATGACCTCACAGTGACATGGCCACCACTGACCTGCTGCCCAATGTGACATAGGCCCCATAGTGACACGGCCACCACTGACCTGCTGCCCATTGTGACATGGCCCCCATAGTGACATGGCCAGCACTGACCTGCTGCCCCCTGTGACATAGACCCAACAGTGACATGGCAATCAGTGGCCTGTTGCTCACTGTGACATGGCCATCACTGACCTGCTGCACACTGTGACATGGCCCCAGAGTGACGTGGCCACTACTGACCTGCTGCCCACTGTGACATGGCCCCCACAGTGACATGGCCACCACTGACCTGCTGCCCACTGTGACATGGCCCCCATAGTGACATGGCCACTACTGACCCGTTGACCACTGTGACATAGCACCACAGTGACTTGGGCACAACTGACCTGCTGCCCACTGTGACATGGCCCCCATAGTGACATGGCCACCACTGACCTGCTGCGCACTGTGACATAGCCCCCACAGTGACATGGCAACCAGTGGCATGTTGCTCACTGTGACATGGCCACCACTGACCTGCTGCCCACTGTGAAATGACCTCACAGTGACATGGCCACCACTGACCTGCTGCCCACTGTCACATGGCCCCCATAGTGACATGGCCAAAATTGACCTGCTGCCCACTGTGAAATAGCCCCCACAGTGACATGGCAACCAGTGACCTGTTGCTCACTGTGACATGGCCATCACTGACCTGCTGCACACTGTGACATGGACGCACAGTGACGTGGTCTCTACTGACCTGCTGCCCACTGTGACATGGCCCCCATAGTGACATGGCCACCACTGACCTGCTGCCCACTGTGACATGGCCCCAACAGTGACATGGCCACCACTGACCCGCTGACCACTGTGACATAGCCCCACAGTGACTTGGGCACAACTGACCTGCTGCCCACTGTGACATGGCCCCCATAGTGACATGGCCACCACTGACCTGCTGCCCACTGTGACATAGCCCCCATAGTGACATGGCAACCTGTGGTCTGCTGCCCACTGTGACATGGCCCCCATAGTGACATGGCCACTACTGACGCGCTGACGACTGTGACATAGCCCCACAGTGACTTGGGCACCACTGATCTGCTGCCCACTGTGACATGGCCCCCATAGTGACATGGCCAAAATTGACCGGATGCCCACTGTGATATAGCCCCCATAGTGACATGGCCACCATTGACCTGCTGCCCACTGTAACATGGCCCCCATAGTGACATGGCCACCACTGACCTGCTGCCCACTGTGACAGAGCCCCCACAGTGACATGGCAACCAGTGGCCTGTTGCTCACTGTGACATGGCCACCACTGACCTGCTGCACACTGTGACATGGCCCCACAGTGACGTGGCCACTACTGACCTGCTGCTCACTGTGACATGGCCTCCATAGTGACATGGCCACCACTGACCTGCTGCCCACTGTGACATAGCCCCCAAAGTGACATGGCAACCAGTGGCCTGTTGCTCACTGTGACATGGCCATCACTTACCTGCTGCACACTGTGACATGGCCCCACAGTGACGTGTCCACTACTGACCTGCTGCCCACTGTGACATGGCCCCCATAGTGACATGGCCACCACTGACCTGCTGCCCACTGTGACATGGCCCCCACAGTGACATGGCAACCAGTGGCCTGTTGCTCACTGTGACATGACCTCACAGTGACATGGCCACCACTGACCTGCTGCCCAATGTGACATAGCCCCCATAGTGACATGGCCACCACTGACCTGCTGTCCACTGTGACATGGCCACCATAGTGACACGGCCAGCACTGACCTGCTGACCACTGTGACATAGCCCCCACAGTGACATGGCAACCAGTGGCCTGTTGCTCACTGTGACATGGCCATCACTGACCTGCTGCACACTGTGACATGGCCCCAGAGTGACGTGGCCACTACTGACCTGCTGCCCACTGTGACATGGCCCCCACAGTGACATGGCCACCACTGACCTGCTGCCCACTGTGACATGGCCCCAACAGTGACATGGCCACTACTGACCCGTTGAACACTGTGACATAGCACCACAGTGACTTGGGCACAACTGACCTGCTGCCCACTGTGACATGGCCCCCATAGTGACATGGCCACCACTGACCTGCTGCCCACTATGACATAGCCCCCACAGTGACATGGCAACCAGTGGCCTGTTGCTCACTGTGACATGACCTCACAGTGACATGGCCACCACTGACCTGCTGCCCAATGTGACATAGCCCCCATAGTGACCTGGCCACCACTGACCTGCTGCCCACTGTGACATGGCCACCATACTGACACGGCCAGCACTGACCTGCTGCCCACTGTGACATAGCCCCCACAGTGACATGGCAACCAGTGGCCTGTTACTCACTGTGACATGGCCATCACTGACCTGCTGCACACTGTGACATGGCCCCACAGTGACATGGCCACTACTGACCTGCTGCCCACTGTGACATGGCCCCCATAGTGACATGGCCACCACTGACCTGCTGCCCACTATGACATGGCCCCCATAGTGACATGGCCACCACTGACCTGCTGCCCACTTTGACATAGCCCCCACAGTGACATGGCAACCAGAGGCCTGTTGCTCACTGTGACATGGCCACCACTGACCTGCTGCCCAATGTGACATAGCCCCCATAGTGACATGGCCACCATTGACCTGCTGCCCACTATGACATGGCCCCCATAGTGACATGGCCAGCACTGACCTGCTGTCCACTGTGACATAGCCCCTACAGTGACATGGCAACCAGTGGCCTGTTGCTCACTGTGACATGGCCATCACTGACCTGCTGCTCACTGTGACATGGCCCCACAGTGACGTGGCCACTACTGACCTGCTGCCCACTGTGACATGGCCCCCATAGTGACATGGCCACCACTGACCTGCTGCCCACTGTGACATGGACCCCATAGTGACATGGCCACCACTGACCTGCTGCCCACTGTGACATAGCCCCCACAGTGACATGGCAACCAGTGACCTGTTGCTCACTGTGACATGGCCACCACTGACCTGCTGCACACTGTGAAATGACGTCACATTGACATGGCCACCACTGACCTGCTGCCCAATGTGACATAGCCCCCATAGTGACATGGCCACCATTGACCTGCTGCCCACTGTCACATGGCCCCCATAGTGACATTTCCAAAACTGACCTGCTGCCCACTGTGACATAGCCCCCACAGTGACATGGCAACCAGTGGCCTGTTGCTCACTGTGACATGGCCATCACTGACCTGCTGCACACTGTGACATGGCCCCACAGTGAGGTGGCGACTACTGACCTGCTGCCCACTGTGACATGGCCGCCATAGTTACATGGCCACCACTGACCTGCTGCCCACTGTGACATGGCCCCCATAGTGATATGGCCAGCACTGACCTGCTGCCCACTGTGACATAGCCCCCACAGTGACATGGCAACCAGTGTCCTGTTGCTCACTGTGACATGGCTACCACTGACCTGCTGCACACTGTGACATGACCTCACAGTGACATGGCCACCACTGACCTGCTGCCCAATGTGACATAGCCCCCATAGTGACATGGCCACCATTGACCTGCTGCCCACTGTGACATGGCCCCCATAGTGACATGGCCAAAAGTGACCGGATGCCCACTGTGATATAGCCCCCATAGTGACATGGCCACCATTGACCTGCTGCCCACTGTAACATGGCCCCCATAGTGACATGGCCACCACTGACCTGCTGCCCACTGTGACATAGCCCCCAAAGTGACATGGCAACCAGTGGCCTGTTGCTCACTGTGACATGGCCATCACTTACCTGCTGCACACTGTGACATGGCCCCACAGTGACGTGTCCACTACTGACCTGCTGCCCACTGTGACATGGCCCCCATAGTGACATGGCCACCACTGACCTGCTGCCCACTGTGACATGGCCCCCATAGTGACATGGCCACCACTGACCTGCTGCCCACTGTGACATGGACCCCATACTGACATGGCCACCACTGACCTGCTGCCCACTGTGACATGGCCCCCATAGTGACATGGCCACCACTGACCTGCTGTCCACTGTGACATAGCCCCCACAGTGACATGGCAACCAGTGGCCTGTTGCTCACTGTGACATGGCCATCACTGAACTGCTGCACACTATGACATGGCCCAACAGTGACGTGGCCACTACTGACCTGCTGCCCAGTGTGACATGGCCCCCATAGTGACATGGCCACCACTGACCTGCTGCCCACTGTGACATGGCCCCCATAGTGACATGGCCACCACTGACCTGCTGCCCACTGTGACGTAGACCCTTCAGTGACATGGCAACCAGTGGCCCGTTGCTCACTGTGACATGGCCACCACTGACCTGCTGCACACTGTGACATGACCTCACAGTGACATGGCCACCACTGACCTGCTGCCCAATGTGACATAGGCCCCATAGTGACACGGCCACCACTGACCTGCTGCCCATTGTGACATGGCCCCCATAGTGATATGGCCAGCACTGACCTGCTGCCCCCTGTGACATAGACCCAACAGTGACATGGCAACCAGTGGCCTGTTGCTCACTGTGACATGGCCATCACTGACCTGCTGCACACTGTGACATGGCCCCAGAGTGACGTGGCCACTACTGACCTGCTGCCCACTGTGACATGGCCCCCACAGTGACATGGCCACCACTGACCTGCTGCCCACTGTGACATGGCCCCAACAGTGACATGGCCACTACTGACCCGTTGACCACTGTGACATAGCACCACAGTGACTTGGGCACAACTGACCTGCTGCCCACTGTGACATGGCCCCCATAGTGACATGGCCACCACTGACCTGCTGCCCACTGTGACATAGCCCCCACAGTGACATGGCAACCAGTGGCCTGTTGCTCACTGTGACATGACCTCACAGTGACATGGCCACCACTGACCTGCTGCCCAATGTGACATAGCCCCCATAGTGACATGGCCACCACTGACCTGCTGCCCACTGTGACATGGCCACCATAGTGACACGGCCAGCACTGACCTGCTGCCCACTGTGACATAGCCCCCACAGTGACATGGCAACCAGTGGCCTGTTACTCACTGTGACATGGCCATCACTGACCTGCTGCACACTGTGACATGGCCCCACAGTGACATGGCCACTACTGACCTGCTGCCCACTGTGACATGGCCCCCATAGTGACATGGCCACCACTGACCTGCTGCCCACTATGACATGGCCCCCATAGTGACATGGCCACCACTGACCTGCTGCCCACTTTGACATAGCCCCCACAGTGACATGGCAACCAGTGGCCTGTTGCTCACTGTGACATGGCCACCACTGACCTGCTGCACACTGTGACATGACCTCACAGTGACATGGCCACCACTGACCTGCTGCCCAATGTGACATAGCCCCCATAGTGACATGGCCACCATTGACCTGCTGCCCACTGTGATATGGCCCCCATAGTGACATGGCCAGCACTGACCTGCTGTCCACTGTGACATAGCCCCCACTGTGACATGGCAACCAGTGGCCTGTTGCTCACTGTGACATGGCCATCACTGACCTGCTGCTCACTGTGACATGGCCCCACAGTGACGTGGCCACTACTGACCTGCTGCCCACTGTGACATGGCCCCCATAGTGACATGGCCACCACTGACCTGCTGCCCACTGTGACATGGACCCCATAGTGACATGGCCACCACTGACCTGCTGCGCACTGTGACATAGCCCCCACAGTGACATGGCAACCAGTGGCATGTTGCTCACAGTGACATGGCCACCACTGACCTGCTGCCCAATGTGACATAGCCCCCATAGTGACATGGCCACCATTGACCTGCTGCCCACTGTGACATGGCCCCCATAGTGACATGGCCAGCACTGACCTGCTGTCCACTGTGACATAGCCCCCACAGTGACATGGCAACCAGTGGCCTGTTGCTCACTGTGACATGGCCATCACTGACCTGCTGCTCACTGTGACATGGCCCCACAGTGACGTGGCCACTACTGACCTGCTGCCCACTGTGACATGGCCCCCATAGTGACATGGCCACCACTGACCTGCTGCCCACTGTGACATAGCCCCCACAGTGACATGGCAACCAGTGGCCTGTTACTCACTGTGACATGGCCATCACTGACCTGCTGCACACTGTGACATGGCCCCACAGTGACATGACCACTACTGACCTGCTGCCCACTGTGACATGGCCCCCATAGTGACATGGCCACCACTGACCTGCTGCCCACTATGACATGGCCCCCATAGTGACATGGCCACCACTGACCTGCTGCCCACTTTGACATAGCCCCCACAGTGACATGGCAACCAGTGGCCTGTTGCTCACTGTGACATGGCCACCACTGACCTGCTGCACACTGTGACATGACCTCACAGTGACATGGCCACCACTGACCTGCTGCCCAATGTGACATAGCCCCCATAGTGACATGGCCACCATTGACCTGCTGCCCACTGTGATATGGCCCCCATAGTGACATGGCCAGCACTGACCTGCTGTCCACTGTGACATAGCCCCCACAGTGACATGGCAACCAGTGGCCTGTTGCTCACTGTGACATGGCCATCACTGACCTGCTGCTCACTGTGACATGGCCCCACAGTGACGTGGCCACTACTGACCTGCTGCCCACTGTGACATGGCCCCCATAGTGACACGGCCACCACTGACCTGCTGCCCACTGTGACATGGACCCCATAGTGACATGGCCACCACTGACCTGCTGCGCACTGTGACATAGCCCCCACAGTGACATGGCAACCAGTGGCATGTTGCTCACAGTGACATGGCCACCACTGACCTGCTGCCCAATGTGACATAGCCCCCATAGTGACATGGCCACCATTGACCTGCTGCCCACTGTGACATGGCCCCCATAGTGACATGGCCAGCACTGACCTGCTGTCCACTGTGACATAGCCCCCACAGTGACATGGCAACCAGTGGCCTGCTGCTCACTGTGACATGGCCCCACAGTGACGTGGCCACTACTGACCTGCTGCCCACTGTGACATAGCCCCCATAGTGACATGGCCACCACTGACCTGCTGCCCACTGTGACATGGCCCCCATAGTGACATGGCCACCACTGACCTGCTGCCCACTTTGACATAGCCCTCACAGTGACATGGCAACCAGTGGCCTGTTGCTCACTGTGACATGGCCACCACCGACCTGCTGCACACTGTGAAATGACCTCACAGTGACATGGCCACCACTGACCTGCTGCCCAATGTGACATAGCCCCCATAGTGACATGGCCACCACTGACCTGCTGCCCACTGTGACATGGCCCCCATAGTGACATGGCCACCACTGACCTGCTGCCCACTTTGACATAGCCCCCACAGTGACATGGCAACCAGTGGCCTGTTGCTCACTGTGACATGGCCACCACTGACCTGCTGCACACTGTGAAATGACCTCACAGTGACATGGCCACCACTGACCTGCTGCCCAATGTGACATAGCCCCCATAGTGACATGGCCACCATTGACCTGCTGCCCACTGTCACATGGCCCCCATAGTGACATGGCCAAAACTGACCTGCTGCCCACTGTGACATAGCCCCCACAGTGACATGGCAACCAGTGGCCTGTTGCTCACTGTGACATGGCCATCACTGACCTGCTGCACACTGTGACATGGCCCCACAGTGAGGTGGCGACTACTGACCTGCTGCCCACTGTGACATGGCCGCCATAGTTACATGGCCACCACTGACCTGCTGCCCACTGTGACATGGCCCCCATAGTGATATGGCCAGCACTGACCTGCTGCCCACTGTGACATGACCTCACAGTGACATGGCCACCACTGACCTGCTGCCCAATGTGACATAGCCCCCATAGTGACATGGCCACCATTGACCTGCTGCCCACTGTGACATGGCCCCCATAGTGACATGGCCAAAAGTGACCGGATGCCCACTGTGATATAGCCCCCATAGTGACATGGCCACCATTGACCTGCTGCCCACTGTAACATGGCCCCCATAGTGACATGGCCACCACTGACCTGCTGCCCACTGTGACATAGCCCCCACAGTGACATGGCAACCAGTGGCCTGTTGCTCACTGTGACATGGCCATCACTGACCTGCTGCACACTGTGACATGGCCCCACAGTGACGTGGCCACTACTGACCTGCTGCTCACTGTGACATGGCCTCCATAGTGACATGGCCACCACTGACTTGCTGCCCACTGTGACATGGCCCCCATAGTGACATGGCCACCAATGACCTGCTGCCCACTGTGACATAGCCCCCAAAGTGACATGGCAACCAGTGGCCTGTTGCTCACTGTGACATTGCCATCACTTACCTGCTGCACACTGTGACATGGCCCCACAGTGACGTGTCCACTACTGACCTGCTGCCCACTGTGACATGGCCCCCATAGTGACATGGCCACCACTGACCTGCTGCCCACTGTGACATGGCCCCCATAGTGACATGGCCACCACTGACCTGCTGCCCACTGTGACGTAGACCCCACAGTGACATGGCAACCAGTGGCCCGTTGCTCACTGTGACATGGCCACCACTGACCTGCTGCACACTGTGACATGACCTCACAGTGACATGGCCACCACTGACCTGCTGCCCAATGTGACATAGGCCCCATAGTGACACGGCCACCACTGACCTGCTGCCCATTGTGACATGGCCCCCATAGTGACATGGCCAGCACTGACCTGCTGCCCCCTGTGACAGAGACCCAACAGTGACATGGCAACCAGTGGCCTGTTGCTCACTGTGACATGGCCATCACTGACCTGCTGCACACTGTGACATGGCCCCAGAGTGACGTGGCCACTACTGACCTGCTGCCCACTGTGACATGGCCCCCACAGTGACATGGCCACCACTGACCTGCTGCCCACTGTGACATGGCCCCAACAGTGACATGGCCACTACTGACCCTTTGACCACTGTGACATAGCACCACAGTGACTTGGGCACAACTGACCTGCTGCCCACTGTGACATGGCCCCCATAGTGACATGGCCACCACTGACCTGCTGCCCACTGTGACAAAGCCCCCACAGTGACATGGCAACCAGTGGCCTGTTGCTCACTGTGACATGACCTCACAGTGACATGGCCACCACTGACCTGCTGCCCAATGTGACATAGCCCCCATAGTGACATGACCACCATTGACCTGCTGCCCACTATGACATGGCCACCATAGTGACACGGCCAGCACTGACCTGCTGCCCACTGTGACATAGCCCCCACAGTGACATGGCAACCAGTGGCCTGTTGCTCACTGTGACATGGCCATCACTGACCTTCTGCACACTGTGACATGGCCCCACAGTGACATGGCCACTACTGACCTGCTGCCCACTGTGACATGGCCCCCATAGTGACATGGCCACCACTGACCTGCTGCCCACTATGACATGGCCCCCATAGTGACATGGCCACCACTGACCTGCTGCCCACTTTGACATAGCCCCCACAGTGACATGGCAACCAGTGGCCTGTTGCTCACTGTGACATGGCAACCACTGACCTGCTGCACACTGTGACATGACCTCACAGTGACATGGCCACCACTGACCTGCTGCCCAATGTGACATAGCCCCCATAGTGACATGGCCACCATTGACCTGCTGCCCACTGTGATATGGCCCCCATAGTGACATGGCCAGCACTGACCTGCTGTCCACTGTGACATAGCCCCCACAGTGACATGGCAACCAGTGGCCTGTTGCTCACTGTGACATGGCCATCACTGACCTGCTGCTCACTGTGACATGGCCCCACAGTGACGTGGCCACTACTGACCTGCTGCCCACTGTGACATGGCCCCCATAGTGACATGGCCACCACTGACCTGCTGCCCACTGTGACATGGACCCCATAGTGACATGGCCACCACTGACCTGCTGCGCACTGTGACATAGCCCCCACAGTGACATGGCAACCAGTGGCATGTTGCTCACAGTGACATGGCCACCACTGACCTGCTGCCCACTGTCACATGGCCCCCATAGTGACATGGCCAAAATTGACCTGCTGCCCACTGTGAAATAGCCCCCACAGTGACATGGCAACCAGTGACCTGTTGCTCACTGTGACATGGCCATCACTGACCTGCTGCACACTGTGACATGGCCCCAACAGTGACATGGCCACCACTGACCCGCTGACCACTGTGACATAGCCCCACAGTGACTTGGGCACAACTGACCTGCTGCCCACTGTGACATGGCCCCCATAGTGACATGGCCACCACTGACCTGCTGCCCACTGTGACATAGCCACCACAGTGACATGGCAAACAGTGGCCTGTTGCTCACTGTGACATGGCCATCAGTGACCTGCTGCCCACTGTGACAAGGCCCCATATTGACATGGCCACTACTGACCTGCTGCCCACTGTGACATGGCCCCCATAGTGACATGGCCACCACTGACCTGCTGCCCACTGTGACATGGCCCCCATAGTGACATGGCAACCTGTGGCCTGCTGCCCACTGTGACATGGCCCCTATAGTGACATGGCCACTACTGACGCGCTGACGACTGTGACATAGCCCCACAGTGACTTGGGCACCACTGATCTGCTGCCCACTGTGACATGGCCCCCATAGTGACATGGCCAAAATTGACCGGATGCCCACTGTGATATAGCCCCCATAGTGACATGGCCACCATTGACCTGCTGCCCACTGTAACATGGCCCCCATAGTGACATGGCCACCACTGACCTGCTGCCCACTGTGACATAGCCCCCACAGTGACATGGCAACCAGTGGCCTGTTGCTCACTGTGACATGGCCACCACTGACCTGCTGCACACTGTGACATGGCCCCACAGTGACGTGGCCACTACTGACCTGCTGCTCACTGTGACATGGCCCCACAGTGACGTGTCCACTACTGACCTGCTGCCCACTGTGACATGGCCCCCATAGTGACATGGCCACCACTGACCTGCTGCCCACTGTGACATGGCCCCCACAGTGACATGGCAACCAGTGGCCTGTTGCTCACTGTGACATGACCTCACAGTGACATGGCCACCACTGACCTGCTGCCCAATGTGACATAGCCCCCATAGTGACATGGCCACCACTGACCTGCTATCCACTGTGACATGGCCACCATAGTGACACGGCCAGCACTGACCTGCTGCCCACTGTGACATAGCCCCCACAGTGACATGGCAACCAGTGGCCTGTTGCTCACTGTGACATGGCCATCACTGACCTGCTGCACACTGTGACATGGCCCCAGAGTGACGTGGCCACTACTGACCTGCTGCCCACTGTGACATGGCCCCCATAGTGACATGGCCACCACTGACCTGCTGCCCACTGTGACATAGCCCCCACAGTGACATGGCAACCAGTGGCCTGTTGCTCACTGTGACATGACCTCACAGTGACATGGCCACCACTGACCTGCTGCCCAATGTGACATAGCCCCCATAGTGACCTGGCCACCACTGACCTGCTGCCCACTGTGACATGGCCACCATAGTGACACGGCCAGCACTGACCTGCTGCCCACTGTGACATAGCCCCCACAGTGACATGGCAACCAGTGGCCTGTTACTCACTGTGACATGGCCATCACTGACCTGCTGCACACTGTGACATGGCCCCACAGTGACATGGCCACTACTGACCTGCTGCCCAGTGTGACATGGCCCCCATATTGACATGGCCACCACTGACCTGCTGCCCACTATGACATGGCCCCCATAGAGACATGGCCACCACTGACCTGCTGCCCACTTTGACATAGCCCCCACAGTGACATGGCAACCAGTGGCCTGTTGCTCACTGTGACATGGCCACCACTGACCTGCTGCCCAATGTGACATAGCCCCCATAGTGACATGGCCACCATTGACCTGCTGCCCACTGTGACATGGCCCCCATAGTGACATGGCCAGCACTGACCTGCTGTCCACTGTGACATAGCCCCCACAGTGACATGGCAACCAGTGGCCTGTTGCTCACTGTGACATGGCCATCACTGACCTGCTGCTCACTGTGACATGGCCCCACAGTGACGTGGCCACTACTGACCTGCTGCCCACTGTGACATGGCCCCCATAGTGACATGGCCACCACTGACCTGCTGCCCACTGTGACATGGACCCCATAGTGACATGGCCACCACTGACCTGCTGCCCACTGTGACATAGCCCCCACAGTGACATGGCAACCAGTGACCTGTTGCTCACTGTGACATGGCCACCACTGACCTGCTGCACACTGTGAAATGACCTCACAGTGACATGGCCACCACTGACCTGCTGCCCAATGTGACATAGCCCCCATAGTGACATGGCCACCATTGACCTGCTGCCCACTGTCACATGGCCCCCATAGTGACATGGCCAAAACTGACGTGCTGCCCACTGTGAAATAGCCCCCACAGTGACATGGCAACCAGTGGCCTGTTGCTCACTGTGACATGGCCATCACTGACCTGCTGCACACTGTGACATGGCCGCACAGTGACGTGGTCTCTACTGACCTGCTGCCCACTGTGACATGGCCCCCATAGTGACATGGCCACCACTGACCTGCTGCCCACTGTGACATGGCCCCAACAGTGACATGGCCACCACTGTCCCGCTGACCACTGTGACATAGCCCCACAGTGATTTGGGCACCACTGACCTGCTGCCCACTGTGACATGGCCCCCATAGTGACATGGCCAAAACTGACCTGCTGCCCACTGTGACATGACCCCAACAGTGATATGGCCACCACTGACCCGCTGACCACTGTGACATAGCCCCACAGTGACTTGGGCACCACTGACCTGCTGCCCACTGTGACATGGCCCCCATAGTGACATGGCCAATACTTGCTGCCCACTGTGACATGACCCCAACAGTGATATGGCCACCACTGACCCGCTGACCACTGTGACATAGCCCCACAGTGATTTGGGCACCACTGACCTGCTGCCCACTGTGACATGGCCCCCATAGTGACATGGCCACCACTGACCTGCTGCCCACTGTGACATGGCCCCCATAGTGACATGGCCAGCACTGACCTGCTGCCCACTGTGACATAGCCCCCACAGTGAAATGGCAACCAGTAGCCTGTTACTCACTGTGACATGGCCATCACTGACCTGCTGCACACTGTGACATGGCCCCACAGTGACGTGGCCACTACTGACCTGCTGCCCACTGTGACATGTCCCCCATAGTGACATGGCCACCACTACCTGCTGCCTACTGTGACATGACCCCAACATTGACATGGCCACCACTGACCCGCTGACCACTGTGACATAGCCCCACAGTGACTTGGGCACCACTGACCTGCTGCCCACTGTGACATGGTCCCCATAGTGACATGGCCACCACTGACCTGCTGCCCACTGTGACATAGCCCCCACAGTGACATGGCAACCAGTGGCCTGTTGCTCACTGTGACATGGCCACCACTGACCTGCTGCACACTGTGACATGACCTCACAGTGACATGGCCACCACTGACCTGCTGCCCAATGTGACATAGCCCCCATAGTGACATGGCCACCACTGACCTGCTGCCCACTGTGACATGGCCCCCGTAGTGACATGGGCAGCACTGACCTGCTGACCACTGTGACATAGCCCCACAGTGACGTGGCAACCAGTGGCCTGTTGCTCACTGTGACATGGCCATCACTGACCTGCTGCACACTGTGACATGGCCCCACAGTGACGTGGTCACTACTGACCGGCTGCCCACTATGACATGGCCCCCATAGTGACATGGCCACCACTGAAATGCTGCCCACTGTGACATGGCCCCAACTGTGACATGGCCACCACTGACCCGCTGACCACTGTGACATAGCCCCACAGTGACTTGGGCACCACTGACCTGCTGCCCACTGTGACATGGCCCCCATAGTGACATGGCCACCACTGACCTGCTGCCCACTGTGACATAGCCCCCACAGTGACATGGCAACCAGTGGCCTGTTGCTCACTGTGACATGGCCATCACTGAACTGCTGCACACTGTGACATGGCCCCACAGTGACGTGGCCACTACTGACCTGCTGCCCACTGTGACATGGCCCCCATAGTGACATGGCCACCACTGACCTGCTGCCCACTGTGACATAGCCCCCACAGTGACATGGCAACCAGTGGCCTGTTGCTCACTGTGACATGACCTCACAGTGACATGGCCACCACTGACTTGCTGCCCAATGTGACATAGCCCCCATAGTGACATGGCCACCACTGACCTGCTGCCCGTTGTGACATGGCCCCAACAGTGACATGGCCACCACTGACCCGCTGACCACTGTGACATAGCCCCACAGTGACTTGGGCACCACTGACCTGCTGCCCACTCTGACATGGCCCTCATAGTGACATGGCCACCACTGACCTGCTGCCCACTGTGACATAGCCCCCACAGTGACATGGCAACCAGTGGCCTGTTGCTCACTGTGACATGGCCATCACTGACCTGCTGCACACTGTGACATGGCCCCACAATGACGTGGCCACTACTGACTTGCCGCCCACTGTGACATGGCCCCCACAGTGACATGGCCACCACTGACCTGCTGCCCACTGTGACATAGCCCCACAGTGACTTGGGCACCACTGACCTGCTCCCCACTGTGACATGGCCCCCATAGTGACAATGCCAGCACTGACCTGCTGCCCACTGTGACATAGACCCAACAGTGACATGGCAACCAGTGGCCTGTTGCTCACTGTGACATGGCCATCACTGACCTGCTGCACACTGTGACATGGCCCCACAGTGACGTGGCCACTACTGACCTGCTGCCCACTGTGACATGGCCCCCATAGTGACATGGCCACCACTGACCTGCTGCACATTGTGACATGGCCCCCACAGTGACATGGCCACTACTGACCCGCTGACCACTGTGACATGGCACCACAGTGACTTGGGCACAACAGACCTGCTGCCCACTGTGACATGGCCCCCATAGTGACATGGCCACCACTGACCTGCTGCCCACTGTGACATAGCCCCCACAGTGACATGGCAACTTGTGGCCTGTTACTCACTGTGACATGGCCATCACTGACCTGCTGCACACTGTGACATGGCCCCACAGTGACGTGGCCACTACTGACCTGCTGCCCACTGTGACATGGCCACCATAGTGACATGGCCACCACTGACCTGCTGCCCACTGTGACATGGCCCCCATAGTGACATGGCCACCACTGACCTGCTGCCCACTGTGACATAGCCCCCACAGTGACATGGCAACCAGTGGCCTGTTGCTCACTGTGACATGACCTCACAGTGACATGGCCACCACTGACCTGCTGCCCAATGTGACATAGCCCCCATAGTGACATGGCCACCACTGACCTGCTGCCCGTTGTGACATGGCCCCACAGTGACTTGGGCACCACTGACCTGCTGCCCACTGTGACATGGCCCCCACAGTGACATGGCCACCACTGACCTGCTGCCCACTGTGACTTAGCCCCACAGTGACTTGGGCACCACTGACCTGCTGCCCACTGTGACATGGCCCCCATAGTGACAATGCCAGCACTGACCTGCTGCCCACTGTGACATAGACCCAACAGTGACATGGCAACCAGTGGCCTGTTGCTCACTGTGACATGGCCATCACTGACCTGCTGCACACTGTGACATGGCCCCCATAGTGACGTGGCCACTACTGACCTGCTGCTCACTGTGACATGGCCCCCATAGTGACATGGCCACCACTGACCTGCTGCACACTCTGACATGGCCCCCACAGTGACATGGCCACTACTGACCCGCTGACCACTGTGACATGCACCACAGTGACTTGGGCACAACAGACCTGCTGCCCACTGTGACATGGCCCCCATAGTGACATGGCCACCACTGACCTGCTGCCCACTGTGACATAGCCCCCACAGTGACATGGCAACCTGTGGCCTGTTCCTCATTGTGACATGGCCATCACTGACCTGCTGCACACTGTGACATGGCCCCACAGTGACGTGGCCACTACTGACCTGCTGCCCACTGTGACATGGCCCCCATAGTGACATGGCCACCAGTGACCTGCTGCCCACTGTGACATAGCCCCCACAGTGACATGGCAACCAGTGGCCTGTTGCTCACTGTGACATGGCCACCACTGACCTGCTGCACACTGTGACATGACCTCACAGTGACATGGCCACCACTGACCTGCTGCCCACTGTGACATAGCCCCCACAGTGACATGGCAAAAAGTGGCCTGTTGCTCACTGTGACATGGCCACCACTGACCTGCTGCACACTGTGACATGACCTCACAGTGACATGGCCACCACTGACCTGCTGCCCAATGTGACATAGCCCCCATAGTGACATGGCCATCATTGACCTGCTGCCCACTGTGACATGGCCCCCATAGTGACATGGCCACCACTGACCTGCTGCCCACTGTGAAATAGCCCCCACAGTGACGTGACAACCAGTGGCCTGTTGCTAACTGTTACATGCCCATCACTGACCTGCTGCACACTGTGACATGGCCGCACAGTAACGTGGTCACTACTGACCTGCTGCCCACTGTGACATGGCCCCAACAGTGACATGTCCACCACTGACCCGCTGACCACTGTGACATAGCCCCACAGTGACTTGGGCACCACTGACCTGCTGCCCACTGTGACATGGCCCCCATAGTGACATGGCCACCACTGACCTGCTGCCCACTGTGACATAGCCCCCACAGTGACATGGCAACCAGTGGCCTGTTGCTCACTGTGACATGGCCATCACTGACCTGCTGCACACTGTGACATGGCCCCACAGTGACGTGGCCACTACTGACCTGCTGTCCACTGTGACATGGCTCCCATAGTGACATGGCCACCACAGACCTGCTGCCCACTGTGACATGGCCCCCATAGTGACATGGCCACCACTGACCTGCTGCCCACTGTGTCATAGCCCCCACAGTGTCATGGCAACCAGTGGCCTGTTGCTCACTGTGACATGACCTCACAGTGACATGGCCACCACTGACCTGCTGCCCAATGTGACATAGTCCCCATAGTGACATGGCCACCACTGACCTGCTGCCCACTGTAACATGGCCCCAACAGTGACATGGCCACCACTGACCCGCTGACCACTGTGACATAGCCCCACAGTGACTTGGGCACCACTGACCTGCTGCCCACTGTGATATGGCCCTCATAGTGACATGGCCACCACTGACCTGCTGCCCACTGTGACATAGCCCCCACAGTGACAAGGCAAACAGTGGCCTGTTGCTCACTGTGACATGGCCATCACTGACCTGCTGCACACTGTGACATGGCCCCATAGTGACGTGGCCACTACTGACCTGCTGCCCACTGTGACATGGCCCCCACAGTGACATGGCCACCACTGACCTGCTGCCCACTGTGACATAGCCCCACAGTGACTTGGGCACCACTGACCTGCTGCCCACTGTGACATGGCCCCTATAGTGACATGGCCACCACTGACCTGCTGCCCACTGTGACATGGCCCCCACAGTGACATGGCCACCACTGACCTGCTGCCCACTGTGACATAGCCCCCACAGTGACATGGCAACCAGTGGCCTGTTCCTCACTGTGACATGGCCATCACTGACCTGCTGCACACTGTGTTATGGCCCCACAGTGACGTGGCCACCACTGACCCGCTGACCACTGTGACATAGCCCCACAGTGACTTGGGCACCACTGACCTGCTGCCCACTCTGACATGGCCCTCATAGTGACATGGCCACCACTGACCTGCTGCCCACTGTGACATAGCCCGCACAGTGACATGGCCACCACTGACCCGCTGACCACTGTGACATAGCCCCACAGTGACTTGGGCACCACTGACCTGCTGCCCACTCTGACATGGCCCTCATAGTGACATGGCCACCACTGACCTGCTGCCCACTGTGACATAGACCCCACAGTGACATGGCAACCAGTGGCCTGTTGCTCACTGTGACATGGCCACCACTGACCTGCTGCACACTGTGACATGACCTCACAGTGACATGGCCACCACTGACCCGCTGCCCACTGTGACATGGCCCCCATAGTGACATGGCCACCACTGACCTGCTGCCCACTGTGACATAGCCCCCACAGTGACATGGCAACCAGTGGCCTGTTGCTCACTGTGACATGGCCACCACTGACCTGCTGCACACTGTGACATGACCTCACAGTGACATGGCCACCACTGACCCGCTGCCCACTGTGACATGGCCCCACAGTGACATGGCAACCAGTAGCCTGTTACTCACTGTGACATGGCCATCACTGACCTGCTGCACACTGTGACATGGCCCCACAGTGACGTGGCCACTAGTGACCTGCTGCCCACTGTGACATGGCCCCCATAGTGACATGGCCACCACTGACCTGCTGCCCACTGTGACATGGCCCCCATAGTGACATGGCCACCACTGACCTGCTGCCCACTGTGACATAGCCCCCACAGTGACATGGCAACCAGTGGCCTGTTGCTCACTGTGACATGACCTCACAGTGACATGGCCACCACTGACCTGCTGCCCACTGTGACATAGCCCCCACAGTGACATGGCAAAAAGTGGCCTGTTGCTCACTGTGACATGGCCACCACTGACCTGCTGCACACTGTGACATGACCTCACAGTGACATGGCCACCACTGACCTGCTGCCCACTGTGACATGGCCCCCATAGTGACATGGCCACCACTGACCTGCTGCCCACTGTGAAATAGCCCCCACAGTGACGTGACAACTAGTGGCCTGTTGCTAACTGTTACATGCCCATCACTGACCTGCTGCACACTGTGACATGGCCGCACAGTAACGTGGTCACTACTGACCTGCTGCCCACTGTGACATGGCCCCAACAGTGACATGGCCACCACTGACCCGCTGACCACTGTGACATAGCCCCACAGTGACATGGCCACCACTGACCTGCTGCCCACTGTGACATAGCCCCCACAGTGACATGGCAACCAGTGGCCTGTTGCTCACTGTGAGGTGGCCATCACTGACCTGCTGCACACTGTGACATGGCCCCACAATGACGTGGCCACTACTGACCTGCCGCCCACTGTGACATGGCCCCCACAGTGACATGGCCACCACTGACCTGCTGCCCACTGTGACATAGCCCCACAGTGACTTGGGCACCACTGACCTGCTGCCCACTGTGACATGGCCCCCATAGTGACAATGCCAGCACTGACCTGCTGCCCACTGTGACATAGACCCAACAGTGACATGGCAACCAGTGGCCTGTTGCTCACTGTGACATGGCCATCACTGACCTGCTGCACACTGTGACATGGCCCCACAGTGACGTGGCCACTACTGACCTGCTGCCCACTGTGACATGGCCCCCATAGTGACATGGCCACCACTGACCTGCTGCACACTGTGACATGGCCCCCACAGTGACATGGCCACTACTGACCCGCTGACCACTGTGACATGGCACCACAGTGACTTGGGCACAACAGACCTGCTGCCCACTGTGACATGGCCCCCATAGTGACATGGCCACCACTGACCTGCTGCCCACTGTGACATAGCCCCCACAGTGACATGGCAACCTGTGGCCTGTTGCTCACTGTGACATGGCCATCACTGACCTGCTGCACACTGTGACATGGCCCCATAGTGACGTGGCCACTACTGACCTGCTGCCCACTGTGACATGGCCCCCACAGTGACATGGCCACCACTGACCTGCTGCCCACTGTGACATAGCACCACAGTGACTTGGGCACCACTGACCTGCTGCCCACTGTGACATGGCCCCCATAGTGACATGGCCACCACTGACCTGCTGCCCACTGTGACATGGCCCCCACAGTGACATGGCCACCACTGACCTGCTGCCCACTGTGACATAGCCCCCACAGTGACATGGCAACCAGTGGCCTGTTCCTCACTGTGACATGGCCATCACTGACCTGCTGCACACTGTGTCATGGCCCCACAGTGACATGGCCACCACTGACCTGCTGCCCACTGTGACATAGCCCCCACAGTGACATGGCAACCAGTGGCCTGTTCCTCACTGTGACATGGCCATCACTGACCTGCTGCACACTGTGACATGGCCCCACAGTGACGTGGCCACTACTGACCTGCTGCCCACTGTGACATGGCCCCCATAGTGACATGGCCACCACTGACCTGCTGCCCACTGTGACATGGCCCCCATAGTGACATGGCCACCACTGACCTGCTGCGCACTGTGGCATAGCCCCCACAGTTACATGGCATCTAGTGGCCTGTTGCTCACTGTGACATGGCCCCAACAGTGACATGGCCACCACTGACCCGCTGACCACAGTGACATAGCCCCACAGTGACTTGGGCACCACTGACCTGCTGCCCACTGTGACATGGCCCTCATAGTGACATGGCCACCACTGACCTGCTGCCCACTGTGACATAGCCCCCACAGTGACATGGCAACCAGTGGCCTGTTGCTCACTGTGACATGGCAATCACTGACCTGCTGCACACTGTGACATGGCCCCACAGTGACGTGGCCACTACTGACCTGCTGCCCACTGTGACATGGCCCCCATAGTGACATGGCCACCAGTGACCTGCTGCCCACTGTGACATAGCCCCCACAGTGACATGGCAACCAGTGGCCTGTTGCTCACTGTGACATGGCCACCACTGACCTGCTGCACACTGTGACATGACCTCACAGTGACATGGCCACCACTGACCTGCTGCCCAATGTGACATAGTCCCCATAGTGACATGGCCAAAACTGACCTGCTGCCCACTGTGAAATAGCCCCCACAGTGACGTGGCAACCAGTGGCCTGTTGCTAACTTTGAAATGGCCATCACTGAACTGCTGCACACTGTGACATGGCCGCACAGTGACATGGCCACCACTGACCTGCTGCCCACTGTGTCATAGCCCCCACAGTGTCATGGCAACTAGTGGCCTGTTGCTCACTGTGACATGACCTCACAGTGACATGGCCACCACTGACCTGCTGCCCAATGTGACATAGTCCCCATAGTGACATGGCCACCACTGACCTGCTGCCCACTGTAACATGGCCCCAACAGTGACATGGCCACCACTGACCCGCTGACCACTGTGACATAGCCCCACAGTGACTTGGGCACCACTGACCTGCTGCCCACTGTGATATGGCCCTCATAGTGACATGGCCACCACTGACCTGCTGCCCACTGTGACATAGCCCCCACAGTGACAAGGCAAACAGTGGCCTGTTGCTCACTGTGACATGGCCATCACTGACCTGCTGCACACTGTGACATGGCCCCATAGTGACGTGGCCACTACTGACCTGCTGCCCACTGTGACATGGCCCCCACATTGACATGGCCACCACTGACCTGCTGCCCACTGTGACATAGCCCCACAGTGACTTGGGCACCACTGACCTGCTGCCCACTGTGACATGGCCCCCATAGTGACATGGCCACCACTGAGCTGCTGCCCACTGTGACATGGCCCCCACAGTGACATGGCCACCACTGACCTGCTGCCCACTGTGACATAGCCCCCACAGTGACATGGTAACCAGTGGCCTGTTCCTCACTGTGACATGGCCATCACTGACCTGCTGCCCACTGTGTCATGGCCCCACAGTGACATGGCCACCACTGACCTGCTGCCCACTGTGACATAGCCCCCACAGTGACATGGCAACCAGTGGCCTGTTCCTCACTGTGACATGGCCATCACTGACCTGCTGCACACGGTGACATGGCCCCACAGTGACGTGGCCACTACTGACCTGCTGCCCACTGTGACATGGCCCCCATAGTGACATGGCCACCACTGACCTGCTGCCCACTGTGACATGGCCCCCATAGTGACATGGCCACCACTGACCTGCTGCGCACTGTGGCATAGCCCCCACAGTTACATGGCATCCAGTGGCCTGTTGCTCACTGTGACATGGCCCCAACAGTGACATGGCCACCACTGACCCGCTGACCACAGTGACATAGCCCCACAGTGACTTGGGCACCACTGACCTGCTGCCCACTGTGACATGGCCCTCATAGTGACATGGCCACCACTGACCTGCTGCCCACTGTGACATAGCCCCCACAGTGACATGGCAACCAGTGGCCTGTTGCTCACTGTGACATGGCCATAACTGACCTGCTGCACACTGTGACATGGCCCCACAGTGACGTGGCCACTACTGACCTGCTGCCCACTGTGACATGGCCCCCATAGTGACATGGCCACCAGTGACCTGCTGCCCACTGTGACATAGCCCCCACAGTGACATGGCAACCAGTGGCCTGTTGCTCACTGTGACATGGCCACCACTGACCTGCTGCACACTGTGACATGACCTCACAGTGACATGGCCACCACTGACCGGCTGCCCAATGTGACATAGTCCCCATAGTGACATGGCCAAAACTGACCTGCTGCCCACTGTGAAATAGCCCCCACAGTGACGTGGCAACCAGTGGCCTGTTGCTAACTTTGAAATGGCCATCACTGAACTGCTGCACACTGTGACATGGCCGCACAGTGACGTGGCCACTACTGACCTGCTGCCCACTGTGAAATGGTGCCCATAGTGACATGGCCACCACTGAACTGCTGCCCACTGTGACATGGCCCCAAGACTGACATGGCCACCACTGACCCGCGGACCACTGTGACATAGCCCCACAGTGACTTGGGCACCACTGACCTGCTGCCCACTATGACATGGCCCCCATAGTGACATGGCCACCACTGACCTGCTGCCCACTGTGACATAGCCCCCACAGTGACATGGCAACCAGTGGCCTGTTGCTCACTGTGACATGGCCATCACTGACCTGCTGCACATTGTGACATGACCCCACAGTGACGTGGCCACTACTGACCTCCTGCCCACTGTGACATGGCCCCCATAGTGACATGGCCACCACTGACCTGCTGCCCACTGTGACATAGCCCCCACAGTGACATGGCAACCAGTGGCCTGTTGCTCACTGTGACATGGCCACCACTGACCTGCTGCACACTGTGACATGACCTCACAGTGACATGGCCACCACTGTCCTGCTGCCCACTGTGACATGGCCCCACAGTGACATGGCAACCAGTAGCCTGTTACTCACTGTGACATGGCCATCACTGACCTGCTGCACACTGTGACATGGCCCCACAGTGACGTGGCCACTAGTGACCTGCTGCCCACTGTGACATGGCCCCCATAGTGACATGGCCACCACTGACCTGCTGCCCACTGTGACATAGCCCCCACAGTGACATGGCAAAAAGTGGCCTGTTGCTCACTGTGACATGGCCACCACTGACCTGCTGCACACTGTGACATGACCTCACAGTGACATGGCCACCACTGACCTGCTGCCCAATGTGACATAGCCCCCATAGTGACATGGCCATCATTGACCTGCTGCCCACTGTGACATGGCCCCCATAGTGACATGGCCACCACTGACCTGCTGCCCACTGTGAAATAGCCCCCACAGTGACGTGACAACCAGTGGCCTGTTGCTAACTGTTACATGCCCATCACTGACCTGCTGCACACTGTGACATGGCCGCACAGTAACGTGGTCACTACTGACCTGCTGCCCACTGTGACATGGCCCCAACAGTGACATGGCCACCACTGACCCGCTGACCACTGTGACATAGCCCCACAGTGACTTGGGCACCACTGACCTGCTGCCCACTGTGACATGGCCCCCATAGTGACATGGCCACCACTGACCTGCTGCGCACTGTGACATAGCCCCCACAGTGACATGGCAACCAGTGGCCTGTTGCTCACTGTGACATGGCCACCACTGACCTGCTGCACACTGTGACATGACCTCACAGTGACATGGCCACCACTGACCTGCTGCCCACTGTGACATGGCCCCACAGTGACATGGCAACCAGTAGCCTGTTACTCACTGTGACATGGCCATCACTGACCTGCTGCACACTGTGACATGGCCCCACAGTGACGTGGCCACTAGTGACCTGCTGCCCACTGTGACATGGCCCCCATAGTGACATGGCCACCACTGACCTGCTGCCCACTGTGACATGGCCAGCACTGACCTGCTGCCCACTGTGACATAGCCCCCACAGTGACATGGCAACCAGTGGCCTGTTGCTCACTGTGACATGACCTCACAGTGACATGGCCACCACTGACCTGCTGCCCACTGTGACATAGCCCCCACAGTGACATGGCAAAAAGTGGCCTGTTGCTCACTGTGACATGGCCACCACTGACCTGCTGCACACTGTGACATGACCTCACAGTGACATGGCCACCACTGACCTGCTGCCCAATGTGACATAGCCCCCATAGTGACATGGCCATCATTGACCTGCTGCCCACTGTGACATGGCCCCCATAGTGACATGGCCACCACTGACCTGCTGCCCACTGTGAAATAGCCCCCACAGTGACGTGACAACCAGTGGCCTGTTGCTAACTGTTACATGCCCATCACTGACCTGCTGCACACTGTGACATGGCCGCACAGTAACGTGGTCACTACTGACCTGCTGCCCACTGTGACATGGCCCCAACAGTGACATGGCCACCACTGACCCGCTGACCACTGTGACATAGCCCCACAGTGACTTGGGCACCACTGACCTGCTGCCCACTGTGATATGGCCCTCATAGTGACATGGCCACCACTGACCTGCTGCCCACTGTGACATAGCCCCCACAGTGACAAGGCAAACAGTGGCCTGTTGCTCACTGTGACATGGCCATCACTGACCTGCTGCACACTGTGACATGGCCCCATAGTGACGTGGCCACTACTGACCTGCTGCCCACTGTGACATGGCCCCCACAGTGACATGGCCACCACTGACCTGCTGCCCACTGTGACATAGCCCCACAGTGACTTGGGCACCACTGACCTGCTGCCCACTGTGACATGGCCCCCATAGTGACATGGCCACCACTGACCTGCTGCCCACTGTGACATGGCCCCCACAGTGACATGGCCACCACTGACCTGCTGCCCACTGTGACATAGCCCCCACAGTGACATGGCAACCAGTGGCCTGTTCCTCACTGTGACATGGCCATCACTGACCTGCTGCACACTGTGTCATGGCCCCACAGTGACGTGGCCACTACTGACCTGCTGCCCACTGTGACATGGCTCCTATAGTGACATGGCCACCACTGACCTGCTGCCCACTGTGACATAGCCCCCACAGTGACATGGCAAAAAGTGGCCTGTTGCTCACTGTGACATGGCCACCACTGACCTGCTGCACACTGTGACATGACCTCACAGTGACATGGCCACCACTGACCTGCTGCCCAATGTGACATAGCCCCCATAGTGACATGGCCATCAGTGACCTGCTGCCCACTGTGACATGGCCCCCATAGTGACATGGCCACCACTGACCTGCTGCCCACTGTGTCATAGCCCCCACAGTGTCATGGCAACCAGTGGCCTGTTGCTCACTGTGACATGACCTCACAGTGACATGGCCACCACTGACCTGCTGCCCAATGTGACATAGTCCCCATAGTGACATGGCCACCACTGACCTGCTGCCCACTGTAACATGGCCCCAACAGTGACATGGCCACCACTGACCCGCTGACCACTGTGACATAGCCCCACAGTGACTTGGGCACCACTGACCTGCTGCCCACTGTGATATGCCCCTCATAGTGACATGGCCACCACTGACCTGCTGCCCACTGTGACATAGCCCCCAGAGTGACAAGGCAAACTGTGGCCTGTTGCTCACTGTGACATGGCCATCACTGACCTGCTGCACACTGTGACATGGCCCCATAGTGACGTGGCCACTACTGACCTGCTGCCCACTGTGACATGGCCCCCACAGTGACATGGCCACCACTGACCTGCTGCCCACTGTGACATAGCCCCACAGTGACTTGGGCACAACTGACCTGCTGCCCACTGTGACATGGCCCCCATAGTGACATGGCCACCACTGACCTGCTGCCCACTGTGACATGGCCCCCACAGTGACATGGCCACCACTGACCTGCTGCCCACTGTGACATAGCCCCACAGTGACTTGGGCACAACTGACCTGCTGCCCACTCTGACATGGCCCTCATAGTGACATGGCCACCACTGACCTGCAGCCCATTGTGACATAGCCCCCACAGTGACATGGCCACCACTGACCCGCTGACCACTGTGACATAGCCCCACAGTGACTTGGGCACCACTGACCTGCTGCCCACTCTGACATGGCCCTCATAGTGACATGGCCACCACTGACCTGCTGCCCACTGTGACATAGCCCCCACAGTGACATGGCAACCAGTGGCCTGTTGCTCACTGTGACATGGCCATCACTGACCTGCTGCACACTGTGACATGGCCCCACAATGACGTGGCCACTACTGACCTGCCGACCACTGTGACATGGCCCCCATAGTGACATGGCCACCACTGACCTGCTGCCCACTGTGACATGGCCCCCACAGTGACATGGCCACCACTGACCTGCTGCCCACTGTGACATAGCCCCCACAGTGACATGGCAACCAGTGGCCTGTTCCTCACTGTGACATGGCCATCACTGACCTGCTGCACACTGTGTCATGGCCCCACAGTGACGTGGCCACTACTGACCTGCTGCCCACTGTGACATGGCTCCTATAGTGACATGGCCACCACTGACCCGCTGACCACTGTGACATAGCCCCACAGTGACGTGGCCACTACTGACCTGCTGCCCACTGTGACATGGCCCCCATAGTGAGATGGCCACCACTGACCTGCTGCCCACTGTGACATGGCCCCCATAGTGACATGGCCACCACTGACCTGCTGCCCACTGTGACATAGCCCCCACAGTGACATGGCAACCAGTGGCCTGTTGCTCACTGTGACATGACCTCACAGTGACATGGCCACCACTGACCTGCTGCCCACTGTGAAATAGCCCCCACAGTGACGTGACAACCAGTGGCCTGTTGCTAACTGTTACATGCCCATCACTGACCTGCTGCACACTGTGACATGGCCGCACAGTAACGTGGTCACTACTGACCTGCTGCCCACTGTGACATGGCCCCAACAGTGACATGGCCACCACTGACCCGCTGACCACTGTGATATGGCCCTCATAGTGACATGGCCACCACTGACTTGCTGCCCTCTGTGACATAGCCCCCACAGTGACAAGGCAAACAGTGGCCTGTTGCTCACTGTGACATGGCCATCACTGACCTGCTGCACACTGTGACATGGCCCCATAGTGACGTGGCCACTACTGACCTGCTGCCCACTGTGACATGGCCCCCACAGTGACATGGCCACCACTGACCTGCTGCCCACTGTGACATAGCCCCACAGTGACTTGGGCACCACTGACCTGCTGCCCACTGTGACATGGCCCCCATAGTGACATGGCCACCACTGACCTGCTGCCCACTATGACATGGCCCCCACAGTGACATGGCCACCACTGACCTGCTGCCCACTGTGACATAGCCCCCACAGTGACATGGCAACCAGTGGCCTGTTCCTCACTGTGACATGGCCATCACTGACCTGCTGCACACTGTGTCATGGCCCCACAGTGACGTGGCCACTACTGACCTGCTGCCCACTGTGACATGGCTCCTATAGTGACATGGCCACCACTGACCTGCTGCCCACTGTGACATAGCCCCCACAGTGACATGGCAAAAAGTGGCCTGTTGCTCACTGTGACATGGCCACCACTGACCTGCTGCACACTGTGACATGACCTCCGAGTGACATGGCCACCACTGACCTGCTGCCCAATGTGACATAGCCCCCATAGTGACATGGCCATCAGTGACCTGCTGCCCACTGTGACATGGCCCCCATAGTGACATGGCCACCACTGACCTGCTGCCCACTGTGTCATAGCCCCCACAGTGTCATGGCAACCAGTGGCCTGTTGCTCACTGTGACATGACCTCACAGTGACATGGCCACCACTGACCTGCTGCCCAATGTGACATAGTCCCCATAGTGACATGGCCACCACTGACCTGCTGCCCACTGTAACATGGCCCCAACAGTGACATGGCCACCACTGACCCGCTGACCACTGTGACATAGCCCCACAGTGACTTGGGCACCACTGACCTGCTGCCCACTGTGATATGGCCCTCATAGTGACATGGCCACCACTGACCTGCTGCCCACTGTGACATAGCCCCCACAGTGACAAGGCAAACTGTGGCCTGTTGCTCACTGTGACATGGCCATCACTGACCTGCTGCACACTGTGACATGGCCCTATAGTGACGTGGCCACTACTGACCTGCTGCCCACTGTGACATGGCCCCCACAGTGACATGGCCACCACTGACCTGCTGCCCACTGTGACATAGCCCCACAGTGACTTGGGCACCACTGACCTGCTGCCCACTGTGACATGGCCCCCATAGTGACATGGCCACCACTGACCTGCTGCCCACTGTGACATGGCCCCCACAGTGACATGGCCACCACTGACCTGCTGCCCACTGTGACATAGCCCCCACAGTGACATGGCAACCAGTGGCCTGTTCCTCACTGTGACATGGCCATCACTGACCTGCTGCACACTGTGTCATGGCCCCACAGTGACGAGGCCACCACTGACCCGCTGACCACTGTGACATAGCCCCACAGTGTCTTGGGCACCACTGACCTGCTGCCCACTCTGACATGGCCCTATAGTGACATGGCCACCACTGACCTGCTGCCCACTGTGACATAGCCCCCACAGTGACATGGCCACCACTGACCCGCTGACCACTGTGACATAGCCCCACAGTGACTTGGGCACCACTGACCTGCTGCCCACTCTGACATGGCCCTCATAGTGACATGGCCACCACTGACCTGCTGCCCACTGTGACATAGCCCCCACAGTGACATGGCAACCAGTGGCCTGTTGCTCACTGTGACATGGCCATCACTGACCTGCTGCACACTGTGACATGGCCCCACAATGACGTGGCCACTACTGACCTGCCGCCCACTGTGACATGGCCCCCACAGTGACATGGCCACCACTGACCTGCTGCCCACTGTGACATAGCCCCACAGTGACTTGGGCACCACTGACCTGCTGCCCACTGTGACATGGCCCCCATAGTGACAATGCCAGCACTGACCTGCTGCCCACTGTGACATAGACCCAACAGTGACATGGCAACCAGTGGCCTGTTGCTCACTGTGACATGGCCATCACTGACCTGCTGCACACTGTGACATGGCCCCACAGTGACGTGGCCACTACTGACCTGCTGCCCACTGTGACATGGCCCCCATAGTGACATGGCCACCACTGACCTGCTGCAAACTGTGACATGGCCCCCACAGTGACTTGGGCACCACTGACCTGCTGCCCACTCTGACATGGCCCTCATAGTGACATGGCCACCACTGACCTGCTGCCCACTGTGACATAGCCCCCACAGTGACATGGCCACCACTGACCCGCTGACCACTGTGACATAGCCCCACAGTGACTTGGGCACCACTGACCTGCTGCCCACTCTGACATGGCCCTCATAGTGACATGGCCACCACTGACCTGCTGCACACTGTGACATAGCCCCCACAGTGACATGGCCACCACTGACCCGCTGACCACTGTGACATAGCCCCACAGTGACTTGGGCACCACTGACCTGCTGCCCACTCTGACATGGCCCTCATAGTGACATGGCCACCACTGACCTGCTGCCCACTGTGACATAGCCCCCACAGTGACATGGCAACCAGTGGCCTGTTGCTCACTGTGACATGGCCATCACTGACCTGCTGCACACTGTGACATGGCCCCACAATGACGTGGCCACTACTGACCTGCCGCCCACTGTGACATGGCCCCCACAGTGACATGGCCACCACTGACCTGCTGCCCACTGTGACATGGCCCCCATAGTGACAATGCCAGCACTGACCTGCTGCCCACTGTGACATAGACCCAACAGTGACATGGCAACCAGTGGCCTGTTGCTCACTGTGACATGGCCATCACTGACCTGCTGCACACTGCGACATGGCCCCACAGTGACGTGGCCACTACTGACCTGCTGCCCACTGTGACATGGCCCCCATAGTGACATGGCCACCACTGACCTGCTGCACACTGTGACATGGCCCCCACAGTGACATGGCCACTACTGACCCGCTGACCACTGTGACATGGCACCACAGTGACTTGGGCACAACAGACCTGCTGCCCACTGTGACATGGCCCCCATAGTAACATGGCCACCACTGACCTGCTGCCCACTGTGACATAGCCCCCACAGTGACATGGCAACCTGTGGCCTGTTCCTCATTGTGACATGGCCATCACTGACCTGCTGCACACTGTGACATGGCCCCCATACTGACATGGCCACTACTGACCTGCTGCCCACTGTGACATGGCCCCCATAGTGACATGGCCATCACTGACCTGCTGCCCACTGTGACATAGCCCCCACAGTGACATGGCAACCAGTGGCCTGTTGCTCACTGTGACATGGCCATCACTGACCTGCTGCACACTGTGACATGGCCCCACAGTGACGTGGCCACTACTGATCTGCTGCACACTGTGACATAGCCCCCATAGTGACATGGCCACCACTGACCTGCTGCCCACTGTGACATGGCCCCCATAGTGACATGGCCACCACTGACCTGCTGCACACTGTGACATAGCCCCCACAGTGACATGGCAACCAGTGGCCTGTTCCTCACTGTGACATGGCCACCACTGACCTGCTGCCCAATGTGACATAGCCCCCATAGTGACATGGCAACCACTGACCTGCTGCCCACTGTGACATGGCCACCATAGTGACACGGCCAGCACTGACCTGCTGCCCACTGTGACATAACCCCCACAGTGACATGGCAAGCAGTGGCCTGTTGCTCACTGTGACATGGCCACCACTGACCTGCTGCACACTGTGACATGACCTCACAGTGACATGGACACCACTGACCTGCTGCCCAATGTGACATAGCCCCCATAGTGACATGGCCACCACTGACGTGCTGCCCACTGTGACATGGCCCCCATAGTGACATGGCCACCACTGACCTGCTGCCCACTGTGACATAGCCCCCACAGTGACATGGCAACCAGCGGCCTGTTGCTCACTGTGACATGGCCATCACTGACCTGCTGCACACTGTGACATGGCCCCACAGTGACGTGGCCACTAGTGATCTGCTGCCCACTGTGACATGGCCCCCATAGTGACATGGCCACCACTGACCTGCTGGCACTGTGACAGAGCCCCCACAGTGACATGGCAACCAGTGGCCTGCTGCTCACTGTGACATGACCTCACAATGACATGGCCACCACTGACCTGCTGCCCACTGTGACATGGCCCCCATATTGACATGGCCACCACTGACCTGCTGCCCACTGTGACATAGCCCCCACAGTGACATGGCAACCAGTGGCCTGTTGCTCACTGTGACATGGCCACCACTGACCTGCTGCACACTGTGACATGACCTCACAGTGACATGGCCACCACTGACCTGCTGCCCAATGTGACATAGCCCCCATAGTGACATGGCCACCACTGACCTGCTGCACACTGTGACATGGCCCCCATACTGACATGGCCAAAACTGACCTGCTGCCCACTGTGACATAGCCCCACAGTGACTTGGGCACCACTGACCTGCTGCCCACTGTGACATGGCCCCCATAGTGACATGGCCACCACTGACCTGCTGCCCACTGTGACATAGCCCCCACAGTGACATGGCAACCAGTGGCCTGTTGCTCACTGTGACATGGCCATCACTTACCAGCTGCACACTGTGACATGGCCCCACACTGACGTGGCCACTACTGACCTGCTGCCCACTGTGACATGGCCCCCATTGTGACATGGCCACCACTGACCTGCTGCCCACTGTGACATGGCCCCCATAGTGACATGGCCACCACTGACCTGCTGCCCACTGTGACATAGCCCCCACAGTGACATGGCAACCAGTGGCCTGTTGCTCACTGTGACATGACCTCACAGTGACATGGACACCACTGAACTGCTGCCCAATGTGACATAGCCCCCATAGTGACATGGCCACCACTGACCTGCTGCCCACTGTGACATGGCCACCATAGTGACACGGCCAGCACTGACCTGCTGCCCACTGTGACATAGCCCCCACAGTGACATGGCAACCAGTGGCCTGTTACTCACTGTGACATGACCATCACTGACCTGCTGCACACTGTGACATGGCCCCACAGTGACGTGGCCACTACTGACCTGCTGCCCACTGTGACATGGCCCCCATAGTGACATGGCCACCACTGACCTGCTGCCCACTGTGACATGGCCCCCATAGTGACATGGCCAAAACTGACCTGCTGCCCACTGTGACATAGCCCCCACAGTGACATGGCAAACAGTGGCCTGTTGCTCACTGTGACATGGCCATCACTGACCTGCTGCCCACTGTGACATGGCCCCACAGTGACGTGGCCACTACTGACCTGCTGCTCACTGTGACATGGCCCCCATAGTGACATGGCCACCACTGACCTGCTGCCCACTGTGACATGGCCCCAACAGTGACATGGCCACCACTGATCCGCTGACCACTGTGACATAGCCCCACAGTGACCTGACCACCACTAACCTGCTACCCACTGTGACATGGCCCCCATAGTGACATGCCCACCACTGACCTGCTGCCCACTGTGACATGGCCCCCATAGAGACATGGCCACAACTGACCTGCTGCCCACTGTGACATAGCCCCCACAGTGACATGGCAACCAGTGGCCTGTTGCTCACTTTGACATGGCCACCACTGACCTGCTGCACACTGTGACATGGTCCCCACAATGACATGGCCACCACTGATCCGCTGACCACTGTGACATAGCCCCACAGTGACATGGCCACCACTGACCTGCTACCCACTGTGACATGGCCCCCATAGTGACATCGACATTACTGACCTGCTGCCCACTGTGACATGACCCCCATAGTGACATGGCCACCACTGACCTGCTGCACACTGTGACATAGCCCCCACAGTGACATGGCAACCAGTGGCCTGTTGCTCACTGTGACATGGCCACCACTGACCTGCTGCACACTGTGACATGGCCCCACAGTGACGTGGCCTCTATTGACCTGTTGCCCACTGTGACATGGCCCCCATAGTGACATGGCCACCACTGACCTGCTGCCCACTGTGACATGGCCCCCATATTGACATGGCCACCACTGACCTGCTGCCCACTGTGACATAGACACCACAGTGACATGGCAACCAGTGGCCTGTTGCTCACTGTGACATGGCCACCACTGACCTGCTGCACACTGTGACATGACCTCACAGTGACATGGCCACCACTGACCTGCTGCCCAATGTGACATAGCCCCCATAGTGACATGGCCACCACTGACCTGCTGCCCACTGTGACATGGACCCATAGTGACATGGCCACTGTGATAGACAGTAAACTGTTTGTTCATCAAATTCCATTGAAGATACTGGGAGCTCGTGACATGTTATTCCATAAACTATGTTGGCCTAAGCTTAATCTTAACTATTACACTGTGTAACGACTAACTGACTGTAAGTGCTTATCTAATTTGAAATGCTGAAGCAAGGACTTCTACTAGGCAAAAGACTGAAAAGAGGGAGAAAGGGAAGAAGGACAAAGGGGAGAAAGACAAAGGGGAGAAGAAGAAAAAAAAAAAAAAGGGGGTAGTGTCTATATTCTGTAAGATATAAACAAAGACTTTGTGAGCCACTCTCAGGAAAGTAGGAAATACGAGAAGCTGGTGACGTGAGGAAGACCCGGATGGAGCGACCCCCTAGCTGCAAAGTGCGCAGACGCAGGATACACCTCTCAGAGAGATCCGATAACGGAAGGCGGAGGATATAAAAAAGACCGACCCTCGGGAAGTGAGTGCGCGCCGTTGGTGGAGCAGGGACTCCCCGACCGCCCAGCGCTGTTTTGCTTATTGCCACTTGCTAAAATAAATAATTGAAATCTAATTTGTCCTAACTTGCATCATTTTGGCAAGATAGTCTATAACAGCCACAACTGACCTGCTGCCCACTGTGACTTCGCCCCCACAGTGACATGGCAACCAGTGGCCTGTTACTCACTGTGACATGGCCATCACTGACCTGCTGCACACTGTGACATGGCCCCACAGTGCCGTGGCCACTACTGACCTGCTGCCCACTGTGACATGGCCCCCATAGTGACATGGCCACCACTGACCTGCTGCCCACTGTGATATAGACACCACAGTGACATGGCAACCAGTGGCCTATTGCTCACTGTGACATGGCCACCACTGACCTGCTGCACACTGTGACATGACCTCACAGTGACATGGCCACCACTGACCTGCTGCCCAATGTGACATAGCCCCCATAGTGACATGGCCACCACTGAACTGCTGCCCACTGTGACATGGACTCATAGTGACATGGCCACAACTGACCTGCTGCCCACAGTGACATAGCCCCCACAGTGACATGGCCACCACTGATCCGCTGACCACTGTGACATAGCCCCACAGTGACCTGGCCACCACTGACCTGCTACCCACAGTGACATGGCCCCCATAGTGACATGGGCACCACTGACCTGCTGCCCACTGTGACATGGCCCCCATAGAGACTTGGCCACAACTGACCTGCTGCCCACTGTCACATAGACACCACAGTGACTTGGCAACCAGTGGTCTGTTTCTCACTGTGACATGGCCACCACTGACCTGCTGCACACTGTGACATGACCTCACAGTGACATGGCCACCACTGACCTGCTGCCCAATGTGACATAGCCCCCATAGTGACATGGCCACCACTGACCTCCTGCCCACTGTGACATGGCCCCCATTGTGACATGGCCAGCACTGACCTGCTTCCCACTGTGACATAGCCCCCACAGTGACATGGCAACGAGTGGCCTATTGCTCACTGTGACATGGCCACCATTGACCTGCTGCACACTGTGACATGACCTCACAGTGACATGGCCACCACTGACCAGCTGCCCACTGTGACATAGCCCCCATAGTGACATGGCCACCACTGACCTGCTGCCCACTGTGACATGGCCCCCATAGTGACATGGCCACCACTGACCCGCTGCACACTGTGACATGGCCCCCATAGTGACATGGACATTACTGACCTGCTGCCCACTGTGACATGGCCCCCATCGTGACATGGCCACCACTGACCTGCTGCCCACTGTGACATGGCCCCCATAGTGACATGGCCACCACTGACCTGCTGCACACTGTGACATGACCTCACAGTGACATGGCCACCACTGACCTGCTGCCCAATGTGACATGGCCCCCATAGTGACATGGCCACCACTGACCTGCTGCCCACTGTGACATGGCCCCACAGTGCCGTGGCCACTACTGATCTGCTGCCCACTGTGACATGGCCCGCATAGTGACATGGCCACAACTGACCTGCTGCCCACTGTGACATATCCCCCATAGTGACATGGCCAACACTGACCTGCTGCACACTGTGACATATCCCCCATAGTGACATGGCCACCACTGAGCAGCTGCCCAATGTGACATAGCCCCACAGTGACATGGCCACCACTGACCTGCTACCCACTGTGACATGGCCCCCATAGTGACCTGGCCACCACTGACATGCTGCCCACTGTGACATAGCCCCCATAGTGACATGGGCACCACTGACATGCTGCCCACTGTGACATAGCCCCCACAGTGACATGGCAACCAGTGGCCTGTTTCTCACTGTGACATGGCCACAACTGACCTGCTGCACACTGTGACATGACCTCACAGTGACATGGACACCACTGAACTGCTGCCCAATGTGACATAGCCCCCATAGTGACATGGCCACAACTGACCTGCTGCCCACTGTGACATAGCCCCACAGTGACCTGGCCACCACTGACCTGCTACCAACAGTGACATGGCCCCCATAGTGACATGGCCACCACTGACCTGCTGCGCACTGTGACATAGCCCCCACAGTGACATGGCAACCAGTGGCCTGTTTCTCACTGTGACATGGCCACCACTGACCTGCTGCACACTGTGACATAACCTCACAGTGACATGGCCACCACTGACCAGCTGCCCACTGTGACATAGCCCCCACAGTGACATGGGCACCACTGACCTGCTGCACACTGTGACATGGCCCCACAGAGACGTGGCCAATACTGACATGCTGCCCACTGTGACATGGCCCCCATAGTGACATGGCCACCACCGACCTGCTGCCCACTCTGACATGGCCCCCATAGTGACATGGCCACCACTGACCTGCTGCCCACTGTGATATAGCCCCCACAGTGACATGGCAACCAGTGGCCTGTTGCTCACTGTGACATGGGCACCACTGAACTGCTGCACACTGTGACATGACCTCACAGTGACATGGCCACTACTGATCCGCTGACCACTGTGACATAGCCCCACAGTGACCTGGCCACCACTGACCTGCTACCCACAGTGACATGGCCCCCATAGTGACATGGGCACCACTGATCTGCTGCCCACTGTGACATAGCCCCCATAGAGACTTGGCCAAAACTGACCTGCTGCCCACTGTCACATAGACACCACAGTGACTTGGCAACCAGTGGTCTGTTTCTCACTGTGACATGGCCACCACTGACCTGCTGCACACTGTGACATGACCTCACAGTGACATGGCCACCACTGACCTGCTGCCCAATGTGACATAGCCCCCATAGTGACATGGCCACCACTGACCTCCTGCCCACTGTGACATGGCCCCCATTGTGACATGGCCAGCACTGACCTGCTTCCCACTGTGACATAGCCCCCACAGTGACATGGCAACGAGTGGCCTATTGCTCACTGTGACATGGCCACCATTGACCTGCTGCACACTGTGACATGACCTCACAGTGACATGGCCACCACTGACCAGCTGCCCACTGTGACATAGCCCCCATAGTGACATGGCCACCACTGACCTGCTGCCCACTGTGACATGGCCCCCATAGTGACATGGCCACCACTGACCCGCTGCACACTGTGACATGGCCCCCATAGTGACATGGACATTACTGACCTGCTGCCCACTGTGACATGGCCCCCATCGTGACATGGCCACCACTGACCTGCTGCCCACTGTGACATGGCCCCCATAGTGACATGGCCACCACTGACCTGCTGCACACTGTGACATGACCTCACAGTGACATGGCCACCACTGACCTGCTGCCCAATGTGACATGGCCCCCATAGTGACATGGCCACCACTGACCTGCTGCCCACTGTGACATGGCCCCACAGTGCCGTGGCCACTACTGACCTGCTGCCCACTGTGACATGGCCCGCATAGTGACATGGCCACAACTGACCTGCTGCCCACTGTGACATATCCCCCATAGTGACATGGCCAACACTGACCTGCTGCACACTGTGACATATCCCCCATAGTGACATGGCCACCACTGAGCAGCTGCCCAATGTGACATAGCCCCACAGTGACATGGCCACCACTGACCTGCTACCCACTGTGACATGGCCCCCATAGTGACCTGGCCACCACTGACATGCTGCCCACTGTGACATAGCCCCCATAGTGACATGGGCACCACTGACATGCTGCCCACTGTGACATAGCCCCCACAGTGACATGGCAACCAGTGGCCTGTTTCTCACTGTGACATGGCCACAACTGACCTGCTGCACACTGTGACATGACCTCACAGTGACATGGACACCACTGAACTGCTGCCCAATGTGACATAGCCCCCATAGTGACATGGCCACAACTGACCTGCTGCCCACTGTGATATAGCCCCCACAGTGACATGGCCACCACTGATCCACTGACCACTGTGACATAGCCCCACAGTGACCTGGCCACCACTGACCTGCTACCAACAGTGACATGGCCCCCATAGTGACATGGCCACCACTGACCTGCTGCGCACTGTGACATAGCCCCCACAGTGACATGGCAACCAGTGGCCTGTTTCTCACTGTGACATGGCCACCACTGACCTGCTGCACACTGTGACATAACCTCACAGTGACATGGCCACCACTGACCAGCTGCCCACTGTGACATAGCCCCCACAGTGACATGGGCACCACTGACCTGCTGCACACTGTGACATGGCCCCACAGAGACGTGGCCAATACTGACATGCTGCCCACTGTGACATGGCCCCCATAGTGACATGGCCACCACCGACCTGCTGCCCACTCTGACATGGCCCCCATAGTGACATGGCCACCACTGACCTGCTGCCCACTGTGATATAGCCCCCACAGTGACATGGCAACCAGTGGCCTGTTGCTCACTGTGACATGGGCACCACTGAACTGCTGCACACTGTGACATGACCTCACAGTGACATGGCCACTACTGATCCGCTGACCACTGTGACATGGCCCCCACAGTGACATGGCCAGCACTGACCTGCTGTCCACTGTGACATAGCCCCCACAGTGACATGGCAACCAGTGGCCTGTTTCTCACTGTGACATGGCCATCACTGACCTGCTGCACAATGTGACATGGCCCCACAGTGACATGGCCAACACTGACCCGCTGACCACTGTGACATGGCCCCATAGAGATTTGGCCACAACTGACCTGCTGCGCACTGTGACTTGGTCCCCACAGTGACATGGGTACCACTGACCTGCTGTCCACTGTGACATGGCCCCTATAGAGACATGGCCACCACTGACCTGCTGCCCACTGTGACATGGCCCCTATAGAGACATGGCCACAACTGACCTGCTGCCCACTGTGACATAGCCCCCACAGTGACATGGCAACCAGTGGCCTGTTTCTCACTGTGACATGACCTCACAGTGACATGGCTACCACTGACCTGCTGCCCAATGTGACATAGCCCCCATAGTGACATGGCCACCAGTGACCTGCTGCCCACTGTGACATGGACCCAATAGTGACATGGCCAGCACTGACCCGCTGCACACTGTGACATGGCCCCCATAGTGACATGGACATTACTGACCTGCTGCCCACTGTGACATGGCCCCCATAGTGACATGGTCACCACTGACCTGCTGCACACTGTGACATGACCTCACAGTGACATGGCCACCACTGACCTGCTGCCCAATGTGACCTAGCCCCCATAGTGACGTGGCCACCACTGACCTGCTGCCCACTGTGACATGGCCCCACAGTGCCGTGGGCACTACTGACCTGCTGCCCACTGTGACATGGCCCCCACAGTGACATGGCCACCACTGAACTGCTGCCCACTGTGACATAGCCCCACAGTGACCTGGCCACCACTGACCTGCTGCCCACTGTGACATGGATCCATAGTGACATGGCCACAACTGACCTGCTGCCCACTGTGACTTGGTCCCCACAGTGACATGGCCACCACTGATCCGCTGACCACTGTGACATAGCCCCACAGTGACCTGGCCACCACTGACCTGCTCCCCACTGTGACATGGCCCGCATTGTGACATGGCCACCACTGACCTGCTGCCCACTGTGACATAGGCCCCACAGTGACATGGCAACCAGTGGCCTGTTGCTCACTGTGACATGGCCACCACTGACCTGCTCCCCACTGTGACATGTCCCAAACAGTAACATGATCACCACTGACCTGCTGCCCACTGTGACATGGCCCCCACAGTGACATGGCCAGCACTGACCTGCTGCCCACTGTGACATAGCCCCCACAGTGACATGGCAACCAGTGGCCTGTTGCTCACTGTGACGTGGCCACTACTGACCTCCTGCCCACTGTGACATGGCCCCCATAGTGACATGGCCACCACTGACCTGCTGCCCACTGTGACATGGCCCCCATAGTGACATGGCCACCACTGACCTGCTGCCCACTCTGACATAGCCCCCACAGTGACATGGTAACCAGTGGCCTGTTTCTCACTGTGACATGGCCACCACTGACCTGCTGCACACTGTGACATGACCTCACAGTGACATGGCCACCACTGACCTGCTGCCCACTGTGACATAGCCCCCATAGTGACATGGCCACCACCGACCTGCTGCCCACTGTGACATAGCCCCCATAGTGACATGGCCAGCTCTGACCTGCTGCCCACTGTGACATAGCCCCCACAGTGACATGGCAAAGAGTGGCCTGTTGCTCACTGTGACATGGCCACCACTGACCTGCTGCACACTGTGACATGACCTCACAGTGACATGGCCACTACTGACCTGCTGCCCACTGTGACATGGCCCCCACAGTGACATGGCCAGCACTGACCTGCTGTCCACTGTGACATAGCCCCCACAGTGACATGGCAACCAGTGGCCTGTTGCTCACTGTGACATGGCCATCACTGACCTGCTGCCCACTGTGACATGGCCCCACAGTGACATGGCCAACAGTGACCCGCTGACCACTGTGACATGGCCCCATAGAGATTTGGCCACAACTGACCTGCTGCACACTGTGACTTGGTCCCCACAGTGACATGGGCACCACCGACCTGCTCCCCACTGTGACATGGCCCAGTAGAGACTTGGCCACAACTGACCTGCTGCCCACTGTTACATAGCCCCCATAGTGACATGGCAACCAGTGGCCTGTTTCTCACTGTGACATGGCCACCACTGACCTGCTGCACACTGTGACATGACCTCACAGTGACATGGCCACCACTGACCTGCTGCCCAATGTGACATAACCCCCATAGTGACATGGCCACCACTGACCTGCTGCCCACTGTGACATAGCCCCCACAGTGACATGGCAAACAGTGGCCTGTTGCTCACTGTGACATGGCCACCACTGACATGCTGCACACTGTGACATGGCCCCCAGAGTGACATGGCCACCACTGACCTGCTCCCCACTGTGACATATCCCATACAGTAACATGATCACTACTGACATGCTGCCCACTGTCACATGGCCCCACAGTGACGTGGCCACCACTCACCTGCTGCCCACTGTGACTGGCCACCACAGTGACATGGCCACCAGTGGACTGTTGCTCATTGTGACATGGCTGTGGAGCAGTTTGCTAACAACTGGCTACGTGAGAAAGGGCACAGCACCGAGGAACTGCTGACAACGGCGACGTGATGGGAAAATACCGAAAAGTATCAAAGAAGAACAAAGAACAGAAGCAAGACTATGTAGAAGGCCTTGCAGAAATCATAAGGGGTGGGATTGGTATTTAACCTTAGCAACCAAGGTATCTAACCTTAGCAACCTATAGGGAGCTCGCTTTTTGCAATATGTATGAACTGATTATTATAGATATAAAAGAAGTGTGAGTACTAATAAAGTTGAGCCTTTGTGCATTAAATGATGGCTGGGCTCCCTCTGCGTTCTTTCAACAAATGGTGACCCCGACGTGATACGTGCCAAAGGACGTATAAGGCGCCACGAAGGATAAAGACCAGTGAAGGTAGTTCAGGTCCTTAAGCAGCGAGGACGGCGAAAGGCGACTGAAATAAGAGAAAAGGCCCGCGCCCTGGGTGTCATAAGAGGTGAACCCTGCTGATACGTGCTGCCGAGACCTGGAAAGGCTGCAACGGAAAAATTCAGGTATGGACAGGCAAGCAGCATATGATTTATTTGCATCCTGGCTGACACAACGCCGGGTTGAGGGAATAGATGTAAAAAAGGATCTTCAGGGGCTTTTAGCTTATGGGGTAGAGCAAGGTTGTTTTATTAATCCACATGCAGTTCATGAGTTATCGGAATGGCGAAAATTTGGAGATAAATTATGGGAATTAACATTGAACGATGATAAGACAGCAAAAAAGTTGGGAAAGTTATGGAGGGTGGTTCATAATGAATTGCTAAGGTATCAGGCTGAAAAAAGAGCTGCACAGGGCGCAGTTGCGGCAAAAGAGAAAAACACCAGATATGGGGAGGAGGAAACTAGGTGGCCATTACCGCCTACGTTTCGTGAGCTTGTTTTACCACCTTTACGTTCCGAAGAGACGGGACAGGAAAGCTCAGAACGAGTTCTCCCTACCGCTCCCCCCGCCCCCGCCCTGAGTAGCCCTGACGCGTCCAGCCACACTGTGACGCCGGAAAGCGAGAATTCTACTCCTGGCTCAGAAGATGGGCAGGGGATAGAAATCGCTAAAGAAAGGTGTCGGGCTTGGAATGCATTGGCACGAGAGGGGTTAGAAAAAGGGGATGAGGCGATGACTCAGATGGCGACAGCAATGGCTTTTCCAGTTCAGTTTCAGCCGAACCCAGCTGGTGGAATAAATGCTACTGTTACGGCATTAGATTGGAAGCTTTTGTCACAATTGCGCTCTACAGTGAGTTCTTATGGTGTTACTGGTGAACCGGTTCGTCAAATGTTAGATTATCTCTGGAGCACTCAACTTCTTTTGCCTGCAGATTGTCGGGGTATAGCAAAGTTAATTTTCTCTCCTAGTCAGTTGTTGTTGTTTAATGCGCATTGGCAAGCGAGAGTATTAGAATCGGTAGCGGTACAGCGGCAAGCAGGAGATCCATTACAAGGGATCACAATGGATGAATTAATGGGGTTAGGACCTTATGCTAGAGTAGAAGCTCAAGCATTGCTCGGTCCGGATAAGGTGAGAGAGGCAATGAGGTTAGTGAGAGAAGCCATAGAGCAAGTGAAAGAGCCAGGCGGAGTTCCAATGTATATGGGGATTAAGCAAGGGAGAGAAGAGACTTTGGGCAGTTTTGTAGATAAGTTGGTAAATGCAATTGAAAAAGCAAGAGTACCTATCCACATGCAGGGTGCTCTCTTAAAACAATGTATTTTACAAAATGGCAATCCTGCTACAAAGAGTTTACTGAATACATTAGGGGCAAATTGGACTGTAGAGGAGGCACTTGAAAAGGCGTCCTCGATACCCACTGGACCTCAGGCTTTTCTTGTAGAGGCAATAAAGAAATTAGGGGAAGGAATGAAAGAACAGGCTCAGGCTACTCAAAGTCAGGTTATGGCAGCCCTTGCGCCTCTCCAGACTTCGGCAGCAGTTAGAGTGCAAACACCTCAAAAGGGGCAGCTGCGGTGTTACCGATGCGGAGCTCCAGGGCATGTACGAAAGAGTTGTACAGCCAGAAATGTATGGTGTCAAACTTGCTGATCCAACTCCCATAATGAGGGGGCTTGCCGCAGACGGTCGGGAAACTCCACACGGAGCGCGTTCGCCGGCCGCCGCGCGACGACGAAAGTTGCAGCCGCAGCGCAGTCCTTCAACCCGCCACCCGGGGAAGTCTCGGGTTGGACCTGGCAGCAGCAGTAGATGTTACCCTGTTAACAAATAATCCTCAAACAATATCTACGAACGTACGAGGACCTATCATCATTAATGGGAGAGCCATGGGAGCTTTATTATTAGGAAGATCATCGGCATCACAATGTGGACTATTTGTTTTACCGGGAGTTATCGATGCAGATTATGAAGGTGAAATCTATATTATGGCATATACACTGAATCCACCAGTAAAGATTGCACAGGGACAACGGATTGCACAGCTGGTGCCCCTGCCACAAGTGACTCAAACAATACGACCAGTGACTGAGGAGAGTCGCGGAAACAAAGGCTTCGGATCCACAGGAAGCCTGACCCTGCTAACACTGAATCTGAGTACGAGACCCAGAAAGACTGTTCACCTGTCATTTCAAGGGGATATCTTTGTGTCTCTACACCAACAGGCACCGCATGGGTTCCAGCGAGATGGGCGAAACCTGCCGCACCTCCCAATGACGCCAGAAGAGAGACAAGCTCATCGACAGCGACTGAAGATTCAGCCGGTTCTAGCGTGGATTGAGAGTCTACTCGGACATCCACTTTACTGGGCAACGCTGTCAGACGTTTGGAGAATTATTGAATGGTTAAATGTTAGTGTGACAAGTGTTAGTCACGCTTGCTTAGGCTGCCAGAGTCAAGATCATAAGGCCTGGGTAAAACTATTCTGTGGGGGGTGTGAGAAAAAATATTGGATACATCAATCACAGCTATATTTTGGGTCAAGGTGCATTAATTGTCGTAATGCATGGATTCATGAGAATCCACTGAGGGCACTTGCAAGGTTCACAGGACAGCCAGCTCAAGAGTGTCTATATCTGTGGGAAAATCAGGAGTCATTATACTTGTCAGCGGCTGTTTGGTGGTTACAGCATCACGAACAGCGGCTAGTGCAAGAATCAAAATCTGTGCACTTACAGACTGAGTGTTTCATACATAGTGCTATCCCTACATGGATGCAGGTTACTCCCCGTAGGTGGGGACAGATGCAGAGACGATATCTAACAATAGGGAAAAAGGTAAAACAATGAAACAAAGAGGTATAATTTGTCTTTACATCCTCACACTAAGTGGAGCAATAGATGCATTGATGAGGTTTAATCAGCCAAGGGAAAATGTGTGGGTAACGTTGGCCAACTTGACAGGACAGTCATCACTCTGTTTGGCTTTAGGAAGTATCAGCCATCCATTCCGTACTTGTTTGGTTGGACTTCCAGTGTGGAAACCTGGAGAGTTTTGTAGTTATGTTGTGAATCAGACACTATGCAGTGCGGCTTATACAGAGGATGATGGGAAACATCAGTGTGAGCTTATATTATCACTAAATACAACATTAGAATCCCCACCTGAGGAATTAGAACTTTTTGGAAGTGCAAATGCTAGCATAACAGCTAAAAGAACTGGAAAATGGGTCAGCTTTCTGTCAAAAAGACAGGAACACCTTAATACACACAGGAAGATGTGGGCTTCATTAGATTCAGCATTAGACCCTGGTAGTGTGTATGAGCAACTATATTCAAGCTGTAATGATAGCAACATAACAACAGCAAGAGAGCTACCAACAGGAATCTTTTTAATATGTGGTGACAGAGCCTGGAATGGTATACCGATACATCCACAGGGAGGTCCCTGTTACCTGGGACGACTAAGTTTATTTCACCCGAATATGTCTGCCTTGATGAAACTTACTAACAGAACCAGGACGCAGCGGTCCATACATGAACTAGATTGTAGTGGGATAGGAGAGCCACGATTCTGGACAGAATTTACACAGGTGTTAGTTGCAACTATTTTGCCAGGAGGAGCAGCTAATAAAGCCATGAACTTAGCAAAACAGATAGGATGTTGGGCAAAAGATGAGCTTAATCGCACTTCTGAAATTTTAGATCGGCTTACAGCAGATGTAGAAAGTGTTAACCATGCAGTATTACAAAATAGAGCAGCTATTGATTTTTTGCTTTTAGCACAAGGCCATGGATGTGAGGAATTTGAAGGAATGTGTTGCATGAACCTGACAGACAATTATTCTTCAGTCCATGCAAAGATTAGGAAATTGCAAGGAGGCCTGCACAGCTTGAAACAAGTAGATGGATTAGGGATTGAAAGCTGGTTAAAAGAATGGGGACTTTCAGGATGGTTAATATCTCTGATCAAGTCTATAGGGGTAGTGATCTTGGTAATTGTGGTTGTACTTTTGATGTTGCCATGTATTGTCAGTCTTCTGCAAAGGGCCCTGCAGAAGACTGCCTCTGCAATATTTTTAGCACAAGTGCAAAAAGAAAACGGGGGAGATGTGGAGCAGTTTGCTAACAACTGGCTACGTGAGAAAGGGCACAGCACCGAGGAACTGCTGACAACGGCGACGTGATGGGAAAATACCGAAAAGTATCAAAGAAGAACAAAGAACAGAAGCAAGACTATGTAGAAGGCCTTGCAGAAATCATAAGGGGTGGGATTGGTATTTAACCTTAGCAACCAAGGTATCTAACCTTAGCAACCTATAGGGAGCTCGCTTTTTGCAATATGTATGAACTGATTATTATAGATATAAAAGAAGTGTGAGTACTAATAAAGTTGAGCCTTTGTGCATTAAATGATGGCTGGGCTCCCTCTGCGTTCTTTCAACACATGGCCACAACTGATCTGCTGCCCACTGTGACATGACCTCACAGTGACATGGCCACCACTGACCCGCTGACCACTGTGACATGACCCACACAGTGACATGGCCACCACTTACCTGCTCCCCACTGTGACATGGCCCGCATTGTGACATGGCCACCACTGACCTGCTGCCCACTGTGACATAGGCCCCACAGTGACATGGCAACCAGTGGCCTGTTGCTCACTGTGACATGGCCACCACTGACCTGCTCCCCACTGTGACATGTCCCAAACAGTAACATGATCACCACTGACCTGCTGCCCACTGTGACATGGCCCCCACAGTGACATGGCCAGCACTGACCTGCTGCCCACTGTGACATAGCCCCCACAGTGACATGGCAACCAGTGGCCTGTTGCTCACTGTGACGTGGCCACTACTGACCTCCTGCCCACTGTGACATGGCCCCCATAGTGACATGGCCACCACTGACCTGCTGCCCACTGTGACATGGCCCCCATAGTGACATGGCCACCACTGACCTGCTGCCCACTGTGACATAGCCCCCACAGTGACATGGTAACCAGTGGCCTGTTTCTCACTGTGACATGGCCACCACTGACCTGCTGCACACTGTGACATGACCTCACAGTGACATGGTCACCACTGACCTGCTGCCCACTGTGACATAGCCCCCACAGTGACATGGCAACCAGTGGCCTGTTGCTCACTGTGACGTGGCCACTACTGACCTCCTGCCCACTGTGACATGGCCCCCATAGTGACATGGCCACCACTGACCTGCTGCCCACTGTGAAATGGCCCCCATAGTGACATGGCCACCACTGACCTGCTGCCCACTGTGACATAGACCCCACAGTGACATGGCAACCAGTGGCCTGTTGCTCACTGTGACATGGCCACCACTGACCTGCTGCACACTGTGACATGACCTCACAGTGACATGGCCACCAATGACCTGCTGCCCAATGTGACATAGCCCCCATAGTGACATGGCCACCATTGACCTGCTGCCCACTGTGACATGGCACCCATAGTGACATGGCCACCACTGACCTGCTGCCCACTGTGACATAGCCCCCACAGAGACATGGCAACCAGTGGCCTGTTGCTCACTGTGACGTGGCCACTACTGACCTCCTGCCCACTGTGACATGGCCCCCATAGTGACATGGCCACCACTGACCTGCTGCCCACTGTGAAATGGCCCCCATAGTGACATGGCCACCATTGACCTGCTGCCCACTGTGACATAGACCCCACAGTGACATGGCAACCAGTGGCCTGTTGCTCACTGTGACATGGCCACCACTGACCTGCTGCACACTGTGACATGACCTCACAGTGACATGGCCACCAATGACCTGCTGCCCAATGTGACATAGCCCCCATAGTGACATGGCCACCATTGACCTGCTGCCCACTGTGACATGGCACCCATAGTGACATGGCCACCACTGACCTGCTGCCCACTTTGACATAGCCCCCACAGTGACATGGCAACCAGTGGCCTGTTGCTCACTGTGACATGGCCATCACTGACCTGCTGCACACTGTGACATGGCCCCACAGTGCCGTGGCCACCACTGACCTGCTGCCCACTGTGACATGGCCCCCATAGTGACATGGCCACCACTGACCTGCTGCCCACTGTGACATGACCCCAACAGTGACATGGCCACTACTGACCCGCTGACCACTGTGACATAGCCCCACAGTGACTTGGGCAGCACTGACCTGCTGCCCACTGTGACATGGCCCCCATAGTGACATGGCCACCACTGACCTGCTGCCTACTGTGACATAGCCCCCACAGTGACATGGCAAACAGTGGCCTGTTGCTCACTGTGACATGGCCACCACTGACATGCTGCACACTGTGACATGGCCCCCAGAGTGACATGGCCACCACTGACCTGCTCCCCACTGTGACATATCCAATACAGTAACACGATCACTACTGACATGCTGCCCACTGTCACATGGCCCCACAGTGACGTGGCCACCACTGACCTGCTGCCCACTGTGACTGGCCACCACAGTGACATGGCCACCAGTGGACTGTTGCTCATTGTGACATGGCCACAATTGATCTGCTGCCCACTGTGACATGACCTCACAGTGACATGGCCACCACTGACACGCTGACCACTGTGACATGACCCCCACAGTGACGTGGCCACCACTGACCTGCTCCCCACTGTGACATGTCCCAAACAGTAACATGATCACCACTGACCTGCTGCCCACTGTGACATAGCCCCCACAGTGACATGGCAACCAGTGGCCTGTTGCTCACTGTGACATGGCCATCACTGACCTGCTGCACACTGTGACATGGCCCCACAGTGCCGTGGCCACTACTGACCTGCTGCCCACTGTGACATGGCCCCCATAGTGACATGGCCACCACTGACCTGCTGCCCACTGTGACATGACCCCAACACTGACATGGCCACTACTGACCCGCTGACCACTGTGACATAGCCCCACAGTGACTTGGGCACCACTGACCTGCTGCCCACTGTGACATGGCCCCCATAGTGACATGGCCACCACTGACCTGCTGCCCACTGTGACATAGCCCCCACAGTGACATGGCAAACAGTGGCCTGTTGCTCACTGTGACATGGCCACCACTGACCTGCTGCACACTGTGACATATCCCATACTGTAACATGATCACTACTGACATGCTGCCCACTGTCACATGGCCCCACAGTGACGTGGCCACCACTGACCTGCTGCCCACTGTGACTGGCCACCACAGTGACATGGCCACCAGTGGACTGTTGCTTATTGTGACATGGCCACAACTGATCTGCTGCCCACTGTGACATGACCTCACAGTGACATGGCCACCACTGACCCGCTGACCACTGTGACATGGCCCCATAGAGATTTGGCCACAACTGACCTGCTGCCCACTGTGACTTGGTCCCAACAGTTACATGGGCACCACTGACCTGCTGCCCACTGTGACATGGCCCAATAGTGACATGGCCACCACTGACCTGCTGCCCACTGTGACATGACCCCAACAGTGACATGGCCACCACTGACCCGCTGCCCACTGTGACATAGCCCCACAGTGATTTGGGCACCACTGACCTGCTGCCTACTGTGACATGGCCCCCATAGTGACATGGCCACCACTGACCTGCTGCCCACAGTGACATAGCCCCCACAGTGACATGGCAACCAGTGGCCTGTTGCTCATTGTGAAATGGCCATCACTTACCTGCTGTACACTGTGACATGGCCCCACAGTGACGTGGCCACTACTGACCTGCTGCCCACTGTGACATGGCCCCCATAGTGACATGGCCACCACTGACATGCTGCCCACTATGACATGGCCCCCATAGTGACATGGTCAGCATTGACCTGCTGCCCACTGTGACATGGCCCCACAGTGACGTGGCCACTACTGACCTGCTGCCCACTGTGACATGACCCCATAGTGACATGGCCACCACTGACCTGCTGCCAACTGTGACATGGACCCAACAGTGACATGGCCACTACTGACCAGCTGACCACTGTGACATAGCACCACAGTGAATTGGGCACAACTGACCTGCTGCCCACTGTGACATGGCCCCCATAGTGACATGGCCACCACTGACCTGCTGCCCACTGTGACATAGCCCCCACAGTGACATGGCAACCAGTGGCCTGTTGCTCACTGTGACATGGCCATCACTGACCTGCTGCACACTGTGACATGGCCCCACAGTGCCGTGGCCACTACTGACCTGCTGCCCACTGTGACATGGCCCCCATAGTGACATGGCCACCACTGACCTGCTGCCCACTGTGACATGACCCCAACACTGACATGGCCACTACTGACCCGCTGACCACTGTGACATAGCCCCACAGTGACTTGGGCACCACTGACCTGCTGCCCACTGTGACATGGCCCCCATAGTGACATGGCCACCACTGACCTGCTGCCCACTGTGACATAGCCCCCACAGTGACATGGCAACCAGTGGCCTGTTGCTCACTGTGACATGGCCACCACTGACCTGCTGCCCACTGTGACATGGCCGCCATAGTGACATGGCCACCACTGACCTGCTGCCCAATGTGACATGGCAACCAGTGGCCTGTTGCTCACTGTGACATGGCCACCACTGACCTGCTGAACACTGTGACATGACCTTACAGTGACATGGCCACTACTGACCTGCTGCCCACTGTGACATGGCCCCCACAGTGACATGGCCAGCACTGACCCGCTGACCACTGTGACATGTCCCAAACAGTAACATGATCACCACTGACATGCTGCCCACTGTGACATGGCCCCCACAGTGACATAGCAACCAGTGGCCTGTTGCTCACTGTGACATGGTCACCACTGACCTGCTGCACAATCTGACATGACTTCACAGTGACATGGCCACTACTGACCTGCTGCCCACTGTGACATGGCCCCCACAGTGACATGGCCAGCACTGACCTGCTGCCCACTGTGACATAGCCCCCACAGTGACATGGAAACCAGTGGCCTGTTTCTCACTGTGACATGGCCATCACTGACCTGCTGCCCACTGTGACATGGCCCCCATAGTGACATGGCCACCACTGACCTGCTGCCCACTGTGACATAGCCCCCACAGTGACATGGCAACCAGTGGCCTGTTGCTCACTGTGACATGGCCACCACTGACCTGCTGCACACTGTGACATGACCTCACAGTGACATGGCCACCACTGACCTGCTGCCCAATGTGACATAGCCCCCATAGTGACATGACCACCACTGACCTGCTGCCCACTGTGACATGGCCCCCATAGTGACATGGCCAGCACTGACCTGCTGCCCACTGCGACATAGCCCCCACAGTGACATGGCAACCAGTGGCCTGTTGCTCACTGTGACATGGCCCTCACTGACCTGCTGCACACTGTGACATGGCCCCACAGTGACGTGGCCACTACTGACCAGCTGCTCACTGTGACATGGCCCCCATAGTGACATGGCCACCACTGACCTGCTGCCCACTGTGACATGGCCCCAACAGTGACGTGGCCACCACTGACCCGCTGACCACTGTGACTTAGCCCCACAGTGACTTGGGCACCACTGACCTGCTGCCCACTGTGACATGACCCCCATAGTGACATGGCCACCACTGACCTGCTGCCCACTGTGACATAGCCCCCACAGTGACATGGCAACCAGTGGCCTGTTGCTCACTGTGACATGGCCATCACTGACCTGCTGCACATTATGACATGGCCCCAACAGTGACCTGGCCACCACTGACCCGCTGACCACTGTGACATAGCCCCACAGTGACTTGGGCACCACTGACCTGCTGCCCACTGTGACATGGCCCCCATAGTGACATGGCCACCACTGATCTGCTGCCCACTGTGACATAGCCCCCACAGTGACATGGCAACCAGTGGCCTGTTGCACACTGTGACATGGCCATCACTGACCTGCTGCACACTGTGACATGGCCCCACAGTGACTTGGCCACTACTGACCTGCTGCCCACTGTGACATGGCCCCCATAGTGACATGGCCACCACTGACCTGCTGCCCACTGTGACATGGCCCCCATAGTGACATGGCCACCACTGACCTGCTGCCCACTGTGACATGGCCCCAACAGTGACATGGCCACTACTGACCCGCTGACCACTGTGACATAGTCCCACAGTGACTTGGTCACCACTGACCTGCTGCCCACTGTGACATAGCCCCCATAGTGACATGGCCACCACTGACCTGCTGCCCACTGTGACATGGCCCCCACAGTGACATGGCCAGCACTGACCTGCTGCCCACTGTGCCATAGCCCCCACAGTGACATGGCAACCAGTGGCCTGTTGCTCACTGTGACATGGCCATCACTGACCTTCTGCACACTGTGACATGGCCCCACAGTGACGTGGCCACTAGTGACCTGCTGCTCACTGTGACATGGCCCCCATAGTGACATGGCCACCACTGACCTGCTGCCCACTGTGACATGGCCCCAACAGTGACGTGGCCACCACTGAACCGCTGACCACTGTGACATAGCCCCACAGTGACTTTGGCACCACTGACCTGCTGCCCACTGTGACATGGCCCCCATAGTGACATGGCCACCACTGACCTGTTGCCAACTGTGACGTAGCCCCCACAGTGACATGGCAACCAGTGGCCTGTTGCTCACTGTGACATGGCCATCACTGACCTGCTGCACATTGTGACATGGCCCCAACAGTGACCTGGCCACCACTGACCCGCTGACCACTGTGACATAGCCCCACAGTGACTTGGGCACCACTGACCTGCTGCCCACTGTGACATGGCCCCCATAGTGACATGGCCACCACTGATCTGCTGCCCACTGTGACATAGCCCTCACAGTGACATGGCAACCAGTGGCCTGTTGCTCACTGTGACATGGCCATCAATGACCTGCTGCACACTGTGACATGGCCCCACAGTGACGTGGCCACTAGTGACCTGCTGCCCACTGTGACATGGCCCCCATAGTGACATGGCCACCACTGACCTGCTGCCCACTGTGACATAGCCCCCACAGTGAAGTGGCCACTAGTGACCTGCTGCCCACTGTGACATGGCCCCCATAGTGACATGGCCAGCACTGACCTGCTGCCCACTGTGACATAGCCCTCACAGTGACATGGCAACCAGTGGCCTGTTGCTCTCTGTGACATGGCCATCACTGACCTGCTGCACACTGTGACATGGCCCCACAGTGACGTGGCCACTACTGACCTGCTGCCCACTGTGACATGGCCCCCATAGTGACATGGCCACCACTGACCTGCTGCCCACTGTGACATGGCCCCAACAGTGACATGGCCACTACTGACCCCCTGACCACTGTGACATAGTCCCACAGTGACTTGGTCACCACTGACCTGCTGCCCACTGTGACATGGCCCCCATAGTGACATGGCCACCACTGACCTGCTGGCCACTGTGACATAGCACCCACAGTGACATGGCAGCCAGTGGCCTGTTGCTCACTGTGACATGGCCATCACTGACCTGCTGCACACTGTGACATGGCCCCACAGTGACGTGGCCACTACTGACCAGCTGCTCACTGTGACATGGCCCCCATAGTGACATGGCCACCACTGACCTGCTGCCCACTGTGACATGGCCCCAACAGTGACCTGACCACCACTGACCCGCTGACCACTGTTACATAGCCCCACAGTGACTTGGGCACCACTGACCTGCTGCCCACTGTGACATGGCCCCCATAGTGACATGGCCACAACTGACCTGCTGGCCACTGTGACATAGCCCCCACAGTGACATGGCAACCAGTGGCCTGTTGCTCACTGTGACATGGCCATCACTGACCTGCTGCACATTGTGACATGGCCCCAACAGTGACCTGGCCACCACTGACCCGTTGACCACTGTGACATAGCCGCCATAGTGACATGGCCACCATTGACCTGCTGCCCACTGTGACATGGCCCCCATAGTGACATGGCCAGCAGTGACCTGCAGCCCACTGTGACATAACCCCCACAGTGACATGGCAACCAGTGGCCTGTTGCTCACTGTGACATGGCCACCACTGACCTGCTGCCCACTGTGACATGGCCCCACAGTGACGTGGCCACTACTGACCTGCTGCTCACTGTGACATGGCCCCCATAGTGACATGGCCACCACTGACCTGCTGCCCACTGTGACATGGCCCCAACAGTGACATGGCAACCACTGACCCGCTGACCACTGTGACATAGCCCCACAGTGACTTGGGCACCACTGACCTGCTGCCCACTGTGACATGGCCCCCTTAGTGACATGGCCACCACTGACCTGCTGCCCACCGTGACATAGCACCCACAGTGACATGGCAACCAGTGGCCTGTTGCTCACTGTGAAATGGCCATCACTGACCTGCTGCACACTGTGACATGGCCCCACAGTGACGTGGCCACTACTGACCTGCTGCCCACTGTGACATGGCCCCCATAGTGACATGGCCACCACTGACCTGCTGCCCACTGTGACATAGCCCCACAGTGACTTGGGCAACACTGACCTGCTGCCAACTGTGACATGGCCCCCATAGTGACATGGCCACTACTGACCTGCTGCCCACTGTGACATAGCCCCCACAGTGACATGGCAACCAGTGGCCTGTTGCTCACTGTGACATGGCCATCACTGACCTGCTGCACACTGTGACATGGCCCCACAGTGACGTGGCCACTACTGACCTGCTGCCCACTGTGACATGGCCCCCATAGTGACATGGCCACCACTGACCTCCTGTCCACTGTGACATGGCCCCCATAGTGACATGGCCACCACTGACCTGCTGCCCACTATGACATACCCCCCACAGTGACATGGCAACCAGTGGCCTGTTGCTCACTGTGACATGGCCACCACTGACCTGCTGCACACTGTGACATGACCTCACAGTGACATGGCCACCACTGACCTGCTGCCCAATGTGACAGAGCCCCTATAGTGACATGGCCACCATTGACCTGCTGCCCACTGTGACATGGCCCCACAGTGACGTGGCCACTACTGACCTGCTGCCCACTGTGACATGCCCCCCATAGTGACATGGCCACCACTGACCTGCTGCCCACTGTGACATGGCCCCAACAGTGACGTGGCCACCACTGACCCGCTGACCACTGTGACATAGCCCCACAGTGACTTGGGCACCACTGACCTGCTGCCCACTGTGACATGACCCCCATAGTGACATGGCCACCACTGACCTGCTGCCCACTGTGACATAGCCCCCACAGTGACATGGCAACCAGTGGCCTGTTGCTCACTGTGACATGGCCATCACTGACCTGCTGCACATTATGACATGGCCCCAACAGTGACCTGGCCACCACTGACCCGCTGACCACTGTGACATAGCCCCACAGTGACTTGGGCACCACTGACCTGCTGCCCACTGTGACATGGCCCCCATAGTGACATGGCCACCACTGATCTGCTGCCCACTGTGACATAGCCCCCACAGTGACATGGCAACCAGTGGCCTGTTGCTCACTGTGACATGGCCATCACTGACCTGCTGCACACTGTGACATGGCCCCACAGTGACGTGGCCACTACTGACCTGCTGCCCACTGTGACATGGCCCCCATAGTGACATGGCCACCACTGACCTGCTGCCCACTGTGACATAGCCCCCACAGTGACGTGGCCACTAGTGACCTGCTGCCCACTGTGACATGGCCCCCATAGTGACATGGCCAGCACTGACCTGCTGCCCACTGTGACATAGCCCTCACAGTGACATGGCAACCAGTGCCCTGTTGCTCTCTGTGACATGGCCATCACTGACCTGCTGCACACTGTGACATGGCCCCACAGTGACGTGGCCACTACTGACCTGCTGCCCACTGTGACATGGCCCCAACAGTGACATGGCCACTACTGACCCGCTGACCACTGTGACATAGTCCCACAGTGACTTGGTCACCACTGACCTGTTGCCCACTGTGACTTGGCCCCCATAGTGACATGGCCACCACTGACCTGTGCCCACTGTGACATAGCACCCACAGTGACATGGCAACCAGTGGCCTGTTGCTCACTGTGACATGGCCATCACTGACCTGCTGCACACTGTGACATGGCCCCACAGTGATGTGGCCGCTGCTGACCTGCTGCCCACTGTGACATGGCCCCCATAGTGACATGGCCACCACTGACCTGCTGCCCACTGTGACATGGCCCCCATAGTGACATTGCCACCACTGACCTGCTGCCCACTGTGACATAGCCCCCACAGTGACATGGCAACCAGTGGCCTGTTGCTCACTGTGACATGGCCACCACTGACCTGCTGCACACTGTGACATGACCTCACAGTGACATGGCCACCACTGACCTGCTGCCCAATGTGACATAGCCCCCATAGTGACATGGCCACCACTGACCTGCTGCCCACTGTGACATGGCCCCCACAGTGACAGGGCCAGTACTGACCTGCTGCCCACTGTGCCATAGCCCCCACAGTGACATGGCAACCAGTGGCCTGTTGCTCACTGTGACATGGCCATCACTGACCTTCTGCACACTGTGACATGGCCCCACAGTGACGTGGCCACTACTGACCAGCTGCTCACTGTGACATGGCCCCCATAGTGACATGGCCACCACTGACCTGCTGCCCACTGTGACATGGCCCCAACAGTGACGTGGCCACCACTGACCCGCTGACCACTGTGACATAGCCCCACAGTGACTTGGGCACCACTGACCTGCTGCCCACTGTGACATGGCCCCCATAGTGACATGGCCACCACTGATCTGCTGCCCACTGTGACATAGCCCCCACAGCGACATGGCAACCAGTGGCCTGTTGCTCACTGTGACATGGCCATCAATGACCTGCTGCACACTGTGACATGGCCCCACAGTGACGTGGCCACTAGTGACCTGCTGCCCACTATGACATGGCCCCCATAGTGACATGGCCACCACTGACCTGCTGCCCACTGTGACATAGCCCCCACAGTGACGTGGCCACTAGTGACCTGCTGCCCACTGTGACATGGCCCCCATAGTGACATGGCCAGCACTGACCTGCTGCCCACTGTGACATAGCCCTCACAGTGACATGGCAACCAGTGGCCTGTTGCTCTCTGTGACATGGCCATCACTGACCTGCTGCACACTGTGACATGGCCCCACAGTGACGTGGCCACTACTGACCTGCTGCCCACTGTGACATGGCCCCCATAGTGACATGGCCACCACTGACCTGCTGCCCACTGTGACATGGCCCCAACAGTGACATGGCCACTACTGACCCGCTGACCACTGTGACATAGTCCCACAGTGACTTGGTCACCACTGACCTGCTGCCCACTGTGACATGGCCCCCATAGTGACATGGCCACCACTGACCTGTTGCTCACTGTGACATAGCACCCACAGTGACATGGCAGCCAGTGGCCTGTTGCTCACTGTGACATGGCCATCACTGACCTGCTGCACACTGTGACATGGCCCCACAGTGACGTGGCCACTACTGACCTGCTGCCCACTGTGACATGGCCCCCATAGTGACATGGCCACCACTGACCTGCTGCCCACTGTGACATGGCCCCAACAGTGACATGGCCACTACTGACCCGCTGACCACTGTGACATAGTCCCACAGTGACTTGGTCACCACTGCCCTGCTGCCCACTGTGACATGGCCCCCATAGTGACATGGCCACCACTGACCTGTTGCTCACTGTGACATAGCACCCACAGTGACATGGCAGCCAGTGGCCTGTTGCTCACTGTGACATGGCCATCACTGACCTGCTGCACACTGTGACATGGCCCCACAGTGACGTGGCCACTACTGACCAGCTGCTCACTGTGACATGGCCCCACAGTGACATGGCCACCACTGACCTGCTGCCCACTGTGACATGGCCCCAACAGTGACCTGACCACCACTGACCCGCTGACCACTGTTACATAGCCCCACAGTGACTTGGGCACCACTGACCTGCTGCCCACTGTGACATGGCCCCCATAGTGACATGGCCACCACTGACCTGCTGGCCACTGTGACATAGCCCCCACAGTGACATGGCAACCAGTGGCCTGTTGCTCACTGTGACATGGCCATCACTGACCTGCTGCACATTGTGACATGGCCCCAACAGTGACCTGGCCACCACTGACCCGTTGACCACTGTGACATAGCCGCCATAGTGACATGGCCACCATTGACCTGCTGCCCACTGTGACATGGCCCCCATAGTGACATGGCCAGCAGTGACCTGCAGCCCACTGTGACATAACCCCCACAGTGACATGGCAACCAGTGGCCTGTTGCTCACTGTGACATGGCCACCACTGACCTGCTGCCCTCTGTGACATGGCCCCACAGTGACGTGGCCACTACTGACCTGCTGCTCACTGTGACATGGCCCCATATTGACATGGCCACCACTGACCTGCTGCCCACTGTGACATGGCCCCAACAGTGACATGGCAACCACTGACCCGCTGACCACTGTGACATAGCCCCACAGTGACTTGGGCACCACTGACCTGCTGCACACTGTGACATGGCCCCCTTAGTGACATGGCCACCACTGACCTGCTGCCCACCGTGACATAGCACCCACAGTGACATGGCAACCAGTGGCCTGTTGCTCACTGTGAAATGGCCATCACTGACCTGCTGCACACTGTGACATGGCCCCACAGTGACGTGGCCACTACTGACCTGCTGCCCACTGTGACATGGCCCCCATAGTGACATGGCCACCACTGACCTGCTGCCCACTGTGACATAGCCCCACAGTGACTTGGGCAACACTGACCTGCTGCCAACTGTGACATGGCCCCCATAGTGACATGGCCACTACTGACCTGCTGCCCACTGTGACATAGCCCCCACAGTGACATGGCAACCAGTGGCCTGTTGCTCACTGTGACATGGCCATCACTGACCTGCTGCACACTGTGACATGGCCCCACAGTGACGTGGCCACTACTGACCTCCTGCCCACTGTGACATGGCCCCCATAGTGACATGGCCACCACTGACCTCCTGTCCACTGTGACATGGCCCCCATAGTGACATGGCCACCACTGACCTGCTGCCCACTATGACATACCCCCCACAGTGACATGGCAACCAGTGGCCTGTTGCTCACTGTGACATGGCCACCACTGACCTGCTGCACACTGTGACATGACCTCACAGTGACATGGCCACCACTGACCTGCTGCCCAATGTGACAGAGCCCCTATAGTGACATGGCCACCATTGACCTGCTGCCCACTGTGACATGGCCCCACAGTGACGTGGCCACTACTGACCTGCTGCCCACTGTGACATGCCCCCCATAGTGACATGGCCACCACTGAACTGCTGCCAACTGTGACATGGCCCCAATAGTGACATTTCCACTACTGACCCGCTGACCACTGTGACATAGCCCCACAGTGACTTGGGCACCACTGACCTGCTGCCGACTGTGACATAGCCCCCACAGTGACATGGCAACCAGTGGCCTGTTGCTCACTGTGACATAGCCATCACTGACCTGCTGCCCACTGTGACATGGCCCCACAGTGACATGGCCACCACTGACCTGCTGCCCAATGTGACATAGCCCCCATAGTGACATGGCCACCACTGACCTGCTGCCCACTGTGACATGGCCCCCATAGTGACATGGCCACCACTGTCCCGCTGACCACTGTGACATAGCACCACAGTGACTTGGGCACCACTGACCTGCTGCCCACTGTGACATGGCCCCCATAGTGACATGGCCACCACTGACCTGCTGCCCACTGTGACATAGCCCCCACAGTGACATGGCAACCAGTGGCCTGTTGCTCACTGTGACATGGCCACCACTGATCTGCTGCACACTGTGACATGACCTCACAGTGACATGGCCACCACTGACCTGCTGCCCAATATGACATAGCCCCCATAGTGACATGGCCACCACTGACCTGCTGCCCACTGTGACATGGCCGCCAGAGTGACATGGCCACCACTGACCTGCTGTCCACTGTGACATGGCCCCCACAGTGACATGGCCAGCACTGACCTGCTGCCCACTATGACATGGCCCAACAGTGACATGGCAATCAGTGGCCTGTTGCTCACTGTGACATGGCCACCACTGACCTGCTGCCCACTGTGACATGACCTCACAGTGACATGGCCACCAGTGACCTGCTGCCCAAAGTGACATAGCCCCCAATAGTGACATGGCCACCACTGACCTGCTGCCCACTGTGACATGGCCCCCATAGTGACATGGCCACCACTGACCTGCTGCCCACTGTGACATAGCCCCCACAGTGACGTGGCAACCAGTAGCCTGTTGCTCACTGTGACATGGCCACCACTGACCTGATGCACACTGTGACATGACCTCACAGTGACATGGCCACCACTGACTTGCTGCCCACTGTGACATAGTCCCCATAGTGACATGGCCCCAATTAACCTGCTGCCCACTGTAACATGGCACCCATAGTTACATGGCCACCACTGACCTGCTGCCCACTGTGACATAGCCCCCACAGTGACATGGCAACCAGTGGCCTGTTGCTCACTGTGACATGGCCATCACTGACCTGCTGCACACTGTGACATGGCCCCACAGTGACGTGGCCACTACTGACCTGCTGCCCATTGTGACATGGCCCCCATAGTGACATGGCCACCACTGACCTTCTGACCACTGTGACATAGCCCCACAGTGACTTGGGCACCACTGACCTGCTGCCCACTGTGACATGGCCCCCATAGTGACATGGCCACCACTGACCTGCTGCCCACTGTGACATAACCCCCACAGTGACATGGCAACCAGTGGCCTGTTGCTCACTGTGACATGGCCATCACTGACCTGCTGCACACTGTGACATGGAGCCACAGTGACGTGGCCACTACTGACCTGCTGCCCACTGTGACATGGCTGCCAGAGTGACATGGCCACCACTGACCTGCTGCCCACTGTGACATGACCCCCACAGTGACATGGCCACCACTGACCTGCTGCCCACTGTGACATGGCCCAACAGTGACATGGCAATCAGTGGCCTGTTACTCACTGTGACATGGCCATCACTGACCTGCTGCACACTGCGACATGGCCCCACAGTGACGTGGCCACTACTGACCTGCTGCCCACTGTGACATGGTCCCCATAGTGACATGGCCACCACTGACCTGCTGCCCACTGTGACATGGCCCCCATAGTGACATGGCCACCACTGACCTGCTGCCCACTGTGACATAGCCCCCACAGTGACGTGGCAACCAGTAGCCTGATGCTCACTGTGACATGGCCACCACTGACCTGATGCACACTGTGACATGACCTCACAGTGACATGGCCACCACTGACTTGCTGCCCACTGTGACATAGTCCCCATAGTGACATGGCCCCAATTAACCTGCTGCCCACTGTAACATGGCACCCATAGTTACATGGCCACCACTGACCTGCTGCCCACTGTGACATAGCCCCCACAGTGACATGGCAACCAGTGGCCTGTTGCTCACTGTGACATGGCCATCACTGACCTGCTGCACACTGTGACATGGCCCCACAGTGACGTGGCCACTACTGACCTGCTGCCCATTGTGACATGGCCCCCATAGCGACATGGCCACCACTGACCTTCTGCCCACTGTGACATAGCCCCACAGTGACTTGGGCACCACTGACCTGCTGCCCACTGTGACATGGCCCCCATAGTGACATGGCCACCACTGACCTGCTGCACACTGTGACATGGCCCCCATAGTGACATGGCCACAACTGACCTGCTGCCCACTGTGACATAGCCCCCACAGTGACATGGCAACCAGTGGCCTGTTGCTCACTGTGACTTGTCCATCACTGACCTGCTGCACACTGTGACATGGCCCCACAGTGACGTGGCCACTACTGAACTGCTGCCCACTGTGGCATGGCCCCCATAGTGACATGGCCACCACTGACCTGCTGCCCACTGTGACATAGTCCCCACAGTGACATGGCAACCAGTGGCCTGTTGCTCACTGTGACATGGCCACCACTGACCTGCTGCACACTGTGACATGACCTCACAGTGACATGGTCACCACTGACCTGCTGCCCACTGTGACATGACCCCCATAGTGACATGGCCACCACTGAACTGCTGCCCACTGTGACATGACCCCAACAGTGACATGGCTACTACTGACCCGCTGACCACTGTGACATGGCCCCCATAGTGACATGGCCACCACTGACCCGCTGACCACTGTGACATAGCCCCACAGTGAGTTGGGCACCACTGACCTGCTGCCCACTGTGACATAGCCCCCACAGTGACATGGCAACCAGTGGCCTGTTGCTCACTGTGACATGGCCATCACTGAGCTGATGCACACTGTGACATGGCCCCACAGTGACGTGGCCACTACTGACCTGCTGCTCACTGTGACATGGCCCCCATAGTGACATGGCCACCACTGAGCTGCTGCCCACTGTGACATGGCCCCAACAGTGACATGGCCACCACTGACCCGCTGCCCACTGTGACATAGCCCCACAGTGAGTTGGGCACCACTGACCTGCTGCCCACTGTGACATGGCCCCCATATTGTCATGGCCACCACTGACCTGCTGCCCACTGTGACATAGCCCCCACAGTGACATGGCAACCAGTGGCCTGTTGCTCACTGTGAAATGGCCATCACTTACCTGCTGCACACTGTGACATGGCCCCACAGTGACGTGGCAATTACTGACCTGCTGCCCACTGTGACATGGCCCCCATAGTGACATGGCCAGCACTGACCTGCTGCCCGCTGTGACATAGCCCCACAGTGACTTGGGCACCACTGACCTGCTGCCCACTGTGACATGGCCCCCATAGTGATATGGCCACCACTGACCTGCTGCCCACTGTGACATAGCCCCCACAGTGACATGGCAACCAGTGGCCTGTTGCTCACTGTGACATGGCATTCACTGACCTGCTGGACACTGTGACATGGCCCCACAGTGACGTGGCCAATACTGACCTGCTGCCCACTGTGATATGGCCCCCATAGTGACATGGCCACCACTGACATGCTGCCCACTGTGACATGGCCCCCATAGTGACATGGCCACCACTGAACTGCTGCCCACTGTGACATAGCCCCCACAGTGACATGGCAACCAGTGGCCTGTTGCTCACTGTGACATGACCTCACAGTGACATGGCCACCACTGACCTGCTGCCCAATGTGTCATAGCCCCCATAGAGACATGGCCACCACTGACCTGCTGCCCACTGTGACATGGCCACCATAGTGACACGGCCAGCACTGACCTACTGCCCACTGTGACATAGCCCACACAGTGACATGGCAACCAGTGGCCTGTTACTCACTGTGACATGGCCATCACTGACCTGCTGCACACTGTGACATGGCCCCCATAGTGACATGGCCACCACTGACCTGCTGCCCACTGTGACATAGCCCCCACAGTGACATGGCAACCAGTGGCCTGTTGCTCACTGTGACATGGCCACCACTGACCTGCTGCACACTGTGACATGACCTCACAGTGACATGGCCACCACTGACATGCTGCCCAATGTGACATAGCCCCCATAGTGACATGGCCACCATTGACCTGCTGCCCACTGTGACATGGCCCCCATAGTGACATGGCCACCACTGACCTGCTGCCCACTGTGACATGGCCCCAACAGTGACATGGCAACCAGTGGCCTGTTGCTCACTGAGACATGGCCATCACTGCCTGCTGCACACTGTGACATGGCCCCACAGTGACGTGGCCAGTACTGATCTGCTGCCCACTGTGACATGGTCCCCATAGTGACATGACAACCAGTGGCCTGTTGCTCACTGTGACATGGCCACCACTGACCTGCTGCACGCTGTGACATGACTTCACAGTGACATGGCCACCACTGACCTGCTGCCCAATGTGACATGGCCTCCACTGTGACATGGCCAGCACTGACCTGCTGCCCACTGTGACATAGCCATCACAGTGACATGGAAACCAGTGGCCTGTTTCTCACTGTGACATGACCATCACTGACCTGCTGCACACTGTGACATGGCCCCCATAGTGACATGGCCACCACTGACCTGCTGCCCACTGTGACATAGCCCCCACAGTGACATGGCAACCAGTGGCCTGTTGCTCACTGTGACATGGCCACCACTGACCTGCTGCACACTGTGACATGACCTCACAGTGACATGGCCACCACTGACCTGCTGCCCAATGTGACATAGCCCCCATAGTGACATGACCACCACTGACCTGCTGCCCACTGTGACATGGCCCCCATAGTGACATGGCCACCACTGACCTGCTGCCCACTGCGACATAGCCCCCACAGTGACATGGCAACCAGTGGCCTGTTGCTCACTGTGACATGGCCCTCACTGACCTGCTGCACACTGTGACATGGCCCCACAGTGACGTGGCCACTACTGACCAGCTGCTCACTGTGACATGGCCCCCATAGTGACATGGCCACCACTGACCTGCTGCCCACTGTGACATGGCCCCAACAGTGACGTGGCCACCACTGACCCGCTGACCACTGTGACATAGCCCCACAGTGACTTGGGCACCACTGACCTGCTGCCCACTGTGACATGACCCCCATAGTGACATGGCCACCACTGACCTGCTGCCCACTGTGACATAGCCCCCACAGTGACATGGCAACCAGTGGCCTGTTGCTCACTGTGACATGGCCATCACTGACCTGCTGCACATTATGACATGGCCCCAACAGTGACCTGGCCACCACTGACCCGCTGACCACTGTGACATAGCCCCACAGTGACTTGGGCACCACTGACCTGCTGCCCACTGTGACATGGCCCCCATAGTGACATGGCCACCACTGATCTGCTGCCCACTGTGACATAGCCCCCACAGTGACATGGCAACCAGTGGCCTGTTGCACACTGTGACATGGCCATCACTGACCTGCTGCACACTGTGACATGGCCCCACAGTGACGTGGCCACTACTGACCTGCTGCCCACTGTGACATGGCCCCCATAGTGACATGGCCACCACTGACCTGCTGCCCACTGTGACATAGCCCCCACAGTGACGTGGCCACTAGTGACCTGCTGCCCACTGTGACATGGCCCCCATAGTGACATGGCCAGGACTGACCTGCTGCCCACTGTGACATAGCCCTCACAGTGACATGGCAACCAGTGGCCTCTTGCTCTCTGTGACATGGCCATCACTGACCTGCTGCACACTGTGACATGGCCCCACAGTGACGTGGCCACTACTGACCTGCTGCCCACTGTGACATGGCCCCAACAGTGACATGGCCACTACTGACCCGCTGACCACTGTGACATAGTCCCACAGTGACTTGGTCACCACTGACCTGCTGCCCACTGTGACATGGCCCCCATAGTGACATGGCCACCACGGACCTGTGCCCACTGTGACATAGCACCCACAGTGACATGGCAACCAGTGGCCTGTTGCTCACTGTGACATGGCCATCACTGACCTGCTGCACACTGTGACATGGCCCCACAGTGACGTGGCCGCTGCTGGCCTGCTGCCCACTGTGACATGGCCCCCATAGTGACATGGCCACCACTGACCTGCTGCCCACTGTGACATGGCCCCCATAGTGACATAGCCAGCACTGACCTGCTGCCCACTGTGACATAGCCCCCACAGTGACATGGCAACCAGTGGCCTGTTGCTCACTGTGACATGGCCACCACTGACCTGCTGCACACTGTGACATGACCTCACAGTGACATGGCCACCAGTGACCTGCTGCCCAATGTGACATAGCCCCCATAGTGACATGGCCACCACTGACCTGCTGCCCACTGTGACATGGCCCCCACAGTGACATGGCCAGCACTGACCTGCTGCCCACTGTGACATAGCCCCCACAGTGACATGGCAACCAGTGGCCTGTTGCTCACTGTGACATGGCCATCACTGACCTTCTGCACACTGTGACATGGCCCCACAGTGACGTGGCCACTACTGACCAGCTGCTCACTGTGACATGGCCCCCATAGTGACATGGCCACCACTGACCTGCTGCCCACTGTGACATGGCCCCAACAGTGACGTGGCCACCACTGACCCGCTGACCACTGTGACATAGCCCCACAGTGACTTGGCCACCACTGACCTGCTGCCCACTGTGACATGGCCCCCATAGTGACATGGCCACCACTGACCTGCTGCCCACTGTGACATAGCCCCCACAGTGACGTGGCAACCAGTAGCCTGATGCTCACTGTGACATGGCCACCACTGACCTGATGCACACTGTGACATGACCTCACAGTGACATGGCCACCACTGACTTGCTGCCCACTGTGACATAGTCCCCATAGTGACATGGCCCCAATTAACCTGCTGCCCACTGTAACATGGCACCCATAGTTACATGGCCACCACTGACCTGCTGCCCACTGTGACATAGCCCCCACAGTGACATGGCAACCAGTGGCCTGTTGCTCACTGTGACATGGCCATCACTGACCTGCTGCACACTGTGACATGGCCCCACAGTGACGTGGCCACTACTGACCTGCTGCCCATTGTGACATGGCCCCCATAGCGACATGGCCACCACTGACCTTCTGCCCACTGTGACATAGCCCCACAGTGACTTGGGCACCACTGACCTGCTGCCCACTGTGACATGGCCCCCATAGTGACATGGCCACCACTGACCTGCTGCACACTGTGACATGGCCCCCATAGTGACATGGCCACAACTGACCTGCTGCCCACTGTGACATAGCCCCCACAGTGACATGGCAACCAGTGGCCTGTTGCTCACTGTGACTTGTCCATCACTGACCTGCTGCACACTGTGACATGGCCCCACAGTGACGTGGCCACTACTGAACTGCTGCCCACTGTGGCATGGCCCCCATAGTGACATGGCCACCACTGACCTGCTGCCCACTGTGACATAGTCCCCACAGTGACATGGCAACCAGTGGCCTGTTGCTCACTGTGACATGGCCACCACTGACCTGCTGCACACTGTGACATGACCTCACAGTGACATGGTCACCACTGACCTGCTGCCCACTGTGACATGACCCCCATAGTGACATGGCCACCACTGAACTGCTGCCCACTGTGACATGACCCCAACAGTGACATGGCTACTACTGACCCGCTGACCACTGTGACATGGCCCCCATAGTGACATGGCCACCACTGACCCGCTGACCACTGTGACATAGCCCCACAGTGAGTTGGGCACCACTGACCTGCTGCCCACTGTGACATAGCCCCCACAGTGACATGGCAACCAGTGGCCTGTTGCTCACTGTGACATGGCCATCACTGAGCTGATGCACACTGTGACATGGCCCCACAGTGACGTGGCCACTACTGACCTGCTGCTCACTGTGACATGGCCCCCATAGTGACATGGCCACCACTGAGCTGCTGCCCACTGTGACATGGCCCCAACAGTGACATGGCCACCACTGACCCGCTGCCCACTGTGACATAGCCCCACAGTGAGTTGGGCACCACTGACCTGCTGCCCACTGTGACATGGCCCCCATATTGTCATGGCCACCACTGACCTGCTGCCCACTGTGACATAGCCCCCACAGTGACATGGCAACCAGTGGCCTGTTGCTCACTGTGAAATGGCCATCACTTACCTGCTGCACACTGTGACATGGCCCCACAGTGACGTGGCAATTACTGACCTGCTGCCCACTGTGACATGGCCCCCATAGTGACATGGCCAGCACTGACCTGCTGCCCGCTGTGACATAGCCCCACAGTGACTTGGGCACCACTGACCTGCTGCCCACTGTGACATGGCCCCCATAGTGATATGGCCACCACTGACCTGCTGCCCACTGTGACATAGCCCCCACAGTGACATGGCAACCAGTGGCCTGTTGCTCACTGTGACATGGCATTCACTGACCTGCTGGACACTGTGACATGGCCCCACAGTGACGTGGCCAATACTGACCTGCTGCCCACTGTGATATGGCCCCCATAGTGACATGGCCACCACTGACCTGCTGCCCACTGTGACATGGCCCCCATAGTGACATGGCCACCACTGAACTGCTGCCCACTGTGACATAGCCCCCACAGTGACATGGCAACCAGTGGCCTGTTGCTCACTGTGACATGACCTCACAGTGACATGGCCACCACTGACCTGCTGCCCAATGTGTCATAGCCCCCATAGAGACATGGCCACCACTGACCTGCTGCCCACTGTGACATGGCCACCATAGTGACACGGCCAGCACTGACCTACTGCCCACTGTGACATAGCCCACACAGTGACATGGCAACCAGTGGCCTGTTACTCACTGTGACATGGCCATCACTGACCTGCTGCACACTGTGACATGGCCCCCATAGTGACATGGCCACCACTGACCTGCTGCCCACTGTGACATAGCCCCCACAGTGACATGGCAACCAGTGGCCTGTTGCTCACTGTGACATGGCCACCACTGACCTGCTGCACACTGTGACATGACCTCACAGTGACATGGCCACCACTGACATGCTGCCCAATGTGACATAGCCCCCATAGTGACATGGCCACCATTGACCTGCTGCCCACTGTGACATGGCCCCCATAGTGACATGGCCACCACTGACCTGCTGCCCACTGTGACATGGCCCCAACAGTGACATGGCAACCAGTGGCCTGTTGCTCACTGAGACATGGCCATCACTGCCTGCTGCACACTGTGACATGGCCCCACAGTGACGTGGCCAGTACTGATCTGCTGCCCACTGTGACATGGTCCCCATAGTGACATGACAACCAGTGGCCTGTTGCTCACTGTGACATGGCCACCACTGACCTGCTGCACGCTGTGACATGACTTCACAGTGACATGGCCACCACTGACCTGCTGCCCAATGTGACATGGCCTCCACTGTGACATGGCCAGCACTGACCTGCTGCCCACTGTGACATAGCCATCACAGTGACATGGAAACCAGTGGCCTGTTTCTCACTGTGACATGACCATCACTGACCTGCTGCACACTGTGACATGGCCCCCATAGTGACATGGCCACCACTGACCTGCTGCCCACTGTGACATAGCCCCCACAGTGACATGGCAACCAGTGGCCTGTTGCTCACTGTGACATGGCCACCACTGACCTGCTGCACACTGTGACATGACCTCACAGTGACATGGCCACCACTGACCTGCTGCCCAATGTGACATAGCCCCCATAGTGACATGACCACCACTGACCTGCTGCCCACTGTGACATGGCCCCCATAGTGACATGGCCACCACTGACCTGCTGCCCACTGCGACATAGCCCCCACAGTGACATGGCAACCAGTGGCCTGTTGCTCACTGTGACATGGCCCTCACTGACCTGCTGCACACTGTGACATGGCCCCACAGTGACGTGGCCACTACTGACCAGCTGCTCACTGTGACATGGCCCCCATAGTGACATGGCCACCACTGACCTGCTGCCCACTGTGACATGGCCCCAACAGTGACGTGGCCACCACTGACCCGCTGACCACTGTGACATAGCCCCACAGTGACTTGGGCACCACTGACCTGCTGCCCACTGTGACATGACCCCCATAGTGACATGGCCACCACTGACCTGCTGCCCACTGTGACATAGCCCCCACAGTGACATGGCAACCAGTGGCCTGTTGCTCACTGTGACATGGCCATCACTGACCTGCTGCACATTATGACATGGCCCCAACAGTGACCTGGCCACCACTGACCCGCTGACCACTGTGACATAGCCCCACAGTGACTTGGGCACCACTGACCTGCTGCCCACTGTGACATGGCCCCCATAGTGACATGGCCACCACTGATCTGCTGCCCACTGTGACATAGCCCCCACAGTGACATGGCAACCAGTGGCCTGTTGCACACTGTGACATGGCCATCACTGACCTGCTGCACACTGTGACATGGCCCCACAGTGACGTGGCCACTACTGACCTGCTGCCCACTGTGACATGGCCCCCATAGTGACATGGCCACCACTGACCTGCTGCCCACTGTGACATAGCCCCCACAGTGACGTGGCCACTAGTGACCTGCTGCCCACTGTGACATGGCCCCCATAGTGACATGGCCAGGACTGACCTGCTGCCCACTGTGACATAGCCCTCACAGTGACATGGCAACCAGTGGCCTCTTGCTCTCTGTGACATGGCCATCACTGACCTGCTGCACACTGTGACATGGCCCCACAGTGACGTGGCCACTACTGACCTGCTGCCCACTGTGACATGGCCCCAACAGTGACATGGCCACTACTGACCCGCTGACCACTGTGACATAGTCCCACAGTGACTTGGTCACCACTGACCTGCTGCCCACTGTGACATGGCCCCCATAGTGACATGGCCACCACGGACCTGTGCCCACTGTGACATAGCACCCACAGTGACATGGCAACCAGTGGCCTGTTGCTCACTGTGACATGGCCATCACTGACCTGCTGCACACTGTGACATGGCCCCACAGTGACGTGGCCGCTGCTGGCCTGCTGCCCACTGTGACATGGCCCCCATAGTGACATGGCCACCACTGACCTGCTGCCCACTGTGACATGGCCCCCATAGTGACATAGCCAGCACTGACCTGCTGCCCACTGTGACATAGCCCCCACAGTGACATGGCAACCAGTGGCCTGTTGCTCACTGTGACATGGCCACCACTGACCTGCTGCACACTGTGACATGACCTCACAGTGACATGGCCACCAGTGACCTGCTGCCCAATGTGACATAGCCCCCATAGTGACATGGCCACCACTGACCTGCTGCCCACTGTGACATGGCCCCCACAGTGACATGGCCAGCACTGACCTGCTGCCCACTGTGACATAGCCCCCACAGTGACATGGCAACCAGTGGCCTGTTGCTCACTGTGACATGGCCATCACTGACCTTCTGCACACTGTGACATGGCCCCACAGTGACGTGGCCACTACTGACCAGCTGCTCACTGTGACATGGCCCCCATAGTGACATGGCCACCACTGACCTGCTGCCCACTGTGACATGGCCCCAACAGTGACGTGGCCACCACTGACCCGCTGACCACTGTGACATAGCCCCACAGTGACTTGGGCACCACTGACCTGCTGCCCACTGTGACATGGCCCCCATAGTGACATGGCCACCACTGACCTGTTGCCAACTGTGACATAGCCCCCACAGTGACATGGCAACCAGTGGCCTGTTGCTCACTGTGACATGGCCATCACTGACCTGCTGCACATTGTGACATGGCCCCAACAGTGACCTGGCCACCACTGACCCGCTGACCACTGTGACATAGCCCCACAGTGACTTGGGCACCACTGACCTGCTGCCCACTGTGACATGGCCCCCATAGTGACATGGCCACCACTGATCTGCTGCCCACTGTGACATAGCCCCCACAGTGACATGGCAACCAGTGGCCTGTTGCTCACTGTGACATGGCCATCAATGACCTGCTGCACACTGTGACATGGCCCCACAGTGACGTGGCCACTAGTGACCTGCTGCCCACTGTGACATGGCCCCCATAGTGACATGGCCACCACTGACCTGCTGCCCACTGTGACATAGCCCCCACAGTGACGTGGCCACTAGTGACCTGCTGCCCACTGTGACATGGCCCCCATAGTGACATGGCCAGCACTGACTTGCTGCCCACTGTGACATAGCCCTCACAGTGACATGGCAACCAGTGGCCTGTTGCTCTCTGTGACATGGCCATCACTAACCTGCTGCACACTGTGACATGGCCCCACAGTGACGTGGCCACTACTGACCTGCTGCCCACTATGACATGGCCCCCATAGTGACATGGCCACCACTGACCTGCTGCCCACTGTGACATGGCCCCAACAGTGACATGGCCACTACTGACCCCCTGACCACTCTGACATAGTCCCACAGTGACTTGGTCACCACTGACCTGCTGCCCACTGTGACATGGCCCCCATAGTGACATGGCCACCACTGACCTGCTGGCCACTGTGACATAGCACCCACAATGACATGGCAGCCAGTGGCCTGTTTCTCACTGTGACATGGCCATCACTGACCTGCTGCACACTGTGACATGGCCCCACAGTGACGTGGCCACTACTGACCAGCTGCTCACTGTGACATGGCCCCCATAGTGACATGGCCACCACTGACCTGCTGCCCACTGTGACATGGCCCCAACAGTGACCTGACCACCACTGACCCGCTGACCACTGTTACATAGCCCCACAGTGACTTGGGCACCACTGACCTGCTGCCCACTGTGACATGGCCCCCATAGTGACATGGCCACCACTGACCTGCTGGCCACTGTGACATAGCCCCCACAGTGACATGGCAACCAGTGGCCTGTTGCTCACTGTGACATGGCCATCACTGACCTGCTGCACATTGTGACATGGCCCCAACAGTGACCTGGCCACCACTGACCCGTTGACCACTGTGACATAGCCGCCATAGTGACATGGCCACCATTGACCTGCTGCGCACTGTGACATGGCCCCCATAGTGACATGGCCAGCAGTGACCTGCAGCCCACTGTGACATAACCCCCACAGTGACATGGCAACCAGTGGCCTGTTGCTCACTGTGACATGGCCACCACTGACCTGCTGCCCACTGTGACATGGCCCCACAGTGACGTGGCCACTACTGACCTGCTGCTCACTGTGACATGGCCCCCATAGTGACATGGCCACCACTGACCTGCTGCCCACTGTGACATGGCCCCAACAGTGACATGGCAACCACTGACCCGCTGACCACTGTGACATAGCCCCACAGTGACTTGGGCACCACTGACCTGCTGCCCACTGTGACATGGCCCCCTTAGTGACATGGCCACCACTGACCTGCTGCCCACCGTGACATAGCACCCACAGTGACATGGCAACCAGTGGCCTGTTGCTCACTGTGAAATGGCCATCACTGACCTGCTGCCCACTGTGACATGGCCCCCATAGTGACATGGCCACCACTGACCTGCTGCCCACTGTGACATAGCCCCACAGTGACGTGGCCACTACTGACCTGCTGCCCACTGTGACATAGCCCCCACAGTGACATGGCAACCAGTGGCCTGTTGCTCACTGTGACATGGCCGTCACTGACCTGCTGCGCACTGTGACATGGCCCCACAGTGACGTGGCCACTACTGACCTGCTGCCCACTGTGACATGGCCCCCATAGTGACATGGCCACCACTGACCTCCTGTCCACTGTGACATGGCCCCCATAGTGACATGGCCACCACTGACCTGCTGCCCACTATGACATACCCCCCACAGTGACATGGCAACCAGTGGCCTGTTGCTCACTGTGACATGGCCACCACTGACCTGCTGCACACTGTGACATGACCTCACAGTGACATGGCCACCACTGACCTGCTGCCCAATGTGACAGAGCCCCTATAGTGACATGGCCACCATTGACCTGCTGCCCACTGTGACATGGCCCCACAGTGACGTGGCCACTACTGACCTGCTGCCCACTGTGACATGCCCCCCATAGTGACATGGCCACCACTGACCTGCTGCCCACTGTGACATGGCCCCAACAGTGACGTGGCCACCACTGACCCGCTGACCACTGTGACATAGCCCCACAGTGACTTGGGCACCACTGACCTGCTGCCCACTGTGACATGACCCCCATAGTGACATGGCCACCACTGACCTGCTGCCCACTGTGACATAGCCCCCACAGTCACATGGCAACCAGTGGCCTGTTGCTCACTGTGACATGGCCATCACTGACCTGCTGCACATTATGACATGGCCCCAACAGTGACCTGGCCACCACTGACCCGCTGACCACTGTGACATAGCCCCACAGTGACTTGGGCACCACTGACCTGCTGCCCACTGTGACATGGCCCCCATAGTGACATGGCCACCACTGATCTGCTGCCCACTGTGACATAGCCCCCACAGTGACATGGCAACCAGTGGCCTGTTGCTCACTGTGACATGGCCATCACTGACCTGCTGCACACTGTGACATGGCCCCACAGTGACGTGGCCACTACTGACCTGCTGCCCACTGTGACATGGCCCCCATAGTGACATGGCCACCACTGACCTGCTGCCCACTGTGACATAGCCCCCACAGTGACGTGGCCACTAGTGACCTGCTGCCCACTGTGACATGGCCCCCATAGTGACATGGCCAGCACTGACCTGCTGCCCACTGTGACATAGCCCTCACAGTGACATGGCAACCAGTGCCCTGTTGCTCTCTGTGACATGGCCATCACTGACCTGCTGCACACTGTGACATGGCCCCACAGTGACGTGGCCACTACTGACCTGCTGCCCACTGTGACATGGCCCCAACAGTGACATGGCCACTACTGACCCGCTGACCACTGTGACATAGTCCCACAGTGACTTGGTCACCACTGACCTGTTGCCCACTGTGACATGGCCCCCATAGTGACATGGCCACCACTGACCTGTGCCCACTGTGACATAGCACCCACAGTGACATGGCAACCAGTGGCCTGTTGCTCACTGTGACATGGCCATCACTGACCTGCTGCACACTGTGACATGGCCCCACAGTGATGTGGCCGCTGCTGACCTGCTGCCCACTGTGACATGGCCCCCATAGTGACATGGCCACCACTGACCTGCTGCCCACTGTGACATGGCCCCCATAGTGACATTGCCACCACTGACCTGCTGCCCACTGTGACATAGCCCCCACAGTGACATGGCAACCAGTGGCCTGTTGCTCACTGTGACATGGCCACCACTGACCTGCTGCACACTGTGACATGACCTCACAGTGACATGGCCACCAGTGACCTGCTGCCCAATGTGACATAGCCCCCATAGTGACATGGCCACCACTGACCTGCTGCCCACTGTGACATGGCCCCCACAGTGACATGGCCAGTACTGACCTGCTGCCCACTGTGCCATAGCCCCCACAGTGACATGGCAACCAGTGGCCTGTTGCTCACTGTGACATGGCCATCACTGACCTTCTGCACACTGTGACATGGCCCCACAGTGACGTGGCCACTACTGACCAGCTGCTCACTGTGACATGGCCCCCATAGTGACATGGCCACCACTGACCTGCTGCCCACTGTGACATGGCCCCAACAGTGACGTGGCCACCACTGACCCGCTGACCACTGTGACATAGCCCCACAGTGTCTTGGGCACCACTGACCTGCTGCCCACTGTGACATGGCCCCCATAGTGACATGGCCACCACTGACCTGTTGCCAACTGTGACATAGCCCCCACAGTGTCATGGCAACCAGTGGCCTGTTGCTCACTGTGACATGGCCATCACTGACCTGCTGCACATTGTGACATGGCCCCAACAGTGACCTGGCCACCACTGACCCGCTGACCACTGTGACATAGCCCCACAGTGACTTGGGCACCACTGACCTGCTGCCCACTGTGACATGGCCCCCATAGTGACATGGCCACCACTGATCTGCTGCCCACTGTGACATAGCCCCCACAGTGACATGGCAACCAGTGGCCTGTTGCTCACTGTGACATGGCCATCAATGACCTGCTGCACACTGTGACATGGCCCCACAGTGACGTGGCCACTAGTGACCTGCTGCCCACTATGACATGGCCCCCATAGTGACATGGCCACCACTGACCTGCTGCCCACTGTGACATAGCCCCCACAGTGACGTGGCCACTAGTGACCTGCTGCCCACTGTGACATGGCCCCCATAGTGACATGGCCAGCACTGACCTGCTGCCCACTGTGACATAGCCCTCACAGTGACATGGCAACCAGTGGCCTGTTGCTCTCTGTGACATGGCCATCACTGACCTGCTGCACACTGTGACATGGCCCCACAGTGACGTGGCCACTACTGACCTGCTGCCCACTGTGACATGGCCCCCATAGTGACATGGCCACCACTGACCTGCTGCCCACTGTGACATGGCCCCAACAGTGACATGGCCACTACTGACCCGCTGACCACTGTGACATAGTCCCACAGTGACTTGGTCACCACTGACCTGCTGCCCACTGTGACATGGCCCCCATAGTGACATGGCCACCACTGACCCGCTGACCACTGTGACATAGCACCCACAGTGACATGGCAGCCAGTGGCCTGTTGCTCACTGTGACATGGCCATCACTGACCTACTGCACACTGTGACATGGCCCCACAGTGACGTGGCCACTACTGACCAGCTGCTCACTGTGACATGGCCCCCATAGTGACATGGCCACCACTGACCTGCTGCCCACTGTGACATGGCCCCAACAGTGACCTGGCCACCACTGACCCGCTGACCACAGTGACATAGCCCCACAGTGACTTGGGCACCACTGACCTGCTGCCCACTGTGACATGGCCCCCATAGTGACATGGCCACCACTGACCTGCTGGCCACTGTGACATAGCCCCCACAGTGACATGGCAACCAGTGGCCTGTTGCTCACTGTGACATGGCCATCACTGACCTGCTGCACATTGTGACATGGCCCCAACAGTGAGCTGGCCACCACTGACCCGTTGACCACTGTGACATAGCCGCCATAGTGACATGGCCACCATTGACCTGCTGCCCACTATGACATGGCCCCCATAGTGACATGGCCAGCAGTGACCTGCTGCCCACTGTGACATAGCCCCCACAGTGACATGGCAACCAGTGGCCTGTTGCTCACTGTGACATGGCCACCACTGACCTGCTGCACACTGTGACATGACCTCACAGTGACATGGCCACCAGTGACCTGCTGCCCAATGTGACATAGCCCCCATAGTGACATGGCCACCACTGACCTGCTGCCCACTGTGACATGGCCCCCACAGTGACATGGCCAGCACTGACCTGCTGCCCACTGTGCCATAGCCCCCACAGTGACATGGCAACCAGTGGCCTGTTGCTCACTGTGACATGGCCATCACTGACCTTCTGCACACTGTGACATGGCCCCACAGTGACGTGGCCACTACTGACCAGCTGCTCACTGTGACATGGCCCCCATAGTGACATGGCCACCACTGACCTGCTGCCCACTGTGACATGGCCCCAACAGTGACCTGGCCACCACTGACCCGCTGACCACTGTGACATAGCCCCACAGTGACTTGGGCACCACTGACCTGCTGCCCACTGTGACATGGCCCCCATAGTGACATGGCCACCACTGATCTGCTGCCCACTGTGACATAGCCCCCACAGTGACATGGCAACCAGTGGCCTGTTGCTCACTGTGACATGGCCATCAATGACCTGCTGCACACTGTGACATGGCCCCACAGTGACGTGGCCACTAGTGACCTGCTGCCCACTGTGACATGGCCCCCATAGTGACATGGCCACCACTGACCTGCTGCCCACTGTGACATAGCCCCCACAGTGACGTGGCCACTAGTGACCTGCTGCCCACTGTGACATGGCCCCCATAGTGACATGGCCAGCACTGACCTGCTGCCCACTGTGACATAGCCCACACAGTGACATGGCAACCAGTGGCCTGTTGCTCTCTGTGACATGGCCATCACTGACGTGCTGCACACTGTGACATGGCCCCACAGTGACGTGGCCACTACTGACCTGCTGCCCACTGTGACATGGCCCCCATAGTGACATGGCCACCACTGACCTCGTGTCCACTGTGACATGGCCCCCATAGTGACATGGCCACCACTGACCTGCTGCCCACTATGACATACCCCCCACAGTGACATGGCAACCAGTGGCCTGTTGCTCACTGTGACATGGCCACCACTGACCTGCTGCACACTGTGACATGACCTCACAGTGACATGGCCACCACTGACCTGCTGCCCAATGTGACAGAGCCCCTATAGTGACATGGCCACCATTGACCTGCTGCCCACTGTGACATGGCCCCACAGTGACGTGGCCACTACTGACCTGCTGCCCACTGTGACATGCCCCCCATAGTGACATGGCCACCACTGACCTTCTGCACACTGTGACATGGCCCCACAGTGACGTGGCCACTACTGACCAGCTGCTCACTGTGACATGGCCCCCATAGTGACATGGCCACCACTGACCTGCTGCCCACTGTGACATGGCCCCAACAGTGACGTGGCCACCACTGACCCGCTGACCACTGTGACATAGCCCCACAGTGTCTTGGGCACCACTGACCTGCTGCCCACTGTGACATGGCCCCCATAGTGACATGGCCACCACTGACCTGTTGCCAACTGTGACATAGCCCCCACAGTGTCATGGCAACCAGTGGCCTGTTGCTCACTGTGACATGGCCATCACTGACCTGCTGCACATTGTGACATGGCCCCAACAGTGACCTGGCCACCACTGACCCGCTGACCACTGTGACATAGCCCCACAGTGACTTGGGCACCACTGACCTGCTGCCCACTGTGACATGGCCCCCATAGTGACATGGCCACCACTGATCTGCTGCCCACTGTGACATAGCCCCCACAGTGACATGGCAACCAGTGGCCTGTTGCTCACTGTGACATGGCCATCAATGACCTGCTGCACACTGTGACATGGCCCCACAGTGACGTGGCCACTAGTGACCTGCTGCCCACTATGACATGGCCCCCATAGTGACATGGCCACCACTGACCTGCTGCCCACTGTGACATAGCCCCCACAGTGACGTGGCCACTAGTGACCTGCTGCCCACTGTGACATGGCCCCCATAGTGACATGGCCAGCACTGACCTGCTGCCCACTGTGACATAGCCCTCACAGTGACATGGCAACCAGTGGCCTGTTGCTCTCTGTGACATGGCCATCACTGACCTGCTGCACACTGTGACATGGCCCCACAGTGACGTGGCCACTACTGACCTGCTGCCCACTGTGACATGGCCCCCATAGTGACATGGCCACCACTGACCTGCTGCCCACTGTGACATGGCCCCAACAGTGACATGGCCACTACTGACCCGCTGACCACTGTGACATAGTCCCACAGTGACTTGGTCACCACTGACCTGCTGCCCACTGTGACATGGCCCCCATAGTGACATGGCCACCACTGACCCGCTGACCACTGTGACATAGCACCCACAGTGACATGGCAGCCAGTGGCCTGTTGCTCACTGTGACATGGCCATCACTGACCTACTGCACACTGTGACATGGCCCCACAGTGACGTGGCCACTACTGACCAGCTGCTCACTGTGACATGGCCCCCATAGTGACATGGCCACCACTGACCTGCTGCCCACTGTGACATGGCCCCAACAGTGACCTGACCACCACTGACCCGCTGACCACTGTTACATAGCCCCACAGTGACTTGGGCACCACTGACCTGCTGCCCACTGTGACATGGCCCCCATAGTGACATGGCCACCACTGACCTGCTGGCCACTGTGACATAGCCCCCACAGTGACATGGCAACCAGTGGCCTGTTGCTCACTGTGACATGGCCATCACTGACCTGCTGCACATTGTGACATGGCCCCAACAGTGAGCTGGCCACCACTGACCCGTTGACCACTGTGACATAGCCGCCATAGTGACATGGCCACCATTGACCTGCTGCCCACTATGACATGGCCCCCATAGTGACATGGCCAGCAGTGACCTGCTGCCCACTGTGACATAGCCCCCACAGTGACATGGCAACCAGTGGCCTGTTGCTCACTGTGACATGGCCACCACTGACCTGCTGCACACTGTGACATGACCTCACAGTGACATGGCAACCAGTGACCTGCTGCCCAATGTGACATAGCCCCCATAGTGACATGGCCACCACTGACCTGCTGCCCACTGTGACATGGCCCCCACAGTGACATGGCCAGCACTGACCTGCTGCCCACTGTGCCATAGCCCCCACAGTGACATGGCAACCAGTGGCCTGTTGCTCACTGTGACATGGCCATCACTGACCTTCTGCACACTGTGACATGGCCCCACAGTGACGTGGCCACTACTGACCAGCTGCTCACTGTGACATGGCCCCCATAGTGACATGGCCACCACTGACCTGCTGCCCACTGTGACATGGCCCCAACAGTGACCTGGCCACCACTGACCCGCTGACCACTGTGACATAGCCCCACAGTGACTTGGGCACCACTGACCTGCTGCCCACTGTGACATGGCCCCCATAGTGACATGGCCACCACTGATCTGCTGCCCACTGTGACATAGCCCCCACAGTGACATGGCAACCAGTGGCCTGTTGCTCACTGTGACATGGCCATCAATGACCTGCTGCACACTGTGACATGGCCCCACAGTGACGTGGCCACTAGTGACCTGCTGCCCACTGTGACATGGCCCCCATAGTGACATGGCCACCACTGACCTGCTGCCCACTGTGACATAGCCCCCACAGTGACGTGGCCACTAGTGACCTGCTGCCCACTGTGACATGGCCCCCATAGTGACATGGCCAGCACTGACCTGCTGCCCACTGTGACATAGCCCACACAGTGACATGGCAACCAGTGGCCTGTTGCTCTCTGTGACATGGCCATCACTGACGTGCTGCACACTGTGACATGGCCCCACAGTGACGTGGCCACTACTGACCTGCTGCCCACTGTGACATGGCCCCCATAGTGACATGGCCACCACTGACCTCGTGTCCACTGTGACATGGCCCCCATAGTGACATGGCCACCACTGACCTGCTGCCCACTATGACATACCCCCCACAGTGACATGGCAACCAGTGGCCTGTTGCTCACTGTGACATGGCCACCACTGACCTGCTGCACACTGTGACATGACCTCACAGTGACATGGCCACCACTGACCTGCTGCCCAATGTGACAGAGCCCCTATAGTGACATGGCCACCATTGACCTGCTGCCCACTGTGACATGGCCCCACAGTGACGTGGCCACTACTGACCTGCTGCCCACTGTGACATGCCCCCCATAGTGACATGGCCACCACTGACCTGCTGCCCACTGTGACATGGCCCCAACAGTGACGTGGCCACCACTGACCCGCTGACCACTGTGACATAGCCCCACAGTGACTTGGGCACCACTGACCTGCTGCCCACTGTGACATGACCCCCATAGTGACATGGCCACCACTGACCTGCTGCCCACTGTGACATAGCCCCCACAGTGACATGGCAACCAGTGGCCTGTTGCTCACTGTGACATGGCCATCACTGACCTGCTGCACATTATGACATGGCCCCAACAGTGACCTGGCCACCACTGACCCGCTGACCACTGTGACATAGCCCCACAGTGACTTGGGCACCACTGATCTGCTGCCCACTGTGACATGGCCCCAACAGTGACATGGCCACTACTGACCCGCTGACCACTGTGACATAGTCCCACAGTGACTTGGTCACCACTGACCTGTTGCCCACTGTGACATGGCCCCCATAGTGACATGGCCACCACTGACCTGTGCCCACTGTGACATAGCACCCACAGTGACATGGCAACCAGTGGCCTGTTGCTCACTGTGACATGGCCATCACTGACCTGCTGCACACTGTGACATGGCCCCACAGTGATGTGGCCGCTGCTGACCTGCTGCCCACTGTGACATGGCCCCCATAGTGACATGGCCACCACTGATCTGCTGCCCACTGTGACATGGCCCCCATAGTGACATTGCCACCACTGACCTGCTGCCCACTGTGACATAGCCCCCACAGTGACATGGCAACCAGTGGCCTGTTGCTCACTGTGACATGGCCACCACTGACCTGCTGCACACTGTGACATGACCTCACAGTGACATGGCCACCAGTGACCTGCTGCCCAATGTGACATAGCCCCCATAGTGACATGGCCACCACTGACCTGCTGCCCACTGTGACATGGCCCCCACAGTGACATGGCCAGTACTGACCTGCTGCCCACTGTGCCATAGCCCCCACAGTGACATGGCAACCAGTGGCCTGTTGCTCACTGTGACATGGCCATCACTGACCTTCTGCACACTGTGACATGGCCCCACAGTGATGTGGCCACTACTGACCAGCTGCTCACTGTGACATGGCCCCCATAGTGACATGGCCACCACTGACCTGCTGCCCACTGTGACATGGCCCCAACAGTGACGTGGCCACCACTGACCCGCTGACCACTGTGACATAGCCCCACAGTGACTTGGGCACCACTGACCTGCTGCCCACTGTGACATGGCCCCCATAGTGACATGGCCACCACTGACCTGTTGCCAACTGTGACATAGCCCCCACAGTGTCATGGCAACCAGTGGCCTGTTGCTCACTGTGACATGGCCATCACTGACCTGCTGCACATTGGGACATGGCCCCAACAGTGACCTGGCCACCACTGACCCGCTGACCACTGTGACATAGCCCCACAGTGACTTGGGCACCACTGACCTGCTGCCCACTGTGACATGGCCCCCATAGTGACATGGCCACCACTGATCTGCTGCCCACTGTGACATAGCCCCCACAGTGACATGGCAACCAGTGGCCTGTTGCTCACTGTGACATGGCCATCAATGACCTGCTGCACACTGTGACATGGCCCCACAGTGACGTGGCCACTAGTGACCTGCTGCCCACTATGACATGGCCCCCATAGTGACATGGCCACCACTGACCTGCTGCCCACTGTGACATAGCCCCCACAGTGACGTGGCCACTAGTGACCTGCTGCCCACTGTGACATGGCCCCCATAGTGACATGGCCAGCACTGACCTGCTGCCCACTGTGACATAGCCCTCACAGTGACATGGCAACCAGTGGCCTGTTGCTCTCTGTGACATGGCCATCACTGACCTGCTGCACACTGTGACATGGCCCCACAGTGACGTGGCCACTACTGACCTGCTGCCCACTGTGACATGGCCCCCATAGTGACATGGCCACCACTGACCTGCTGCCCACTGTGACATGGCCCCAACAGTGACATGGCCACTACTGACCCGCTGACCACTGTGACATAGTCCCACAGTGACTTGGTCACCACTGACCTGCTGCCCACTGTGACATGGCCCCCATAGTGACATGGCCACCACTGACCTGTTGCTCACTGTGACATAGCACCCACAGTGACATGGCAGCCAGTGGCCTGTTGCTCACTGTGACATGGCCATCACTGACCTGCTGCACACTGTGACATGGCCCCACAGTGACGTGGCCACTACTGACCTGCTGCCCACTGTGACATGGCCCCCATAGTGACATGGCCACCACTGACCTGCTGCCCACTGTGACATGGCCCCAACAGTGACATGGCCACTACTGACCCTCTGACCACTGTGACATAGTCCCACAGTGACTTGGTCACCACTGACCTGCTGCCCACTGTGACATGGCCCCCATAGTGACATGGCCACCACTGACATGTTGCTCACTGTGACATAGCACCCACAGTGACATGGCAGCCAGTGGCCTGTTGCTCACTGTGACATGGCCATCACTGACCTGCTGCACACTGTGACATGGCCCCACAGTGACGTGGCCACTACTGACCAGCTGCTCACTGTGACATGGCCCCCATAGTGACATGGCCACCACTGACATGCTTCCCACTGTGACATGGCCCCAACAGTGACATGGCAACCACTGACCCGCTGACCACTGTGACATAGCCCCACAGTGACTTGGGCACCACTGACCTGCTGCCCACTGTGACATGGCCCCCTTAGTGACATGGCGACCACTGACCTGCTGCCCACCGTGACATAGCACCCACAGTGACATGGCAACCAGTGGCCTGTTGCTCACTGTGAAATGGCCATCACTGACCTGCTGCACACTGTGACATGGCCCCACAGTGACGTGGCCACTACTGACCTGCTGCCCACTGTGACATGGCCCCCATAGTGACATGGCCACCACTGACCTGCTGCCCACTGTGACATAGCCCCACAGTGACTTGGGCAACACTGACCTGCTGCCAACTGTGACATGGCCCCCATAGTGACATGGCCACTACTGACCTGCTGCCCACTGTGACATAGCCCCCACAGTGACATGGCAACCAGTGGCCTGTTGCTCACTGTGACATGGCCATCACTGACCTGCTGCACACTGTGACATGGCCCCACAGTGACGTGGCCACTACTGACCTGCTGCCCACTGTGACATGGCCCCCATAGTGACATGGCCATCACTGACTTCCTGTCCACTGTGACATGGCCCCCATAGTTAAATGGCCACCACTGACCTGCTGCCCACTGTGACATAGCCCCCACAGTGACATGGCAACCAGTGGCCTGTTGCTCACTGTGACATGGCCATCACTGACCTGCTGCACACTGTGACATGGCCCCACAGTGACGTGGCCACTACTGACCTGCTGCCCATTGTGACATGGCCCCCATAGTGACATGGCCACCACTGACCTTCTGCCCACTGTGACATAGCCCCACAGTGACTTGGGCACCACTGACCTGCTGCCCACTGTGACATGGCCCCCATAGTGACATGGCCACCACTGACCTGCTGCACACTGTGACATGGCCCCCATAGTGACATGGCCACAACTGACCTGCTGCCCACTGTGACATAGCCCCCACAGTGACATGGCAACCAGTGGCCTGTTGCTCACTGTGACTTGTCCATCACTGACCTGCTACACACTGTGACATGGCCCCACAGTGACGTGGCCACAACTAACCTGCTGCCCACTGTGACATGGCCCCCATAGTGACATGGCCACCACTGACCTGATGCCCACTGTGACATGGCCCCCAAAGTGACATGGCCACCACTGACCTGCTGCCCACTTTGACATAGCCCCCACAGTGACATGGCAACCAGTGGCCTGTTGCTCACTGTGACATGGCCATCACTGACCTGCTGCACACTGTGACATGGCCCCACAGTGACGTGGCCACTACTGACCTGCTGCCCATTGTGACATGGCCCCCATAGTGACATGGCCACCACTGACCTTCTGACCACTGTGACATAGCCCCACAGTGACTTGGGCACCACTGACCTGCTGCCCACTGTGACATGGCCCCCATAGTGACATGGCCACCACTGACCTGCTGCCCACTGTGACATAGCCCCCACAGTGACATGGCAACCAGTGGCCTGTTGCTCACTGTGACATGGCCATCACTGACCTGCTGCACACTGTGACATGGAGCCACAGTGACGTGGCCACTACTGACCTGCTGCCCACTGTGACATGGCCGCCAGAGTGACATGGCCACCACTGACCTGCTGCCCACTGTGACATGACCCCCACAGTGACATGGCCACCACTGACCTGCTGCCCACTGTGACATGGCCCAACAGTGACATGGCAATCAGTGGCCTGTTACTCACTGTGACATGGCCATCACTGACCTGCTGCACACTGCGACATGGCCCCACAGTGACGTGGCCACTACTGACCTGCTGCCCACTGTGACATGGCCCCCATAGTGACATGGCCACCACTGACCTGCTGCCCACTGTGACATAGCCCCCACAGTGACGTGGCAACCAGTAGCCTGATGCTCACTGTGACATGGCCACCACTGACCTGATGCACACTGTGACATGGCCCCAACAGTGACGTGGCCACCACTGACCCGCTGACCACTGTGACATAGCCCCACAGTGACTTGGGCACCACTGACCTGCTGCCCACTGTGACATGGCCCCCATAGTGACATGGCCACCACTGACCTGTTGCCAACTGTGACATAGCCCCCACAGTGTCATGGCAACCAGTGGCCTGTTGCTCACTGTGACATGGCCATCACTGACCTGCTGCACATTGGGACATGGCCCCAACAGTGACCTGGCCACCACTGACCCGCTGACCACTGTGACATAGCCCCACAGTGACTTGGGCACCACTGACCTGCTGCCCACTGTGACATGGCCCCCATAGTGACATGGCCACCACTGATCTGCTGCCCACTGTGACATAGCCCCCACAGTGACATGGCAACCAGTGGCCTGTTGCTCACTGTGACATGGCCATCAATGACCTGCTGCACACTGTGACATGGCCCCACAGTGACGTGGCCACTAGTGACCTGCTGCCAACTATGACATGGCCCCCATAGTGACATGGCCACCACTGACCTGCTGCCCACTGTGACATAGCCCCCACAGTGACGTGGCCACTAGTGACCTGCTGCCCACTGTGACATGGCCCCCATAGTGACATGGCCAGCACTGACCTGCTGCCCACTGTGACATAGCCCTCACAGTGACATGGCAACCAGTGGCCTGTTGCTCTCTGTGACATGGCCATCACTGACCTGCTGCACACTGTGACATGGCCCCACAGTGACGTGGCCACTACTGACCTGCTGCCCACTGTGACATGGCCCCCATAGTGACATGGCCACCACTGACCTGCTGCCCACTGTGACATGGCCCCAACAGTGACATGGCCACTACTGACCCGCTGACCACTGTGACATAGTCCCACAGTGACTTGGTCACCACTGACCTGCTGCCCACTGTGACATGGCCCCCATAGTGACATGGCCACCACTGACCTGTTGCTCACTGTGACATAGCACCCACAGTGACATGGCAGCCAGTGGCCTGTTGCTCACTGTGACATGGCCATCACTGACCTGCTGCACACTGTGACATGGCCCCACAGTGACGTGGCCACTACTGACCAGCTGCTCACTGTGACATGGCCCCCATAGTGACATGGCCACCACTGACCTGCTGCCCACTGTGACATGGCCCCAACAGTGACATGGCAACCACTGACCCGCTGACCACTGTGACATAGCCCCACAATGACTTGGGCACCACTGACCTGCTGCCCACTGTGACATGGCCCCCTTAGTGACATGGCCACCACTGACCTGCTGCCCACCGTGACATAGCACCCACAGTGACATGGCAACCAGTGGCCTGTTGCTCACTGTGAAATGGCCATCACTGACCTGCTGCACACTGTGACATGGCCCCACAGTGACGTGGCCACTACTGACCTGCTGCCCACTGTGACATGGCCCCCATAGTGACATGGCCACCACTGACCTGCTGCCCACTGTGACATAGCCCCACAGTGACATGGCCACCACTGACCTGCTGCCCACTATGACATACCCCCCACAGTGACATGGCAACCAGTGGCCTGTTGCTCACTGTGACATGGCCACCACTGACCTGCTGCACACTGTGACATGACCTCACAGTGACATGGCCACCACTGACCTGCTGCCCAATGTGACAGAGCCCCTATAGTGACATGGCCACCATTGACCTGCTGCCCACTGTGACATGGCACCACAGTGACGTGGCCACTACTGACCTGCTGCCCACTGTGACATGCCCCCCATAGTGACATGGCCACCACTGATCTGCTGCCAACTGTGACATGGCCCCAATAGTGACATTTCCACTACTGACCCGCTGACCACTGTGACATAGCCCCACAGTGACTTGGGCACCACTGACCTGCTGCCGACTGTGACATAGCCCCCACAGTGACATGGCAACCAGTGGCCTGTTGCTCACTGTGACATAGCCATCACTGACCTGCTGCCCACTGTGACATGGCCCCACAGTGACATGGCCACCACTGACCTGCTGCCCAATGTGACATAGCCCCCATAGTGACATGGCCACCACTGACCTGCTGCCCACTGTGACATGGCCCCCATAGTGACATGGCCACCACTGTCCCGCTGACCACTGTGACATAGCACCACAGTGACTTGGGCACCACTGACCTGCTGCCCACTGTGACATGGCCCCCATAGTGACATGGCCACCACTGACCTGCTGCCCACTGTGACATAGCCCCCACAGTGACATGGCAACCAGTGGCCTGTTGCTCACTGTGACATGGCCACCACTGACCTGCTGCACACTGTGACATGACCTCACAGTGACATGGCCACCACTGACCTGCTGCCCAATATGACATAGCCCCCATAGTGACATGGCCACCACTGACCTGCTGCCCACTGTGACATGGCCGCCAGAGTGACATGGCCACCACTGACCTGCTGCCCACTGTGACATGGCCCCCACAGTGACATGGCCACCACTGACCTGCTGCCCACTATGACATGGCCCAACAGTGACATGGCAATCAGTGGCCTGTTGCTCACTGTGACATGGCCACCACTGACCTGCTGCCCACTGTGACATGACCTTACAGTGACATGGCCACCAGTGACCTGCTGCCCAATGTGACATAGCCCCCAATAGTGACATGGCCACCACTGACCTGCTGCCCACTGTGACATGGCCCCCATAGTGACATGGCCACCACTGACCTGCTGCCCACTGTGACATAGCCCCCACAGTGACATGGCAACCAGTGGCCTGTTGCTCACTGTGACATGGCCATCACTGACCTGCTGCACACTGTGACATGGCCCCACAGTGACGTGGCCACTACTGACCTGCTGCCCATTGTGACATGGCCCCCATAGTGACATGGCCACCACTGACCTTCTGCCCACTGTGACATAGCCCCACAGTGACTTGGGCACCACTGACCTGCTGCCCACTGTGACATGGCCCCCATAGTGACATGGCCACCACTGACCTGCTGCACACTGTGACATGGCCCCCATAGTGACATGGCCACAACTGACCTGCTGCCCACTGTGACATAGCCCCCACAGTGACATGGCAACCAGTGGCCTGTTGCTCACTGTGACTTGTCCATCACTGACCTGCTACACACTGTGACATGGCCCCACAGTGACGTGGCCACAACTAACCTGCTGCCCACTGTGACATGGCCCCCATAGTGACATGGCCACCACTGACCTGATGCCCACTGTGACATGGCCCCCAAAGTGACATGGCCACCACTGACCTGCTGCCCACTTTGACATAGCCCCCACAGTGACATGGCAACCAGTGGCCTGTTGCTCACTGTGACATGGCCATCACTGACCTGCTGCACACTGTGACATGGCCCCACAGTGACGTGGCCACTACTGACCTGCTGCCCATTGTGACATGGCCCCCATAGTGACATGGCCACCACTGACCTTCTGACCACTGTGACATAGCCCCACAGTGACTTGGGCACCACTGACCTGCTGCCCACTGTGACATGGCCCCCATAGTGACAGGGCCACCACTGACCTGCTGCCCACTGTGACATAGCCCCCACAGTGACATGGCAACCAGTGGCCTGTTGCTCACTGTGACATGGCCATCACTGACCTGCTGCACACTGTGACATGGAGCCACAGTGACGTGGCCACTACTGACCTGCTGCCCACTGTGACATGGCCGCCAGAGTGACATGGCCACCACTGACCTGCTGCCCACTGTGACATGACCCCCACAGTGACATGGCCACCACTGACCTGCTGCCCACTGTGACATGGCCCAACAGTGACATGGCAATCAGTGGCCTGTTACTCACTGTGACATGGCCATCACTGACCTGCTGCACACTGCGACATGGCCCCACAGTGACGTGGCCACTACTGACCTGCTGCCCACTGTGACATGGCCCCCATAGTGACATGGCCACCACTGACCTGCTGCCCACTGTGACATAGCCCCCACAGTGACGTGGCAACCAGTAGCCTGATGCTCACTGTGACATGGCCACCACTGACCTGATGCACACTGTGACATGACCTCACAGTGACATGGCCACCACTGACTTGGTGCCCACTGTGACATAGTCCCCATAGTGACATGGCCCCAATTAACCTGCTGCCCACTGTAACATGGCACCCATAGTTACATGGCCACCACTGACCTGCTGCCCACTGTGACATAGCCCCCACAGTGACATGGCAACCAGTGGCCTGTTGCTCACTGTGACATGGCCATCACTGACCTGCTGCACACTGTGACATGGCCCCACAGTGACGTGGCCACTACTGACCTGCTGCCCATTGTGACATGGCCCCCATAGTGACATGGCCACCACTGACCTTCTGCCCACTGTGACATAGCCCCACAGTGACTTGGGCACCACTGACCTGCTGCCCACTGTGACATGGCCCCCATAGTGACATGGCCACCACTGACCTGCTGCCCACTGTGACATAGCCCCCACAGTGACATGGCAACCAGTGGCCTGTTGCTCACTGTGACTTGTCCATCACTGACCTGCTGCACACTGTGACATGGCCCCACAGTGACGTGGCCACTACTGAACTGCTGCCCACTGTGACATGGCCCCCATAGTGACATGGCCACCACTGACCTGCTGCCCACTGTGACATAGTCCCCACAGTGACATGGCAACCAGTGGCCTGTTGCTCACTGTGACATGGCCACCACTGACCTGCTGCACACTGTGACATGACCTCACAGTGACATGGTCACCACTGACCTGCTGCCCACTGTGACATGACCCCCATAGTGACATGGCCACCACTGAACTGCTGCCCACTGTGACATGACCCCAACAGTGACATGGCTACTACTGACCCGCTGACCACTGTGACATAGCCCCACAGTGACTTGGGCACCACTGACCTGCTGCCCACTGTGACATGGCCCCCATAGTGACATGGCCACCACTGAACTCCTGTCCACTGTGACATGGCCCCCATAGTGACATGGCCACCACTGACCTGCTGCCCACTATGACATACCCCCCACAGTGACATGGCAACCAGTGGCCTGTTGCTCACTGTGACATGGCCACCACTGACCTGCTGCACACTGTGACATGACCTCACAGTGACATGGCCACCACTGACCTGCTGCCCAATGTGACAGAGCCCCTATAGTGACATGGCCAGCATTGACCTGCTGCCCACTGTGACATGGCCCCACAGTGACGTGGCCACTACTGACCTGCTGCCCACTGTGACATGCCCCCCATAGTGACATGGCCACCACTGACCTGCTGCCCACTGTGACATGGCCCCAACAGTGACGTGGCCACCACTGACCCGCTGACCACTGTGACATAGCCCCACAGTGACTTGGGCACCACTGACCTGCTGCCCACTGTGACATGACCCCCATAGTGACATGGCCACCACTGACCTGCTGCCCACTGTGACATAGCCCCCACAGTGACATGGCAACCAGTGGCCTGTTGCTCACTGTGACATGGCCATCACTGACCTGCTGCACATTATGACATGGCCCCAACAGTGACCTGGCCACCACTGACCCGCTGACCACTGTGACATAGCCCCACAGTGACTTGGGCACCACTGACCTGCTGCCCACTGTGACATGGCCCCCATAGTGACATGGCCACCACTGATCTGCTGCCCACTGTGACATAGCCCCCACAGTGACATGGCAACCAGTGGCCTGTTGCTCACTGTGACATGGCCATCACTGACCTGCTGCACACTGTGACATGGCCCCACAGTGACGTGGCCACTACTGACCTGCTGCCCACTGTGACATGGCCCCCATAGTGACATGGCCACCACTGACCTGCTGCCCACTGTGACATAGCCCCCACAGTGACGTGGCCACTAGTGACCTGCTGCCCACTGTGACATGGCCCCCATAGTGACATGGCCAGCACTGACCTGCTGCCCACTGTGACATAGCCCTCACAGTGACATGGCAACCAGTGCCCTGTTGCTCTCTGTGACATGGCCACCACTGACCTGCTGCACACTGTGACATGACCTCACAGTGACATGGCCACCACTGACCTGCTGCCCACTGTGACATGACCCCCATAGTGACATGGCCACCACTGACCTTCTGCCCACTGTGACATAGCCCCACAGTGACTTGGGCACCACTGACCTGCTGCACACTGTGACATGGCCCCACAGTGACGTGGCCACTACTGACCTGCTGCCCACTGTGACATGGCCCCAACAGTGACATGGCCACTACTGACCCGCTGACCACTGTGACATAGTCCCACAGTGACTTGGTCACCACTGACCTGCTGCCCACTGTGACATGGCCCCCATAGTGACATGGCCACCACTGACCTGTGCCCACTGTGACATAGCCCCCACAGTGACATGGCAACCAGTGGCCTGTTGCTCACTGTGACATGGCCATCACTGACCTGCTGCACACTGTGACATGGCCCCACAGTGATGTGGCCGCTGCTGACCTGCTGCCCACTGTGACATGGCCCCCATAGTGACATGGCCACCACTGACCTGCTGCCCACTGTGACATGGCCCCCATAGTGACATTGCCACCACTGACCTGCTGCCCACTGTGACATAGCCCCCACAGTGACATGGCAACCAGTGGCCTGTTGCTCACTGTGACATGGCCACCACTGACCTGCTGCACACTGTGACATGACCTCACAGTGACATGGCCACCAGTGACCTGCTGCCCAATGTGACATAGCCCCCATAGTGACATGGCCACCACTGACCTGCTGCCCACTGTGACATGGCCCCCACAGTGACATGGCCCCCACAGTGACATGGCCAGTACTGACCTGCTGCCCACTGTGCCATAGCCCCCACAGTGACATGGCAACCAGTGGCCTGTTGCTCACTGTGACATGGCCATCACTGACCTTCTGCACACTGTGACATGGCCCCAACAGTGACGTGGCCACCACTGACCCGCTGACCACTGTGACATAGCCCCACAGTGACTTGGGCACCACTGACCTGCTGCCCACTGTGACATGGCCCCCATAGTGACATGGCCACCACTGACCTGTTGCCAACTGTGACATAGCCCCCACAGTGACATGGCAACCAGTGGCCTGTTGCTCACTGTGACATGGCCATCACTGACCTGCTGCACATTGTGACATGGCCCCAACAGTGACCTGGCCACCACTGACCCGCTGACCACTGTGACATAGCCCCACAGTGACTTGGGCACCACTGACCTGCTGCCCACTGTGACATGGCCCCCATAGTGACATGGCCACCACTGATCTGCTGCCCACTGTGACATAGCCCCCACAGTGACATGGCAACCAGTGGCCTGTTGCTCACTGTGACATGGCCATCAATGACCTGCTGCACACTGTGACATGGCCCCACAGTGACGTGGCCACTAGTGACCTGCTGCCCACTATGACATGGCCCCCATAGTGACATGGCCACCACTGACCTGCTGCCCACTGTGACATAGCCCCCACAGTGACGTGGCCACTAGTGACCTGCTGCCCACTGTGACATGGCCCCCATAGTGACATGGCCAGCACTGACCTGCTGCCCACTGTGACATAGCCCTCACAGTGACATGGCAACCAGTGGCCTGTTGCTCTCTGTGACATGGCCATCACTGACCTGCTGCACACTGTGACATGGCCCCACAGTGACGTGGCCACTACTGACCTGCTGCCCACTGTGACATGGCCCCCATAGTGACATGGCCACCACTGACCTGCTGCCCACTGTGACATGGCCCCAACAGTGACATGGCCACTACTGACCCGCTGACCACTGTGACATAGTCCCACAGTGACTTGGTCACCACTGACCTGCTGCCCACTGTGACATGGCCCCCATAGTGACATGGCCACCACTGACCTGCTGCCCACTGTGACATAGCCCCCACAGTGACATGGCAACCAGTGGCCTGTTGCTCACTGTGACATGGCCATCACTGACCTGCTGCACACTGTGACATGGCCCCACAGTGACGTGGCCACTACTGACCAGCTGCTCACTGTGACATGGCCCCCATAGTGACATGGCCACCACTGACCTGCTGCCCACTGTGACATGGCCCCAACAGTGACCTGACCACCACTGACCCGCTGACCACTGTTACATAGCCCCACAGTGACTTGGGCACCACTGACCTTCTGCCCACTATGACATGGCCCCAACAGTGACATGGCAACCACTGACCCGCTGACCACTGTGACATAGCCCCACAGTGACTTGGGCACCACTGACCTGCTGCCCACTGTGACATGGCCCCCTTAGTGACATGGCCACCACTGACCTGCTGCCCACCGTGACATAGCACCCACAGTGACATGGCAACCAGTGGCCTGTTGCTCACTGTGAAATGGCCATCACTGACCTGCTGCACACTGTGACATGGCCCCACAGTGACGTGGCCACTACTGACCTGCTGCCCACTGTGACATGGCCCCCATAGTGACATGGCCACCACTGACCTGCTGCCCACTGTGACATAGCCCCACAGTGACTTGGGCAACACTGACCTGCTGCCAACTGTGACATGGCCCCCATAGTGACATGGCCACTACTGACCTGCTGCCCACTGTGACATAGCCCCCACAGTGACATGGCAACCAGTGGCCTGTTGCTCACTGTGACATGGCCATCACTGACCTGCTGCACACTGTGACATGGCCCCACAGTGACGTGGCCACTACTGACCTGCTGCCCACTGTGACATGGCCCCCATAGTGACATGGCCACCACTGACCTCCTGTCCACTGTGACATGGCCCCCATAGTGACATGGCCACCACTGACCTGCTGCCCACTATGACATACCCCCCACAGTGACATGGCAACCAGTGGCCTGTTGCTCACTGTGACATGGCCACCACTGACCTGCTGCACACTGTGACATGACCTCACAGTGACATGGCCACCACTGACCTGCTGCCCAATGTGACATAGCCCCCAATAGTGACATGGCCACCACTGACCTGCTGCCCACTGTGACATGGCCCCCATAGTGACATGGCCACCACTGACCTGCTGCCCACTGTGACATAGCCCCCACAGTGACGTGGCAACCAGTAGCCTGTTGCTCACTGTGACATGGCCACCACTGACCTGATGCACACTGTGACATGACCTCACAGTGACATGGCCACCACTGACTTGCTGCCCACTGTGACATAGTCCCCATAGTGACATGGCCCCAATTAACCTGCTGCCCACTGTAACATGGCACCCATAGTTACATGGCCACCACTGACCTACTGCCCACTGTGACATAGCCCCCACAGTGACATGGCAACCAGTGGCCTGTTGCTCACTGTGACATGGCCATCACTGACCTGCTGCACACTGTGACATGGCCCCACAGTGACGTGGCCACTACTGACCTGCTGCCCATTGTGACATGGCCCCCATAGTGACATGGCCACCACTGACCTTCTGCCCACTGTGACATAGCCCCACAGTGACTTGGGCACCACTGACCTGCTGCCCACTGTGACATGGCCCCCATAGTGACATGGCCACCACTGACCTGCTGCACACTGTGACATGGCCCCCATAGTGACATGGCCACAACTGACCTGCTGCCCACTGTGACATAGCCCCCACAGTGACATGGCAACCAGTGGCCTGTTGCTCACTGTGACTTGTCCATCACTGACCTGCTACACACTGTGACATGGCCCCACAGTGACGTGGCCACAACTAACCTGCTGCCCACTGTGACATGGCCCCCATAGTGACATGGCCACCACTGACCTGATGCCCACTGTGACATGGCCCCCAAAGTGACATGGCCACCACTGACCTGCTGCCCACTTTGACATAGCCCCCACAGTGACATGGCAACCAGTGGCCTGTTGCTCACTGTGACATGGCCATCACTGACCTGCTGCACACTGTGACATGGCCCCACAGTGACGTGGCCACTACTGACCTGCTGCCCATTGTGACATGGCCCCCATAGTGACATGGCAACCACTGACCTTCTGACCACTGTGACATAGCCCCACAGTGACTTGGGCACCACTGACCTGCTGCCCACTGTGACATGGCCCCCATAGTGACATGGCCACCACTGACCTGCTGCCCACTGTGACATAGCCCCCACAGTGACATGGCAACCAGTGGCCTGTTGCTCACTGTGACATGGCCATCACTGACCTGCTGCACACTGTGACATGGAGCCACAGTGACGTGGCCACTACTGACCTGCTGCCCACTGTGACATGGCCGCCAGAGTGACATGGCCACCACTGACCTGCTGCCCACTGTGACATGACCCCCACAGTGACATGGCCACCACTGACCTGCTGCCCACTGTGACATGGCCCAACAGTGACATGGCAATCAGTGGCCTGTTACTCACTGTGACATGGCCATCACTGACCTGCTGCACACTGCGACATGGCCCCACAGTGACGTGGCCACTACTGACCTGCTGCCCACTGTGACATGGTCCCCATAGTGACATGGCCACCACTGACCTGCTGCCCACTGTGACATGGCCCCCATAGTGACATGGCCACCACTGACCTGCTGCCCACTGTGACATAGCCCCCACAGTGACGTGGCAACCAGTAGCCTGATGCTCACTGTGACATGGCCACCACTGACCTGATGCACACTGTGACATGACCTCACAGTGACATGGCCACCACTGACTTGCTGCCCACTGTGACATAGTCCCCATAGTGACATGGCCCCAATTAACCTGCTGCCCACTGTAACATGGCACCCATAGTTACATGGCCACCACTGACCTGCTGCCCACTGTGACATAGTCCCCACAGTGACATGGCAACCAGTGGCCTGTTGCTCACTGTGACATGGCCACCACTGACCTGCTGCACACTGTGACATGACCTCACAGTGACATGGTCACCACTGACCTGCTGCCCACTGTGACATGACCCCCATAGTGACATGGCCACCACTGAACTGCTGCCCACTGTGACATGACCCCAACAGTGACATGGCTACTACTGACCCGCTGACCACTGTGACTTAGCCCCACAGTGACTTGGGCACCACTGACCTGCTGCCCACTGTGACATCGCCCCCATAGTGACATGGCCAGCACTGACCTGCTGCCCACTGTGACATAGCCCCCACAGTGACATGGCAACCAGTGGCCTGTTGCTCACTGTGACATGGCCATCACTGATCTGCTGCACAATGTGACATGGCCCCACAGTGACGTGGCCACTACTGACCTGCTGCCCACTGTGACATGGCCGCCATAGTGACATGGCCACCACTGACCTGCTGCCCACTGTGACATGGCCCCCATAGTGACATGGCCACCACTGACCTGCTGCCCACTGTGACATAGCCCCCACAGTGACATGGCAACCAGTGGCCTGTTGCTCACTGTGACATGGCCACCACTGACCTGCTGCACACTGTGACATGACCTCACAGTGACATGGCCACCACTGACCTGCTGCCCAATATGACATAGCCCCCATAGTGACATGGCCACCACTGACCTGCTGCCCACTGTGACATGGCCCCCATAGTGACATGGCCACCACTGACCTGCTGCACACTGTGACATGACCTCACAGTGACATGGCCACCACTGACCTGCTGCCCAATGTGACATAGCCCCCACAGTGACATGGCAACCAGTGGCTTGTTGCTCACTGTGACATGGCTATCACTGACCTGCTGCACACTGTGACATAGCCCCCAATAGTGACATGGCCACCACTGACCTGCTGCCCACTGTGACATGGCCCCCATAGTGACATGGCCACCACTGACCTGCTGCCCACTGTGACATAGCCCCCACAGTGACGTGGCAACCAGTAGCCTGTTGCTCACTGTGACATGGCCACCACTGACCTGATGCACACTGTGACATGACCTCACAGTGACATGGCCACCACTGACTTGCTGCCCACTGTGACATAGTCCCCATAGTGACATGGCCCCAATTAACCTGCTGCCCACTGTAACATGGCACCCATAGTTACATGGCCACCACTGACCTACTGCCCACTGTGACATAGCCCCCACAGTGACATGGCAACCAGTGGCCTGTTGCTCACTGTGACATGGCCATCACTGACCTGCTGCACACTGTGACATGGCCCCACAGTGACGTGGCCACTACTGACCTGCTGCCCATTGTGACATGGCCCCCATAGTGACATGGCCACCACTGACCTTCTGCCCACTGTGACATAGCCCCACAGTGACTTGGGCACCACTGACCTGCTGCCCACTGTGACATGGCCCCCATAGTGACATGGCCACCACTGACCTGCTGCACACTGTGACATGGCCCCCATAGTGACATGGCCACAACTGACCTGCTGCCCACTGTGACATAGCCCCCACAGTGACATGGCAACCAGTGGCCTGTTGCTCACTGTGACTTGTCCATCACTGACCTGCTACACACTGTGACATGGCCCCACAGTGACGTGGCCACAACTAACCTGCTGCCCACTGTGACATGGCCCCCATAGTGACATGGCCACCACTGACCTGATGCCCACTGTGACATGGCCCCCAAAGTGACATGGCCACCACTGACCTGCTGTCCACTGTGACATAGCCCCCACAGTGACAAGGCAACCAGAAGCTGTTGCTCACTGTGACATGGCCACCACTGACCTGCTGCCCACTGTGACATAGACACCACAGTGACATGGCAACCAGTGGCCTATTGCTCACTGAGATGGTCACCAATGACCTGCTGCACACTGTGACATGACCTTACAGTGACATGGCCACCACTGACCTGCTGCCCAATGTGACATAGCCCCCATAGAGACATGGCCACAACTGACCTGCTGCCGACATTGACTTGGTCCCCACAGTGACATGGCCACCACTGATCCGCTGACCACTGTGACATAGCCCCACAGTGACCTGACCACCACTGACCTGCTACCCACTGTGACATGGCCCCCATAGTGACATGCCCACCACTGACCTGCTGCCCACTATGACATGGCCCCCATAGAGACATGGCCAGCACTGACCTGCTGCCCACTGTGACATAGCCCCCACAGTGACATGGCAACCAGTGGCCTGTTGCTCACTGTGACATGGCCACCACTGACCTGCTGCACACTGTGACATGGTCCCCACAATGACATGGCCACCACTGATCCGCTGACCTCTGGAAAATAGCCCCACAGTGACATGGCCACCACTGACCTGCTACCTACTGTGACATGGCCCCCATAGTGACCTGGCCACCAGTGACCTGCTGCCCACTGTGACATGGCCCCCATAGTGACATGGGCACCACTGACATGCTGCACACTGTGACATGACCTCACAGTGACATGGCCACCACTGACCTGCTGCCCAATGTGACATAGCCCCCATAGTGACATGGCCACCACTGACCTGCTGCCCACTGTGACATGGACTCATAGTGACATGGCCACAACTGACCTGCTGCCCACTGTGACATAGCCCCCACAGTGACATGGCCACCACTGAACCGCTGACCACTGTGACATAGCCCCACAGTGACCTGGCCACCACTGACCTGCTACCCACAGTGACATGGCCCCCATAGTGACATGGGCACCACTGACCTGCTGCCCACTGTGACATGGCCCCCATAGAGACTTGGCCACAACTGACCTGCTGCCCACTGTGACATAGCCCCCACAGTGACAAGGCAACCAGAAGCTGTTGCTCACAGTGACATGGCCACCACTGACCTGCTGCCCACTGTGAAATAGACACCACAGTGACATGGCAACCAGTGGCCTATTGCTCACTGAGACATGGTCACCACTGACCTGCTGCACACTGTGACATGACCTTACAGTGACATGTCCACCACTGACCTGCTGCCCAATGTGACATAGCCCCCATAGTGACATGCCCACTACTGACCTGCTGCCCACTGTGACATAGACCACACAGTGACATGGCAAACAGTGGCATGTTGCTCACTGTGACATGGCCACCACTGACCTGCTGCCCACTGTGACATGGACTCATAGTGACATGGCCACAACTGACCTGCTGCCCACTGTGACATAGCCCCACAGTGACCTGGCCACCACTGACCTGCTACCCACAGTGACATGGCCCCCATAGTGACATGGCCACCACTGACCTGCTGCCCACTGTGACATGGCCCCCATAGAGACTTGGCCACAACTGACCTGCTGCCCACTGTGACATAGCCCCCACAGTGACATGGCAACCAGTGGCCTGTTTCTCACTGTGACATGGCCACCACTGACCTGCTGCACACTGTGATATGACCTCACAGAGACATGGCCACCACTGACCTGCTGCCCAATGTGACATAGCCCCCATAGTGACATGGCCACCACTGACCTCCTGCCCAATGTGACATGGCCCCCATAGTGACATGGCCACCACTGACCCGCTGCACACTGTGACATGGCCCCCATTGTGACATGGCCACCACTGACCTCCTGCCCACTGTGACATGGCCCCCATAGTGACATGGCCACCACTGACTACCTGCCCACTGTGACATGGCCCCCATAGTGACATGGCCACAACTGACCTGCTGCCCACTGTGACATGGTCCCCATAGTGACATGGTCACCACTGACCTGCTGCCCACTGTGACATGGCCCCCATAGTGACATGGCCACCACTGACCTGTTGCCCACTGTGACATAAAACCAGAGTGACATGGCAACCAGTGGCCTATTGCTCACTGTGACATGGCCAACACTGACCTGCTGCACACTGTGATATGACCTCACAGTGACATGGCCACCACTGACCTGCTGCCCAATGTGACATAGCCCTCATAGTGACATGGCCACCACTTAACCTGCTGCCCACTGTGACATGGCCCCCATAGTGACATGGCCACAACTGACCTGCTGCCCACTGTGACTTCGCCCCCACAGTGACATGGCAACCAGTGGCCTGTTACTCACTGTGACATGGCCATCACTGACGTGCTGCACACTGTGACATGGCCCCACAGTGCCGTGGCCACTACTGACCTGCTGCCCACTGTGACATGGCCCCCATAGTGACATGGCCACCACTGACATGCTGCACACTGTGACATGACCTCACAGTGACATGGCCACCACTGACCTGCTGCCCAATGTGACTTAGCCCCCATAGTGACATGGCCACCACTGACCTGCTAACCGCTGTGACATGGCCCCCATAGTGACATGGCCACCACTGACATGCTGCGCACTGTGACATGGCCCCCATAGTGACATGGGCACCACTGACATGCTGCCCACTGTGACATGGCACCCATAGTGACATGGCCAGCACTGACCTGCTGCCCACTGTGACATAGCCCCACAGTGACATGGCAACCAGTGGCCTGTTGCTCACTGTGACATGGCCATCACTGACCTGCTGCACACTGTGACATGGCCCCACAGTGACGTGGCCACTACTGACCTGCTGCCCACTGTGACATGGCCCCCATAGTGACATGGCCACCACTGACCTGCTGCCCACTCTGACATGGCCCCCATAGTGACATGGCAACCAGTGGCCTGTTGCTCACTGTGACATGGCCACCACTGACCTGCTACCCACTGTGACATGGCCCCCATAGTGACATGGGCAACACTGACCTGCTGCCCACTGTGACATAGCCCCCACAGTGACATGGAAACCAGTGGCCTGTTTCTCACTGTGACATGGCCACCACTGACCTGCTGCACACTGAGACATGACCTCACAGTGACATGGCCACCTCTGACCCGCTGACCACTGTGACATAGCCCCACAGTGACATGGCCGCCACTGACCTGCTACCCGCTGTGACATGGCCCCCATAGTGACCTGGCCACCACTGACATGCTGCCCTCTGTTACATGGCCCCCATAGTGACATGGCCACCACTGACCACTGCCCACTGTGACATAGCCCCCATAGTGACATTGCAACCAGTGGCCTGTTACTCACTGTGACATTGCCATCACTGACCTGCTGCACACTGTGATATGGCCCAAGAGTGACGTGGCCACCAGTGACGTGCTGCCCACTGTGACATGGCCCCCATAGTGACATGGCCACCACTGACATGCTGCCCTCTGTTACATGGCCCCCATAGTGACATGGCCACCACTGACCACTGCCCACTGTGACATAGCCCCCACAGTGACATGGCAACCAGTGGCCTGTTACTCACTGTGACATGGCCACCACTGACCTGCTGCACACTGTGACATGACCTCACAGTGACATGGCCACCACTGACCAGCTCCCCACTGTGACATAGCCCCCATAGTGACATGGCTACCACTGACCTGCTGCCCACTGTGACATGGACCCATAGTGACTGGGCCACAACTGACCTGCTGCCCACTGTGACATAGCCCCCACAGTGACATGGCAACCAGTGGCCTGTTACTCACTGTGACATAGCCATCACTGACCTGCTGCACAATGTGACATGGCCCCACAGTGACGTGGCCACTACTGACCTGCTGCCCACTGTGACATGGCCCCCACAGTGACATGGCCACCACTGATCCGCTGACCACTGTGATATAGCCCCACCGTGACATGGTCACCACTGACCTGCTACCCACTGTGACATAGCCCCCATAGTGACATGGGCACCACAGACCTGCTGCCCATTGTGACATGGCCCCCATAGTGACATGGCCACCACTGATCTGCTGCCCACTGTGACATGGCCCCCATTGTGACTTGACCAGCACCGACCTGCTGCCCTCTGTGACATGGTCCCCACAGTGACATGGCCAACACTGACCCGCTAACCACTGTGACATGGCCCCATAGAGATTTGGCCACAACTGACCTGCTGCCCAATGTGACATAGCCCCCATAGTGACATGGCCACCACTGACCTGCTGCCCACTGTGACATAGCCCCCACAGTGACATGGCAACCAGTGGCCTGTTGCTCACTGTGACATGGCCACCACTGACCTGCTGCACACTGTGACATGGTCCCCACAGTGACATGGCCACCACTGATCCGCTGAAATCTGTGACATAGCCCCACAGTGACATGGCCACCACTGACCTGCTACCCACTGTGACATGGCCCCCATAGTGACCTGGCCACCAGTGAACACTGCCCACTGTGACATGGCCCCCATAGTGACATGGCCACCACCGACCTGCTGCCCACTGTGACATGGCCCCCATAGTGACATGGCCAGCAGTGACATGCTGCCCACTGTGACATAGCCCCCACAGTGACATGGCAACCAGTGGCCCGTTGCTCACTGTGACATGGCCACCACTGATCTGCTGCACACTGTGACTTGGTCCCCACAGTGACATGGGCACCACTGACCTGCTGCCCACTGCTACATGGCCCCCATAGAGACATGGCCACAACTGACTTAATGCCCACTGTGACATAGCCCCCACAGTGACATGGCAACCAGTGGCCTGTTGCTCACTGTGACATGACCTCACAGTGACATGGCCACCACTGACCTGCTGCCCACTGTGACATGGCCCCCATAGTGACATGGCCAGAACTCACCTGCTGCCCACTGTGACATAGCCCCCACAGTGACAAGGCAACCAGAAGCTGTTGCTCACTGTGACATGGCCATCACTGACCTGCTGCACACTGTGACATGGCCCCACAGTGACGTGGCCACTACTGACCTGCTGTCCACTGTGACATGGCCCCCATAATGACATGGCCACCACTGATCTGCTGCACACTGTGACATGGCCCCCATAGTGACATGGCCACCACTGACCTGCTGCACACTGTGACATGACCTCACAGTGACATGGCCACCACTGACCTGCTGCCCACTGTGACATGGCCCCCATAGTGACATGGTCACCAGTGACCTGCTGCCCACTGTGACATAGACACCACAGTGACATGGCAACCAGTGGCATAATGCTCACTGTGACATGGCCACCACTGACCTGCTGCACACTGTGACATGACCTCACAGTGACATGGCCACCACTGACCTGCTGCCCAATGTGACATAGCCCCCATAGTGACATGGCCACCACTGACCTGCTGCCCACTGTGACATGGACTCATAGTGACATGGCCACAACTGACCTGCTGCCCACTGTGACATAGCCCCCACAGTGACATGGCCACTACTGACCCGCTGACCACTGTGACATAGCCCCACAGTGACCTGGCCACCACTGACCTGCTACCCACAGTGACATGGCCCCCATAGTGACATGGCCACCACTGACCTGCTGCCCAGTGTGACATGGACCCATAGTGACTTGGCCACAACTGACCTGCTGCCCACTGTGACATAGCCCCCACAGTGACATGGCAACCAGTGGCCTGTTACTCACTGTGACATTGCCATCACTGACCTGCTGCACACTGTGACATGGCCCCCATAGTGACATGGCAACCAGTGGCCTGTTGCTCACTGTGACATGGCCACCACTGAACTGCTGCACATGGTGACATGACCTCACAGTGACATGGCCACTACTGACATGCTGCCCACTGTGACATGGCCCCCACAGTGACATGGCCAGCACTGACCTGCTGCCCACTGTGACATAGCCCCCACAGTGACATGGCAACCAGTGGCCTGTTGCTCACTGTGACATGACCTCATAGTGACATGGCCACCACTGACCTACTGCCCAATGTGACATAGCCCCCATAGTGACATGGCCAGCACTTACCTGCTGCACACTGTGACATAGCCCCCACAGTGACAAGGCAACCAGAAGCTGTTGCTCACTGTGACATGGCCATCACTGACCTGCTGTACACTGTGACATGGACCCACAGTGACGTGGCCACTACTGACTTGCTGCACACTGTGACATGGCCCCCATAGTGACATGGCCACCACTGACCTGCTGCACACTGTGACATGGCCCCCATAGTGACATGGCCACCACTGACCTGCTGCCCACTGTGACATAGCCCCCACAGTGACATGGCCACCACTGACCTGCTGCCTAATGTGACATAGCCCCCATAGTGACATGGCCACAACTGACCTGCTGCCGACTGTGACTTGGTCCCCACAGTGACATGACCACCACTGATCCGCTGACCACTGTGACATAGCCCCACAGTGACCTGGCCACCACTGACCTGCTACCTACTGTGACATGGCCCCCATAGTGACCTGGCCACTACTGACCTGCTGCCCACTGTGACATGGCCCCCATAGTGACATGCCCACCACTGACCTGCTGCCCACTGTGACTGGCCACAACAGTGACATGGCCACCAGTGGACTGTTGCTCATTGTGACATGGCCACCACTGACCCGCTGACCACTGTGACATGTCCCAAACAGTAACATGATCACCACTGACATGCTGCCCACTGTGACATGGCCCCCACAGTGACATAGCAACCAGTGGCCTGTTGCTCACTGTGACATGGCCATCACTGACCTGCTGCACACTGTGACATGACCTCACAGTGACATGGCCACCACTGACCTGCTGCACAATGTGACATAGTCCCCACAGTGACATGGCCACCACTGACATGCTGCCCAGTGTGACATGGACCCATAGTGACTTGGCCACAACTGACCTGCTGCCCACTGTGACATAGCCCCCACAGTGACATGGCAACCAGTGGCCTGTTACTCACTGTGACATTGCCATCACTGACCTGCTGCACACTGTGACATGGCCCCCATAGTGACATGGCAACCAGTGGCCTGTTGCTCACTGTGACATGGCCACCACTGAACTGCTGCACATGGTGACATGACCTCACAGTGACATGGCCACTACTGACATGCTGCCCACTGTGACATGGCCCCCACAGTGACATGGCCAGCACTGACCTGCTGCCCACTGTGACATAGCCCCCACAGTGACATGGCAACCAGTGGCCTGTTGCTCACTGTGACATGACCTCATAGTGACATGGCCACCACTGACCTACTGCCCAATGTGACATAGCCCCCATAGTGACATGGCCAGCACTTACCTGCTGCACACTGTGACATAGCCCCCACAGTGACAAGGCAACCAGAAGCTGTTGCTCACTGTGACATGGCCATCACTGACCTGCTGTACACTGTGACATGGACCCACAGTGACGTGGCCACTACTGACTTGCTGCACACTGTGACATGGCCCCCATAGTGACATGGCCACCACTGACCTGCTGCACACTGTGACATGGCCCCCATAGTGACATGGCCACCACTGACCTGCTGCCCACTGTGACATAGCCCCCACAGTGACATGGCCACCACTGACCTGCTGCCTAATGTGACATAGCCCCCATAGTGACATGGCCACAACTGACCTGCTGCCGACTGTGACTTGGTCCCCACAGTGACATGACCACCACTGATCCGCTGACCACTGTGACATAGCCCCACAGTGACCTGGCCACCACTGACCTGCTACCTACTGTGACATGTCCCCCATAGTGACCTGGCCACTACTGACCTGCTGCCCACTGTGACATGGCCCCCATAGTGACATGCCCACCACTGACCTGCTGCCCACTGTGACTGGCCACAACAGTGACATGGCCACCAGTGGACTGTTGCTCATTGTGACATGGCCACCACTGACCCGCTGACCACTGTGACATGTCCCAAACAGTAACATGATCACCACTGACATGCTGCCCACTGTGACATGGCCCCCACAGTGACATAGCAACCAGTGGCCTGTTGCTCACTGTGACATGGCCATCACTGACCTGCTGCACACTGTGACATGACCTCACAGTGACATGGCCACCACTGACCTGCTGCACAATGTGACATAGTCCCCACAGTGACATGGCCACCACTGACATGCTGCCCACTGTGACATAGCCCCCACAGTGACATTGCAACCAGTGGCTTGTTGCTCACTGTGACACGGCCACCACTGACCTGCTGCACACTGTGACATGACCTCACAGTGACATGGCCACTACTGACCTGCTGCCCACTGTGACATAGCCCCCACAGTGACATGGCAACCAGTGGCCTGTTGCTCACTGTGACATGGCCATCACTGACCTGCTGCACAATGTGACATGGCCCCACAGTGACGTGGCCACAACTAACCTGCTGCCCACTGTGACATGGCCCCCACAGTGACATGGCCACCACTGATCCGCTGACCACTGTGACATGGCCCCCACAGTGACATGGCAACAAGGGAAATTTGCTCACTGTGACATGACCTCACAGTGACATGGCCACCAGTGACCTGCTGCCCAATGTGACATATCTCCCATAGTGACATGGCCACCACTGACCTGCTGCCCACTGTGACATGGCCCCCATAGTGACATGGCCAGTACTGACCTGCTGCCCACTGTGACATGTCCCCCATACTGACATGGCCACCACAGACCTGCTGCCCACTGTGACATAGACACCACAGTGACATGGCAACCAGTGGCCTGTTGCTCACTGTGACATGGCCACCACTGACCTGCTGCACACTGTGACATGGCCTCACAGTGACATGGCCACCACTGACCAGCTGACCACTGTGACATAGCCCACATAGTGACATGGCCACCACTGACCTGCTGCCCACTGTGACATGGCCCCACAGTGACGTGGCCACTACTGACCTGCTGCCCACTGTGACATGGCCCCCATAGTGACATGGCCACCACTGACCTGCTGCCCACTGTGACATGGCCCCCATTGTGACATGGCCAGCAGTGACCTGCTGCCCACTGTGACATGGCTCCCATAGTGACATGGGCACCACTCACCTGCTGCCCACTGTGACATGGCCCCCATAGTGACATGGCCACCACTGATCTGCTGCCCACTGTGACATGGCCCCCACAGTGACATGGCCAGCACTGACCTGCTGCCCACTGTGACATAGCCCCCACAGTGACATGGCAACCAGTGGCCTGTTGCTCACTGTGACATGGCCATCACTGACCTGCTGCCCACTGTGACATGGCCCCCATAGTGACATGGCCACCACTGACCTGCTGCCCACTGTGACATGGCCCCAACAGTGACATGGCCACTACTGAACTGCTGCACACAGTGACATGGCCGCCATAGTGACATGGCCACCACTGACCTGCTGCCCACTGTGACATGGCCCCCATAGTGACATGGCCACCACTGACCTGCTGCCCACTGTGACATAGCCCCCACAGTGACATGGCAACCAGTGGCCTGTTGCTCACAGTGACATGGCCACCACTGACCTGCTGCCCAATCTGACATAGCCCCGATACTGACATGGCCACCACTGACCTGCTGCCCACTGTGACATAGCCCCCACAGTGACATGGCAACCAGTGGCCTGTTGCTCACTGTAACATGGCCATCACTGACCTGCTGCACACTGTGACATGACCCCACAGTGACTTGGCCACTACTGACCTGCTCCCCACTGTGACATAGCCCCCATAGTGACATGGCCACCACTGACCTGCCGCCCACTGTGACATAGCCCCCACAGTGACATGGCAACCAGTGGCCTGTTGCTCACTGTGACATGGCCATCACTGACCTGCTGCCCACTGTGACATGGCCCCCATAGTGACATGGCCACCACTGACCTGCTGCCCTCTGTGACATGGCCCCAACAGTGACATGGCCACTACTGAACTGCTGCCCACTGTGACATGGCCGCCATAGTGACATGGCCACCACTGACCTGCTGCCCACTGTGACATGGCCCCCATAGTGACATGGCCACCACTGACCTGCTGCCCACTGTGACATAGCCCCCACAGTGACATGGCAACCAGTGGCCTGTTGCTCACAGTGACATGGCCATCACTGACCTGCTGCACACTGTGACATGACCTCACAGTTACATGGCCACCACTGACCTGCTGCCCAATGTGACATGGCCCCCACAGTGACATGGCAACCAGTGGCCTGTTGGTCACTGTGACATGGCCATCACTGACCTGCTGCACACTGTGACATGGCCCCACAGTGACGTGGTCACTACTGACCTGCTGCTCACTGTGATATGGCCCCCATAGTGACATGGCACCACTGACCTGCTGCCCACTGTGACATGGCCCCAACAGTGACATGGCCACCACTGACCCTCTGACCACTGTGACATAGCCCCACATTGACTTGGGCACCACTGACCTGCTGCCCACTGTGATATGGCCCCCATAGTGACATGGCCACCACTGACCTGCTGCCCACTGTGACATAGCCCCCACAGTGACATGGCAACCAGTGGCCTGTTGCTCACTGTGACATGGCCATCACTTACCTGCTGCACACTGTGACATGGCCCCACAGTGACGTGGCCACTACTGACCTGCTGCCCACTGTGACATGGCCCCCATAGTGACATGGCCACCACTGACATGCTGCCCACTGTGACATAGCCCCACAGTGACTTGGGCACCACTGACCTGCTGCCCACTGTGACATGGCCCCCATAGTGACATGGCCACCACTGACCTGCTGGCACTGTGACAGTGCCCCCACAGTGACATGGGTACCACTGACCAGCTGCCCACTGTGATATAGCCCCCATAGTGCCATGGCCACCACTGACCTGCTGCCCACTGTGACATGGCCCCCATAGTGACATGGCCACCACTGACCTGCTGCCCACTGTGACATAGCCCCCACAGTGACATGGCAACCAGTGGCCTGTTGCTCACTGTGACATGGCCATCACTGACCTGCTGCACACTGTGACATGGCCCCACAGTGACTTGGCCACTACTGACCTGCTGCCCACTGTGACATAGCCTCCATAGTGACATGGCCACCACTGACCTGCTGCCCACTGTGACATAGCCCCCACAGTGACATGGCAACCAGTGGCCTGTTGCTCACTGTGACATGGCCATCACTGACCTGCTGCCCACTGTGACATGGCCCCCATAGTGACATGGCCACCACTGACCTGCTGCCCTCTGTGACATGGCCCCAACAGTGACATGGCCACTACTGAACTGCTGCCCACTGTGACATGGCCGCCATAGTGACATGGCCACCACTGACCTGCTGCGCACTGTGACATGACCTCACAGTGACATGGCCACCACTGACCTGCTGCCCAATGTGACATAGCCCCCATAGTGACATGGCCACCACTGACCTGCTGCCCACTGTGACATGGACTCATAGTGACATGGCCACAACTGACCTGCTGCCCACTGTGACATAGCCCCCACAGTGACATGGCCACTACTGACCCGCTGACCACTGTGACATAGCCCCACAGTGACCTGGCCACCACTGACCTGCTACCCACAGTGACATGGCCCCCATAGTGACATGGCCACCACTGACCTGCTGCCCAGTGTGACATGGACCCATAGTGACTTGGCCACAACTGACCTGCTGCCCACTGTGACATAGCCCCCACAGTGACATGGCAACCAGTGGCCTGTTACTCACTGTGACATTGCCATCACTGACCTGCTGCACACTGTGACATGGCCCCCATAGTGACATGGCAACCAGTGGCCTGTTGCTCACTGTGACATGGCCACCACTGAACTGCTGCACACTGTGACATGACCTCACAGTGACATGGCCACTACTGACATGCTGCCCACTGTGACATGGCCCCCACAGTGACATGGCCAGCACTGACCTGCTGCCCACTGTGACATAGCCCCCACAGTGACATGGCAACCAGTGGCCTGTTGCTCACTGTGACATGACCTCATAGTGACATGGCCACCACTGACCTACTGCCCAATGTGACATAGCCCCCATAGTGACATGGCCAGCACTTACCTGCTGCACACTGTGACATAGCCCCCACAGTGACAAGGCAACCAGAAGCTGTTGCTCACTGTGACATGGCCATCACTGACCTGCTGTACACTGTGACATGGACCCACAGTGACGTGGCCACTACTGACTTGCTGCACACTGTGACATGGCCCCCATAGTGACATGGCCACCACTGACCTGCTGCACACTGTGACATGGCCCCCATAGTGACATGGCCACCACTGACCTGCTGCCCACTGTGACATAGCCCCCACAGTGACATGGCCACCACTGACCTGCTGCCTAATGTGACATAGCCCCCATAGTGACATGGCCACAACTGACCTGCTGCCGACTGTGACTTGGTCCCCACAGTGACATGACCACCACTGATCCGCTGACCACTGTGACATAGCCCCACAGTGACCTGGCTACCACTGACCTGCTACCTACTGTGACATGGCCCCCATAGTGACCTGGCCACTACTGACCTGCTGCCCACTGTGACATGGCCCCCATAGTGACATGCCCACCACTGACCTGCTGCCCACTGTGACTGGCCACAACAGTGACATGGCCACCAGTGGACTGTTGCTCATTGTGACATGGCCACCACTGACCCGCTGACCACTGTGACATGTCCCAAACAGTAACATGATCACCACTGACATGCTGCCCACTGTGACATGGCCCCCACAGTGACATAGCAACCAGTGGCCTGTTGCTCACTGTGACATGGCCATCACTGACCTGCTGCACACTGTGACATGACCTCACATTGACATGGCCACCACTGACCTGCTGCACAATGTGACATAGTCCCCACAGTGACATGGCCACCACTGACATGCTGCCCACTGTGACATAGCCCCCACAGTGACATTGCAACCAGTGGCTTGTTGCTCACTGTGACACGGCCACCACTGACCTGCTGCACACTGTGACATGACCTCACAGTGACATGGCCACTACTGACCTGCTGCCCACTGTGACATAGCCCCCACAGTGACATGGCAACCAGTGGCCTGTTGCTCACTGTGACATGGCCATCACTGACCTGCTGCACAATGTGACATGGCCCCACAGTGACGTGGCCACAACTAACCTGCTGCCCACTGTGACATGGCCCCCACAGTGACATGGCCACCACTGATCCGCTGACCACTGTGACATGGCCCCCACAGTGACATGGCAACAAGGGAAATTTGCTCACTGTGACATGACCTCACAGTGACATGGCCACCACTGACCTGCTGCCCAATGTGACATATCTCCCATAGTGACATGGCCACCACTGACCTGCTGCCCACTGTGACATGGCCCCCATAGTGACATGGCCAGTACTGACCTGCTGCCCACTGTGACATGTCCCCCATACTGACATGGCCACCACAGACCTGCTGCCCACTGTGACATAGACACCACAGTGACATGGCAACCAGTGGCCTGTTGCTCACTGTGACATGGCCACCACTGACCTGCTGCACACTGTGACATGGCCTCACAGTGACATGGCCACCACTGACCAGCTGACCACTGTGACATAGCCCACATAGTGACATGGCCACCACTGACCTGCTGCCCACTGTGACATGGCCCCACAGTGACGTGGCCACTACTGACCTGCTGCCCACTGTGACATGGCCCCCATAGTGACATGGCCAGCAGTGACCTGCTGCCCACTGTGACATGGCTCCCATAGTGACATGGGCACCACTCACCTGCTGCCCACTGTGACATGGCCCCCATAGTGACATGGCCACCACTGATCTGCTGCCCACTGTGACATGGCCCCCACAGTGACATGGCCAGCACTGACCTGCTGCCCACTGTGACATAGCCCCCACAGTGACATGGCAACCAGTGGCCTGTTGCTCACTGTGACATGGCCATCACTGACCTGCTGCCCACTGTGACATGGCCCCCATAGTGACATGGCCACCACTGACCTGCTGCCCACTGTGACATGGCCCCAACAGTGACATGGCCACTACTGAACTGCTGCACACAGTGACATGGCCGCCATAGTGACATGGCCACCACTGACCTGCTGCCCACTGTGACATGGCCCCCATAGTGACATGGCCACCACTGACCTGCTGCCCACTGTGACATAGCCCCCACAGTGACATGGCAACCAGTGGCCTGTTGCTCACAGTGACATGGCCACCACTGACCTGCTGCCCAATCTGACATAGCCCCGATACTGACATGGCCACCACTGACCTGCTGCCCACTGTGACATAGCCCCCACAGTGACATGGCAACCAGTGGCCTGTTGCTCACTGTAACATGGCCATCACTGACCTGCTGCACACTGTGACATGACCCCACAGTGACTTGGCCACTACTGACCTGCTGCCCACTGTGACATAGCCCCCATAGTGACATGGCCACCACTGACCTGCCGCCCACTGTGACATAGCCCCCACAGTGACATGGCAACCAGTGGCCTGTTGCTCACTGTGACATGGCCATCACTGACCTGCTGCCCACTGTGACATGGCCCCCATAGTGACATGGCCACCACTGACCTGCTGCCCTCTGTGACATGGCCCCAACAGTGACATGGCCACTACTGAACTGCTGCCCACTGTGACATGGCCGCCATAGTGACATGGCCACCACTGACCTGCTGCCCACTGTGACATGGCCCCCATAGTGACATGGCCACCACTGACCTGCTGCCCACTGTGACATAGCCCCCACAGTGACATGGCAACCAGTGGCCTGTTGCTCACAGTGACATGGCCATCACTGACCTGCTGCACACTGTGACATGACCTCACAGTTACATGGCCACCACTGACCTGCTGCCCAATGTGACATGGCCCCCACAGTGACATGGCAACCAGTGGCCTGTTGGTCACTGTGACATGGCCATCACTGACCTGCTGCACACTGTGACATGGCCCCACAGTGACGTGGTCACTACTGACCTGCTGCTCACTGTGATATGGCCCCCATAGTGACATGGCACCACTGACCTGCTGCCCACTGTGACATGGCCCCAACAGTGACATGGCCACCACTGACCCTCTGACCACTGTGACATAGCCCCACATTGACTTGGGCACCACTGACCTGCTGCCCACTGTGATATGGCCCCCATAGTGACATGGCCACCACTGACCTGCTGCCCACTGTGACATAGCCCCCACAGTGACATGGCAACCAGTGGCCTGTTGCTCACTGTGACATGGCCATCACTTACCTGCTGCACACTGTGACATGACCTCACAGTAACATGGCAACCACTGACATGCTGCCCACTGTGACATGGCCCCCATAGTGACATGGCCACCACTGACCTGCTGCCCACTGTGACATAGCCCCCACAGTGACATGGCAACCAGTGGCCTGTTGCTCACTGTGACATGGCCATCACTTACCTGCTGCACACTGTGACATGGCCCCACAGTGACGTGGCCACTACTGACCTGCTGCCCACTGTGACATGGCCCCCATAGTGACATGGCCACCACTGACATGCTGCCCACTGTGACATAGCCCCACAGTGACTTGGGCACCACTGACCTGCTGCCCACTGTGACATGGCCCCCATAGTGACATGGCCACCACTGACCTGCTGCCCACTATGACATAGCCCCCACAGTGACATGGCAACCAGTGGACTTTTGCTCACTGTGACATGGCCATCACTGACCTGCTGCACACTGTGACATGGCCCCACAGTGACGTGGCCACTACTGACCTGCTGCCCACTGTGACATGGCCCCCATAGTGACATGGCCACCACTGACCTGCTGCCCACTGTGACATGGCCCCCATAGTGACATGGCCACCACTGACCTGCTGGCACTGTGACAGTGCCCCCACAGTGACATGGGTACCACTGACCAGCTGCCCACTGTGATATAGCCCCCATAGTGCCATGGCCACCACTGACCTGCTGCCCACTGTGACATGGCCCCCATAGTGACATGGCCACCACTGACCTGCTGCCCACTGTGACATAGCCCCCACAGTGACATGGCAACCAGTGGCCTGTTGCTCACTGTGACATGGCCATCACTGACCTGCTGCACACTGTGACATGGCCCCACAGTGACTTGGCCACTACTGACCTGCTGCCCACTGTGACATAGCCTCCATAGTGACATGGCCACCACTGACCTGCTGCCCACTGTGACATAGCCCCCACAGTGACATGGCAACCAGTGGCCTGTTGCTCACTGTGACATGGCCATCACTGACCTGCTGCCCACTGTGACATGGCCCCCATAGTGACATGGCCACCACTGACCTGCTGCCCTCTGTGACATGGCCCCAACAGTGACATGGCCACTACTGAACTGCTGCCCACTGTGACATGGCCGCCATAGTGACATGGCCACCACTGACCTGCTGCCCACTGTGACATGGCCCCCATAGTGACATGGCAAACAGTGGCCTGTTGCTCACTGTGACATGGCCACCACTGACCTGCTGCCCAATGTGACATGGCCCCCACAGTGACATGGCAACCAGTGGCCTGTTGGTCACTGTGACATGGCCATCACTGACCTGCTGCACACTGTGACATGGCCCCACAGTGACGTGGTCACTACTGACCTGCTGCTCACTGTGACATGGCCCCCATAGTGACATGGCCACCACTGACCTGCTGCCCACTGTGACATGGCCCCAACAGTGACATGGCCACCACTGACCCTCTGACCACTGTGACATAGCCCCACATTGACTTGGGCACCACTGACCTGCTGCCCACTGTGACATGGCCCCCATAGTGACATGGCCACCACTGACCTGCTGCCCACTGTGACATGGCCCCCATAGTGACATGGCCACCACTGACCTGCTGCCCACTGTGACATGGCCCCAACAGTGACATGGTCACCACTGACCTGCTAAAAACTGTGACATAGCCCCACAGTGACATGGGCATCACTGACCTGCTGCCCACTGTGACATAGCCCCCATAGTGCCATGGCCACCACTGACCTGCTGCCCACTGTGACATAGCCCCCACAGTGACATGGCAACCAGTGGCCTGTTGCTCACTGTGACATGGCCATCACTGACCTGCTGCACACTGTGACATGACCCCACAGTGACTTGGCCACTACTGACCTGCTGCCCACTGTGACATAGCCCCCATAGTGACATGGCCACCACTGACCTGCCGCCCACTGTGACATAGCCCCCACAGTGACATGGCAACCAGTGGCCTGTTGCTCACTGTGACATGGCCATCACTGACCTGCTGCCCACTGTGACATGGCCCCCATAGTGACATGGCCACCACTGACCTGCTGCCCTCTGTGACATGGCCCCAACAGTGACATGGCCACTACTGAACTGCTGCCCACTGTGACATGGCCGCCATAGTGACATGGCCACCACTGACCTGCTGCACACTGTGACATGGCCCCCATAGTGACATGGCCACCACTGACCTGCTGCCCACTGTGACATAGCCCCCACAGTGACATGGCAACCAGTGGCCTGTTGCTCACAGTGACATGGCCACCACTGACCTGCTGCACACTGTGACATGACCTCACAGTTACATGGCCACCACTGACCTGCTGCCCAATGTGACATGGCCCCCACAGTGACATGGCAACCAGTGGCCTGTTGGTCACTGTGACATGGCCATCACTGACCTGCTGCACACTGTGACATGGCCCCACAGTGACGTGGTCACTACTGACCTGCTGCTCACTGTGATATGGCCCCCATAGTGACATGGCACCACTGACCTGCTGCCCACTGTGACATGGCCCCAACAGTGACATGGCCACCACTGACCCTCTGACCACTGTGACATAGCCCCACATTGACTTGGGCACCACTGACCTGCTGCCCACTGTGACATAGCCCCCACAGTGACATGGCAACCAGTGGCCTGTTGCTCACTGTGACATGGCCATCACTTACCTGCTGCACACTGTGACATGGCCCCACAGTGACGTGGCAACTACTGACCTGCTGCCCACTGTGACATGGCCCCCATAGTGACATGGCCACCACTGACATGCTGCCCGCTGTGACATAGCCCCACAGTGACTTGGGCACCACTGACCTGCTGCCCACTGTGACATGGCCCCCATAGTGACATGACCACCACTGACCTGCTGCCCACTATGACATAGCCCCCACAGTGACATGGAACCAGTGGACTTTTGCTCACTGTGACATGGCCATCACTGACCTGCTGCACACTGTGACATGGCCCCACAGTGACGTGGCCACTACTGACCTGCTGCCCACTGTGACATGGCCCCCATAGTGACATGGCCACCACTGACCTGCTGCCCACTGTGACATGGCCCCCATAGTGACATGGCCACCACTGACCTGCTGGCACTGTGACAGAGCCCCCACAGTGACATGGCAACCAGTGGCCTGTTGCTCACTGTGACATGACCTCACAGTGACATGGCCACCACTGAACTGCTGCCCAATGTGACATAGCCCCCATAGTGACATGGCCACCACTGACCTGCTGCCCACTGTGACATGGCCACCATAGTGACACGGCCAGCACTGACCTGCTGCCCACTGTGACATAGCCCCCACAGTGACATGGCAACCACTGGCCTGTTACTCACTGTGACATGACCATCACTGACCTGCTGCACACTGTGACATGGCCCCACAGTGACGTGGCCACTACTGACCTGCTGCCCACTGTGACATGGCCCCCATAGTGACATGGCCACCACTGACCTGCTGCCCACTGTGACATGGCCCCCATAGTGACATGGCCAAAACTGACCTGCTGCCCACTGTGACATAGCCCCCACACTGACATGGCAACCAGTGGCCTGTTGCTCACTTTGACATGGCCATCACTGACCTGCTGCACACTGTGACATGACCTCACAGTGACATGGCCACCACTGACCTGCTGCCCAATGTGACATAGCCCCCACAGTGACATGGCCACCATTGACCTGCTGCCCACTGTGACATGGTCCCCATAGTGACATGGCCACCACTGACCTGCTGCCCACTGTGACATAGCCCCTACAGTGACATGGTAACCAGTGGCCTGTTGCTCACTGTGACATGGCCATCACTGACCTGCTGCACACTGTGACATGGCCCCACAGTGACGTGGCCATCACTGACCTGCTGCCCTCTGTGACATAGTCCCCATAGTGACATGGCCACCACTGATCTGCTGCCCACTGTGACATGTCCCCCATAGTGACATGGCCACCACTGACCTGCTGCCCACTGTGACATGGCCCCCATAGTGACATGGCCACCACTGACCTGCTGCCCACTGTGACATAGCCCCCACAGTGACATGGCAACCAGTGGCCTGTTGCTCACTGTGACATGGCCATCACTGACCTGCTGCACACTGTGACATGGCCCCACATTGACGTGGCCACTACTGACCTGCTGCACACTGTGACATGGCCCCCATAGTGACATGGCCACCACTGACATGCTGCCCACTGTGACATGGCCCCCATAGTGACATGGCCACCACTGACATGCTGCCCACTGTGACATAGCCCCCACAGTGACATGTCAACCAGTGGCCTGCTGCTAACTGTTTCATGGCCATCACTTACCTGCTGCACACTGTGACATGGCCCCATAGTAACATGGCCACCACTGACCTGCTGCCCACTGTGACATAGCCCCACAGTGACATGGCAACCAGTGGCCTGTTCCTCACTGTGACATGGCCATCACTGACCTGCTTCCCACTGTGACATGGCCCCCATAGTGACATGGCCACCACTGACCTGCTGCCCACTGTGACATAGCCCCCACAGTGACATGGCAACCAGTGGCCTGTTGCTCACTGTGACATGGCCACCACTGACCTGCTGCACACTGTGACATGACCTCACACTGACATGGCCACCACTGACCTGCTGCCCAATGTGACATAGCCCCCATAGTGACGTGGCCACCATTGACCTGCTGCCCACTGTGACATGGCCCCCATAGTGACATGGCAAACAGTGGCCTGTTGCTCAGTGTGACATGGCCATCACTGACCTGCTGCACACTGTGACATGGCCCCACAGTGACGTGGCCACTACTGACCTGCTGCCCACTGTGACATGGCCCCCATAGTGACATGGCCACCACTGACCTGCTGCCCGCTGTGACATAGCCCCCACAGTGACATGGCAACCAGTGGCCTGTTGCTCACTGTGACATGGCCATCACTTACCTGCTGCCCACTGTGACATGGTCCCACAGTGACGAGGCCACTATTGACCTGCTGCCCACTGTGACATGGCCCCCATAGTGACATGGCCACCACTGACCTGCTGCCCACTGTGACATAGCCCCACAGTGACTTGGTCACCACTGGCCTGCTGCCCACTGTGACATAGCCCCCACAGTGACATCGCAACCATTGGCCTGTTGCTCACTGTGACATGAGCTCACAGTGACACGGCCAGCACTGACCTGATGCCTAATGTGACATAGCCCCCATAGTGACATGGCAACCAGTGCCCTGTTGCTCACTGTGACATGGCCATCACTGACCTGCTGCCCACTATGACATGGCCCCCATAGTGACATGGCCACCACTGACCTGCTGCCCACTGTGACATAGCCCCCATAGTGACATGGCCACCATTGACCTGCTGCCCACTGTAACATGGCCCCCACAGTGACATGGCCAAAACTGACCTGCTGCCCACTATGACATAGCCCCCACAGTGACATGGCAACCAGTGGCCTATTGCTCACTGTGACATGGCCATCACTGACCTGCTGCACACTGTGACATGACCTCACAGTGACATGGTCACCACCGACCTGCTGCCCAATGTGACATAGCCCCCACAGTGACATGGCCACCATTGACCTGCTGCCCACTGTGACATGGCCCCCATAGTGACATGGCCACCACTGACCTGCTGCCCACTGTGACATAGCCCCTACAGTGACATGGCAACCAGTGGCCTGTTGCTCACTGTGACATGGCCATCACTGACCTGCTGCACACTGTGACATGGCCCCACAGTGACGTGGCCACTACTGACCTGCTGCCCACTGTGACATAGTCCCCATAGTGACATGGCCACCACTGCCCTGCTGCCCACTGTGACATGGCCCCCATAGTGACATGGCCACCACTGACCTGCTGCCCACTGTGACATGGCCCCAACAGTGACATGGCCACCACTGACCTGCTGACCACTGTGACATGGCCATCACTGACCTGCTGCACACTGTGACATGGCCCCACAGTGACGTGGCCACTACTGACCTGCTGCCCACTGTGACATGGCCCCCATAGTGACATGGCCACCACTGACCTGCAGCCCAATGTGTCATGGCCCCCATAGTGACATGGCCAGCACTGACCTGCTTCCCACTGTGACATAGACCCAACAGTGACATGGCAAGCTGTGGCCTGTTGCTCACTGTGACATGGCCATCACTGACCTGCTGCACACTGTGACCTGGCCCCACAGTGACGTGGCCACTACTGACCTGCTGCCCACTGTGACATGGCCCCCATAGTGACATGGCCACTACTGACCTGCTGCCCACTGTGACATAGCCCCACAATGACTTGGGCACCACTGAATGCTGCCCACTGTGACATGGCCCCGATAGTGACATGGCCACCACTGACCTGCGGCCCACTGTGACATGGCCCCCATAGTGACATGGCCACCACTGACCTGCTGCCCACTGTGACATGACCTCACAGTGACATGGCCACCACTGACCTGCTGCCCACTGTGACCTAGCCCCCATAGTGACATGGCCACCATTGACCTGCTGCACACTGTGACATGGCCCCCATAGTGACATGGCCACCACTGACCTGCTGCCCACTGTGACATAGCCCCACAGTGACATGGGCACCACTGACCTGCTGCCCACTGTGACATGGCCCCCATAGTGACATGGCCACCACTGACCTGCTGCCCACTGTGACATAGCCCCGACAGTGACATGGCAACCAGTGGCCTGTTCCTCACTGTGACATGGCCATCACTGACCTGCTGCACACTGTGACATGGCCCCACAGTGACGTGGCCACTACTGACATGCTGCCCACTGTGACATGTCCCCCATTGTGACATGGCCACCACTGACCTGCTGCCCACTGTGACATGGCCCCCATAGAGACATGGCCACAACTGAGCTGCTGCCCACTGTGACATAGGCCCCACAGTGACATGGCAACCAGTGGCCTGTTGCTCACTCTGACATGGCCACCACTGACCTGCTGCACACTGTGACATGACCTCACAGTGACATGCCCACCACTGACCTGCTGCCCACTGTGACCTAGCCCCCATAGTGACATGGCCACCATTGACCTGCTGCCCACTGTGATATAGCCTCGACAGTGACATGGCAACCAGTGGCCTGTTCCTCACTGTGACATGGCCATCACTGACCTGCTGCACACTGTGACATGGCCCCACAGTGACGTGGCCACTACTGACCTGCTGCCCACTGTGACATGGCCCCCATAGTGACATGGCCACCACTGACCTGCTGCCCACTGTGACATGGCCCCCATAGTGACATGGCCACCACTGACCTGCTGCCCACTGTGACATGGCCCCCATAGTGACATGGCCACCTCTGACGTGCTGCACACTGTGACATGGCCCCACAGTGACGTGGCCACTACTGACCTGCTGCCCACTGTGACATGGCCCCCATAGTGACATGGCCACCTCTGACGTGCTGCACACTGTGAAATGACCTCACAGTGACATGGCCACTACTGACCTGCTGCCCACTGTGACATAGCTCCACAGTGACTTGGGCACCACTGACCTGCTGCCCACTGTGACTTGGCCGCCATAGTGACATGGCCACCACTGACCTGCTGCCCACTGTGACATAGCTCCCACAGTGACATGGCAACCAGTGGCCTGTTGCTCACTGTGACATGGCCACCACTGACCTGCTGCCCACTGTGACATGACCTCACAGTGACATGGCCACCACTGACCTGCTGTCCAATGTGACATAGCCCCCATAGTGACATGGCAACCACTGACCTGCTGACCACTGTGACATGGCCCCCACAGTGACACGGCCACCACTGACCTGCTGCCCACTGTGACATAGCCCCCACAGTGACATGGCAACCAGTGGCCTGTTACTCACTGTGACATGACCATCACTGACCTGCTGCACACTGTGACATGGCCCCACAGTGACGTGGCCACTACTGACATGCTGCCCACAGTGACATGGCCCCCATTGTGACATGGCCACCACTGACCTGCTGCCCACTGTGACATGGCCCCCATAGAGACATGGCCACCACTGACCTGCTGCCCACTGTGACATAGCCCCCATAGTGACATGGCAACCAGTGGCCTGTTGCTCACTGTGACGTGACCTCACAGTGACATGGGCACCACTGAAACGCTGCCCAATGTGACATAGCGCCCATAGTGACATGGCCATCACTGACCTGCTGCCCACTGTGACATAGCCCCCATAGTGACATGGCCACCATTGACCTGCTGCCCACTGTAACAAGGCCCCCACAGTGACATGGCCAAAACTGACCTGCTGCCCACTATGACATAGCCCCCACAGTGACATGGCAACCAGTGGCCTATTGCTCACTGTGACATGGCCATCACTGACCTGCTGCACACTGTGACATGACCTCACAGTGACATGGTCACCACCGACATGCTGCCCAATGTGACATAGCCCCCACAGTGACATGGCCACCATTGACCTGCTGCCCACTGTGACATGGCCCCCATAGTGACATGGCCACCACTGACCTGCTGCCCACTGTGACATAGCCCCTACAGTGACATGGCAACCAGTGGCCTGTTCCTCACTGTGACATGGCCATCACTGACCTGCTGCACACTGTGACATGGCCCCACAGTGACGTGGCCACTACTGACCTGCTGCCCACTGTGACATAGTCCCCATAGTGACATGGCCACCACTGACCTGCTGCCCACTGTGACATGGCCCCCATAGTGACATGGCCACCACTGACCTGCTGCCCACTGTGACATGGCCCCAACAGTGACATGGCCACCACTGACCCGCTGACCACTGTGACATGGCCATCACTGACCTGCTGCACACTGTGACATGGCCCCACAGTGACGTGGCCACTACTGACCTGCTGCCCACTGTGACATGGCCCCCATAGTGACATGGCCACCACTGACCTGCTGCCCACTGTGACATAGCCCCCACAGTGACATGGCAACCAGTGGCCTGTTGCTCACTGTGACATGACCTCACAGTGACATGGCCACCACTGACCTGCTACGCAATGTGACATAGCCCCCATAGTGACATGGCCACCATTGACCTGCTGCCCACTGTGACATGGCCCCCATAGTACACATGGCCATCACTGACCTGCTGCACACTGTGACATGGCCCCCATAGTGACATGGCCACCACTGACCTGCTGCCCACTGTGACATAGCCCCACAGTGACATGGGCACCACTGACCTGCTGCCCACTGTGACATGGCCCCCATAGTGACATGGCCACCACTGACCTGCTGCCCACTGTGACATAGCCCCGACAGTGACATGGCAACCAGTGGCCTGTTCCTCACTGTGACATGGCCATCACTGACCTGCTGCACACTGTGACATGGCCCCACAGTGACGTGGCCACTACTGACATGCTGCCCACTGTGACATGGCCCCCATTGTGACATGGCCACCACTGACCTGCTGCCCACTGTGACATGGCCCCCATAGAGACATGGCCACAACTGAGCTGCTGCCCACTGTGACATAGGCCCCACAGTGACATGGCAACCAGTGGCCTGTTGCTCACTCTGACATGGCCACCACTGACCTGCTGCACACTGTGACATGACCTCACAGTGACATGGCCACCACTGACCTGCTGCCCACTGTGACCTAGCCCCCATAGTGACATGGCCACCATTGACCTGCTGCCCACTGTGATATAGCCCCGACAGTGACATGGCAACCAGTGGCCTGTTCCTCACTGTGACATGGCCATCACTGACCTGCTGCACACTGTGACATGGCCCCACAGTGACGTGGCCACTACTGACATGCTGCCCACTGTGACATGGGCCCCATTGTGACATGGCCACCACTGACCTGCTGCACACTGTGACATGGCCCCCATAGAGACATGGCCACAACTGAGCTGCTGCCCACTGTGACATATCCCCCACAGTGACATGGCAACCAGTGGCCTGTTGCTCACTCTGACATGATCTCACAGTGACATGGCCACCACTGAACTGCTGCCCAATGTGACATGGCCCCCATAGTGACATGGCCACCACTGACCTGCTGCCCACTGTGACATAGACCCCACAGTGACATGGCAACCAGTGGCCTTTTGCTCACTGTGACATGGCCACCACTGACCTGCTGCACACTGTGACATGACCTCACAGTGACATGGCCACCACTGACCTGCTTCCCAGTGTGACATAGCCCCGATATTCACATGGCCACCACTGACCTGCTGCCCACTGTGACATGGCCCCCGTAGTGACATGGCCAGCACTGACTGCTGCCCACTGTGACATAGCCCCCACAGTGACATGGCAACCAGTGACCTGTTGCTCACTGTGACATGGCCACCACTGACCTGCTGCACACTGTGAAATGACCTCACAGTGACATGGCCACTACTGACCTGCTGCCCACTGTGACATAGCCCCACAGTGACTTGGGCACCACTGACCTGCTGCCCACTGTGACTTGGCCGCCATAGTGACATGGCCACCACTGACCTGCTGCCCACTGTGACATAGCTCCCACAGTGACATGGCAACCAGTGGCCTGTTGCTCACTGTGACATGGCCACCACTGACCTGCGGCCCACTGTGACATGACCTCACAGTGACATGGCCACCACTGACCTGCTGTCCAATGTGACATAGCCCCCATAGTGACATGGCCACCACTGACCTGCTGACCACTGTGACATGGCCCCCACAGTGACACGGCCACCACTGACCTGCTGCCCACTGTGACATAGCCCCCACAGTGACATGGCAACCAGTGGCCTGTTACTCACTGTGACATGACCATCACTGACCTGCTGCACACTGTGACATGGCCCCACAGTGACGTGGCCACTACTGACATGCTGCCCACAGTGACATGGCCCCCGTTGTGATATGGCCACCACTGACCTGCTGCCCACTGTGACATGGCCCCCATAGAGACATGGCCACAACTGAGCTGCTGCCCACTGTGACATAGCCCCCACAGTGACATGGCAACCAGTGGCCTGTTTCTCACTGTGACATGATCTCACAGTGACATGGCCACCACTGACCTGCTGCCCACTGTGACATGGCCCCCATAGTGACATGGCCACCACTGACCTGCTGCCCACTGTGACATGGCCCCCATAGTGACATGGCCACCACTGACCTGCTGCCCACTGTGACCTAGCCCCCAGAGTGACATGGCAACCAGTGGCCTGTTGCTCACTGTGACATGACCTCACAGTGACATGGCCACCACTGAAACGCTGCCCAATGTGACATAGCGCCCATAGTGACATGGCCATCACTGACCTGCTGCCCACTGTGACATGGCCCCCATAGTGACATGGCCACCACTGACCTGCTGCCCACTGTGACATAGCCCACACAGTGACATGGCAACCAGTGGCCTGTTGCTCACAGTGACATGGCCACCACTGACCTGCTGCCCAATGTGACATAGCCCCCATACTGACATGGCCACCACTGACGTGCTGCCCACTGTGACATGGCCCCCATAGTGACATGGCCACCACTGACCTGCTGCCCACTGTGACATAGCCCCGACATTGACATGGCAACCAGTGGCCTGTTACTCACTGTGACATGGCCACCACTGACCTGCTGCCCACTGTGACATAGCCCCCACAATGACATGGCAACCAGTGGCCTGTTGCTCACTGTGGCATGGACACCACTGACCTGCTGCAATCTGTGACATGACCTCACAGTGACATGGCCACCACTGACCTGCTGCCCACTGTGACATGGCCCCCACAGTGACATGGCAACCAGTGGCCTGTTTCTCACTGTGACATGGCCATCACTGACTTGCTGCACACTGTGACATGGCCCCACAGTGACGTGGCCACTACTGACATGCTGCCCACTGTGACATGGCCCCCATTGTGACATGGCCACCACTGACCTGCTGCCCACTGTGACATGGCCCCCATAGAGACATGGCCACAACTGAGCTGCTGCCCACTGTGACATAGCCCCCACAGTGACATGGCAACCAGTGGCCTGTTGCTCACTGTGACATGATCTCACAGTGACATGGCCACAACTGACCTGCTGCCCACTGTGACATGGCCCCCATAGTGACATGGCCACCACTGACCTGCTGCCCACTGTGACATGGCCCCCATAGTGACATGGCCACCACTGACCTGCTGCCCACTGTGACATAGCCCCCACAGTGACATGGCAACCAGTGGCCTGTTGCTCACTGTGACATGACCTCACAGTGACATGGCCACCACTGAAACGCTGCCCAATGTGACATAGCGCCCCTAGTGACATGGCCATCACTGACCTGCTGCCCACTGTGACATGGCCCCCATTGTGACATGGCCACCACTGACCTGCTGCCCACTGTGACATAGCCCCCACAGTGACATGGCAACCAGTGGCCTGTTAATCACAGTGACATGGCCACCACTGACCTGCTGCCCAAAGTGACATAGCCCCCATACTGACATGGCCACCACTGACGTGCTGCCCACTGTGACATGGCCCCCATAGTGACATGGCCAGAACTGACCTGCTGCCCACTGTGACATAGCCCCGACAGTGACATGGCAACCAGTGGCCTGTTACTCACTGTGACATGGCCACCACTGACCTGCTGCCCACTGTGACATAGCCCCCACAGTGACATGGCAACCAGTGGCCTGTTGCTAACTGTGACATGGCCACCACTGACCTGCTGCAATCTGTGACATGACCTCACAGTGACATGGCCACCACTGACCTGCTGCCCACTGTGACATGGCCCCCACAGTGACATGGCCACCACTGACCTGCTGCCCACTGTGACATAGCCCCCACAGTGACATGGCAACCAGTGGCCTGTTTCTCACTGTGACATGGCCATCACTGACCTGCTGCACACTGTGACATGGCCCCACAGTGACGTGGCCACTACTGACCTGCTGCGCACTGTGACATGGCCCCCATAGTGACATGGCCACCACTGACCTGCTGCCCACTGTGACATGGCCCCAACAGTGATATGGCCACCACTGACCCTCTGACCACTGTGACATAGCCCCACAGTGACTTGGGCACCACTGACCTGCTGCCCACTGTGACATGGCCCCCATAGTGACATGGCCACCACTGACCTGCTGCCCACTGTGACATATTCCCCACAGTGACATGGCAACCAGTGGCCTGTTGCTCACTGTGACATGGCCATCACTTACCTGCTGCACACTGTGACATGGCCCCACAGTGACGTGGCCACTACTGACCTGCTGCCCACTGTGACATGGCCCCCATAGTGACATGGCCACCACTGACCTGCTGCCCACTGTGACATGGCCCCCATAGTGACATGGCCACCACTGACCTGCTGCCCACTGTGACATAGCCCCCACAGTGACATGGCAACCAGTGGCCTGTTCCTCACTGTGACATGGCCACCACTGACCTGCTGCACACTGTGACATGGCCCCCATAGTGACATGGCCACCACTGACCTGCTGCCCACTGTGACATAGCCCCCACAGTCACATGGCAACCAGTGGCCTGTTGCTCACTGTGACATGGCCATCACTGACCTGCTGCACACTGTGACATGGCCCCACAGTGACTTGGCCACTACTGACCTGCTGACCACTGTGACATAGCCCCCATAGTGACATGACCACCACTGACCTGCTGCCCACTGTGACATGGCCCCCATAGTGACATGGCCACCACTGACCTGCTGCACACTGTGACATAGCCCCCACAGTGACATGGCAACCAGTGGCCTGTTGCTCACTGTGACATGGCCACCACTGACCTGCTTCCCAATGTGACATAGCCCCCATAGTGACATGGCCACCACTGACCTGCTGCCCACTGTGACATGGCCACCATAGTGACACGGCCACCACTGACCTGCTGCACACTGTGACATGACCTCACAGTGACATGGCCACCACTGACCTGCTGCACACTGTGACATGACCTCACAGTGACTTGGGCACCACTGACCTGCTGCCCACTGTGACATAGCCCCCACAGTGACATGGCAACCAGTGGCCTGTTGCTCACTGTGACATGGCCACCACTGACCTGCTGCAATCTGTGACATGACCTCACAGTGACATGGCCACCACTGACCTGCTGCCCACTGTGACATGGCCCCCACAGTGACATGGTAACCAGTGGCCTGTTTCTCACTGTGACATGGCCATCACTGACCTGCTGCACACTGTGACATGGCCCCACAGTGACGTGGCCACTACTCACCTGCTGCCCACTGTGACATGGCCCCAACAGTGACTGGCCACCACTGACACTCTGACCACTGTGACATAGCCCCACAGTGACTTGGGCACCACTGACCTGCTGCCCACTGTGACATAGCCCCCATAGTGACATGGCAACCAGTGGCCTGTTGCTCACTGTGACATGGCCATCACTTACCTGCTGCACACTGTGACATGGCCCCACAGTGACATGGCCACTACTGACCTGCTGCACACTGTGACATGGCCCCACAGTGACTTGGCCACTACTGACCTACTGCCCACTGTGACATAGCCCCCATAGTGACATGGCCACCACTGACCTGCTGCCCACTGTGACATGGCCCCCATAGTGACATGGCCACTACTGACCTGCTGCACACTGTGACATGGCCACCATAGTGACACGGCCAGCACTGACCTGCTGCCCACTGTGACATAGCCCCCACAGTGACATGGCAACCAGTGGCCTGTTGCTCACTGTGACATGGCCACCACTGACCTCCTGCACACTGTGACATGACCTCACAGTGACATGGCCACCATTGACCTGCTGCCCACTGTGACATGGCCCCCATAGTGACAGGGCCAGCACTGACCTGTTGCCCACTGTGACATAGACACAACAGTGACATGGCAACCAGTGGCCTGTTACTCACTGTGAAATGGCCATCACTGACCTGCTGCACACTGTGACATGGCCCAACAGTGACGTGGCCACTACTGACCTGCTGCCCACTGTGACACGGCCCCCATAGTGACATGGCCACCACTGACCTGCTGCCCACTGTGACATGGCCCCAACAGTGACATGGTCACCACTGACCCGCTGACCACTGTGACATGGCCCCCATAGTGACATGGCCACCACTGACCTGCTGCCCACTGTGACATGGCCCCCATAGTGACATGGCCACCACTGACCTGCTGCGCACTGTTTCATAGCCCCCACAGTGACATGGCAACCAGTGGCCTGTTGCTCACTTTGACATGGCCACCACTGACCTGCTGCACACTGTGACATGACCTCACAGTGACATGGCCACCACTGACATGCTGCCCAATGTGACATAGCCCCCATAGTGACATGGCCACCATTGACATGCTGCCCACTGTGACATGGCCCCCATAGTGACATGGCCAAAACTGACCTGCTGCCCACTGTGACATAGCCCCCACAGTGACATGGCAACCAGTGGCCTGTTGCTCACAGTGACATGGCCATCACTGACCTGCTGCACACTGTGACATGGCCCCACAGTGACGTGGCCACTACTGACCTGCTGCTCACTGTGACATGGCCCCCATAGTGACATGGCCACCACTGACCTGCTGCCCACTGTGACATGGCCCCAACAGTGACATGGTCACCACTGACCCGCTGACCATTGTGACATAGCCCCACAGTGACATGGGCACCACTGACCTGCTGCCCACTGTGACATGGCCCCCATAGTGCCATGGCCACCACTGACCTGCTGCCCACTGTGACATAGCCCCCACAGTGACATGGTAACCAGTGGCCTGTTGCTCACTGTGACATGGCCACCACTGACCTGCTGCCCACTGTGACATGGCCCCAACAGTGACATGTCCACCACTGACCCGCTGACAACTGTGACATAGCCCCACAGTGACTTGGGCACCACTGACCTGCTGCCCACTGTGACATAGCCCCCACAGTGACATGGCAACCAGTGGCCTGTTGCTCACTGTGACATGGCCACCACTGACCTGCTGCAATCTGTGACATGACCTCACAGTGACATGGCCACCACTGACCTGCTGCCCACTGTGACATGGCCCCCACAGTGACATGGCAACCAGTGGCCTGTTTCTCACTGTGACATGGCCATCACTTACCTGCTGCACACTGTGACATGGCCCCCATAGTGACATGGCCACCACTGACCTGCTGCACACTGTGACATGGCCCCAACAGTGATATGGCCACCACTGACCCTCTGACCACTGTGACATAGCCCCACAGTGACTTGGGCACCACTGACCTGCTGCCCACTGTGACATGGCCCCCATAGTGACATGGCCACCACTGACCTGCTGCCCATTGTGACATAGTCCCCACAGTGACATGGCAACCAGTGGCCTGTTGCTCACTGTGACATGGCCATCACTTACCTGCTGCACACTGTGACATGGCCCCACAGTGACGTGGCCACTACTGACCTGCTGCCCAATGTGACATGGCCCCCATAGTGACATGGCCACCACTGACCTGCTGCCCACTGTGACATGGCCCCCATAGTGACATGGCCACCACTGACCTGCTGCCCACTGTGACATAGCCCCCACAGTGACATGGCAACCAGTGGCCTGTTGCTCACTGTGACATGGCCACCACTGACCTGCTGCCCACTGTGACACGGCCCCCATAGTGACATGGCCACCACTGACCTGCTGCCCACTGTGACATGGCCCCAACAGTGACATGTCCACCACTGACCCGCTGACAACTGTGACATAGCCCCACAGTGACTTGGGCACCACTGACCTGCTGCCCACTGTGACATAGCCCCCACAGTGACATGGCAACCAGTGGCCTGTTGCTCACTGTGACATGGCCACCACTGACCTGCTGCAATCTGTGACATGACCTCACAGTGACATGGCCACCACTGACCTGCTGCCCACTGTGACATGGCCCCCACAGTGACATGGCAACCAGTGGCCTGTTTCTCACTGTGACATGGCCATCACTTATCGGCTGCACACTGTGACATGGCCCCCATAGTGACATGGCCACCACTGACCTGCTGCCCACTGTGACATGGCCCCAACAGTGATATGGCCACCACTGACCCTCTGACCACTGTGACATAGCCCCACAGTGACTTGGGCACCACTGACCTGCTGCCCACTGTGACATGGCCCCCATAGTGACATGGCCACCACTGACCTGCTGCCCACTGTGACATAGTCCCCACAGTGACATGGCAACCAGTGGCCTGTTGCTCACTGTGACATGGCCATCACTTACCTGCTGCACACTGTGACATGGCCCCACAGTGACGTGGCCACTACTGACCTGCTGCCCACTGTGACATGGCCCCCATAGTGACATGGCCACCACTGACCTGCTGCCCACTGTGACATGGCCCCCATAGTGACATGGCCACCACTGACCTGCTGCCCACTGTGACATAGCCCCCACAGTGACATGGCAACCAGTGGCCTGTTGCTCACTGTGACATGGCCACCACTGACCTGCTGCACACTGTGACATGACCTCACAGTGACCTGGCCACCACTGACCTGCTGCCCAATGTGACATAGCCCCCATAGTGACATGGCCACCATTGACATGCTGCCCACTGTGACATGGCCCCCACAGTGACATGGCCAAAACTGACCTGCTGCCCACTGTGACATAGCCCCCACAGTGACATGGCAACCAGTGGCCTGTTGGTCACTGTGACATGGCCATCACTGACCTGCTGCACACTGTGACATGGCCCCACAGTGACGTGGCCACTACTGACCTGCTGCTCACTGTGACATGGCCCCCATAGTGACATGGCCACCACTGACCTGCTGCCCACTGTGACATGGCCCCAACAGTGACATGGGCACCACTGACCTTCTGCCCACTGTGACATGGCCCCCATAGTGCCATGGCCACCACTGACCTGCTGCCCACTGTGACATAGGCCCCACAGTGACATGGCAACCAGTGGCCTGTTGCTCACTGTGACATGGCCATCACTGACCTGCTGCACACTGTGACATGGCCCCACAGTGACATGGCCACCACTGACCTGCTGCCCACTGTGACATACCCCCCATAGTGACATGGCCACCACTGACCTGCTGCCCACTGTGACATAGCCCCCACAGTGACATGGCAACCAGTGGCCTGTTGCTCACTGTGACATGGCCATCACTGACCTGCTGCACACTGTGACATGGCCCCACAGTGACTTGGCCACTACTGACCTACTGCCCACTGTGACATAGCCCCCATAGTGACATGGCCACCACTGACCTGCTGCCCACTGTGACATGGCCCCCATAGTGACATGGCCACTACTGACCTGCTGCACACTGTGACATAGCCCCCACAGTGACATGGCAACCAGTGGCCTGTTGCTCACTGTGACATGGCCACCACTGACCTGCTTCCCAATGTGACATAGCCCCCATAGTGACATGGCCACCACTGACCTGCTGCCCACTGTGACATGGCCACCATAGTGACACGGCCAGCACTGACCTGCTGCCCACTGTGACATAGCCCCCACAGTGACATGGCAACCAGTGGCCTGTTGCTCACTGTGACATGGCCACCACTGACCTCCTGCACACTGTGACATGACCTCACAGTGACATGGCCACCATTGACCTGCTGCCCACGGTGACATGGCCCCCATAGTGACAGGGCCAGCACTGACCTGTTGCCCACTGTGACATAGACACAACAGTGACATGGCAACCAGTGGCCTGTTACTCACTGTGACATGGCCATCACTGACCTGCTGCACACTGTGACATGGCCCAACAGTGACGTGGCCACTACTGACCTGCTGCCCACTGTGACACGGCCCCCATAGTGACATGGCCACCACTGACCTGCTGCCCACTGTGACATGGCCCCAACAGTGACATGGTCACCACTGACCCGCTGACCATTGTGACATGGCCCCCATAGTGACATGGCCACCACTGACCTGCTGCCCACTGTAACATGGCCCCCATAGTGACATGGCCACCACTGACCTGCTGCGCACTGTTTCATAGCCCCCACAGTGACATGGCAACCAGTGGCCTGTTGCTCACTGTGACATGGCCACCACTGACCTGCTGCACACTGTGACATGACCTCACAGTGACATGGCCACCACTGACCTGCTGCCCAATGTGACATAGCCCCCATAGTGACATGGCCAAAACTGACCTGTTGCCCACTGTGACATAGCCCCCACAGTGACATGGCAACCAGTGGCCTGTTGCTCACAGTGACATGGCCATCACTGACCTGCTGCACACTGTGACATGGCCCCACAGTGACGTGGCCACTACTGACATGCTGCTCACTGTGACATGGCCCCCATAGTGACATGGCCACCACTGACCTGCTGCCCACTGTGACATGGCCCCAACAGTGACATGGTCACCACTGACCCGCTGACCATTGTGACATAGCCCCACAGTGACATGGGCACCACTGACCTGCTGCCCACTGTGACATGGCCCCCATAGTGCCATGGCCACCACTGACCTGCTGCCCACTGTGACATAGCCCCCATAGTGACATGGCCAAAACTGACCTGTTGCCCACTGTGACATAGACACAACAGTGACATGGCAACCTGTGGCCTGTTGCTCACAGTGACATGGCCATCACTGACCTGCTGCACACTGTGACATGGCCCCACAGTGACGTGGCCACTACTGACCTGCTGCTCACTGTGACATGGCCCCCATAGTGACATGGCCACCACTGACCTGCTGCCCACTGTGACATGGCCCCAACAGTGACATGGTCACCACTGACCCGCTGACCATTGTGACATAGCCCCACAGTGACATGGGCACCACTGACCTGCTGCCCACTGTGACATGGCCCCCATAGTGCCATGGCCACCACTGACCTGCTGCCCACTGTGACATAGCCCCCACAGTGACATGGTAACCAGTGGCCTGTTGCTCACTGTGACATGGCCACCACTGACCTGCTGCCCACTGTGACATGGCCCCAACAGTGACATGTCCACCACTGACCCGCTGACAACTGTGACATAGCCCCACAGTGACTTGGGCACCACTGACCTGCTGCCCACTGTGACATAGCCCCCACAGTGACATGGCAACCAGTGGCCTGTTGCTCACTGTGACATGGCCACCACTGACCTGCTGCAATCTGTGACATGACCTCACAGTGACATGGCCACCACTGACCTGCTGCCCACTGTGACATGGCCCCCACAGTGACATGGCAACCAGTGGCCTGTTTCTCACTGTGACATGGCCATCACTTACCTGCTGCACACTGTGACATGGCCCCCATAGTGACATGGCCACCACTGACCTGCTGCCCACTGTGACATGGCCCCAACAGTGATATGGCCACCACTGACCCTCTGACCACTGTGACATAGCCCCACAGTGACTTGGGCACCACTGACCTGCTGCCCACTGTGACATGGCCCCCATAGTGACATGGCCACCACTGACCTGCTGCCCATTGTGACATAGTCCCCACAGTGACATGGCAACCAGTGGCCTGTTGCTCACTGTGACATGGCCATCACTTACCTGCTGCACACTGTGACATGGCCCCACAGTGACGTGGCCACTACTGACCTGCTGCCCACTGTGACATGGCCCCCATAGTGACATGGCCACCACTGACCTGCTGCCCACTGTGACATGGCCCCCATAGTGACATGGCCACCACTGACCTGCTGCCCACTGTGACATAGTCCCCACAGTGACATGGCAACCAGTGGCCTGTTGCTCACAGTGACGTGGCCACTACAGACCTGCTGCCCACTGTGACATGGCCCCCATAGTGACATGGCCACCACTGACCTGCTGCCCACTGTGACATGGCCCCCATAGTGACATGGCCACCACTGACCTGCTGCCCACTGTGACATAGCCCCCACAGTGACATGGCAACCAGTGGCCTGTTGCTCACTGTGACATGGCCACCACTGACCTGCTGCACACTGTGACATGACCTCACAGTGACCTGGCCACCACTGACCTGCTGCCCAATGTGACATAGCCCCCATAGTGACATGGCCACCATTGACATGCTGCCCACTGTGACATGGCCCCCACAGTGACATGGCAACCAGTGGCCTATTGGTCACTGTGACATGGCCATCACTGACCTGCTGCACACTGTGACATGGCCCCACAGTGACGTGGCCACTACTGACCTGCTGCTCACTGTGACATGGCCCCCATAGTGACATGGCCACCACTGACCTGCTGCCCACTGTGACATGGCCCCAACAGTGACATGGGCACCACTGACCTTCTGCCCACTGTGACATGGCCCCCATAGTGCCATGGCCACCACTGACCTGCTGCCCACTGTGACATAGCCCCCACAGTGACATGGCAACCAGTGGCCTGTTGCTCACTGTGACATGGCCATCACTGACCTGCTGCACACTGTGACATGGCCCCACAGTGACATGGCCACCACAGACCTGCTGCCCACTGTGACATGGCCCCCATAGTGACATGGCCACCACTGACCTGCTGCCCACTGTGACATAGCCCCCACAGTGACATGGCAACCAGTGGCCTGTTGCTCACTGTGACATGGCCATCACTGACCTGCTGCACACTGTGACATGGCCCCACAGTGACTTGGCCACTACTGACCTGCTGACCACTGTGACATAGCCCCCATAGTGACATGGCCACTACTGACCTGCTGCCCACTGTGACATGGCCCCCATAGTGACATGGCCACCACTGACCTGCTGCACACTGTGACATAGCCCCCACAGTGACATGGCAACCAGTGGCCTGTTGCTCACTGTGACATGGCCACCACTGACCTGCTTCCCAATGTGACATAGCCCCCATAGTGACATGGCCACCACTGACCTGCTGCCCACTGTGACATGGCCACCATAGTGACACGGCCACCACTGACCTGCTGCACACTGTGACATGACCTCACAGTGACATAGCCAGCACTGACCTGCTGCCCACTATGACATAGCCCCCACAGTGACATGGCAACCAGTGGACTGTTGCTCACTGTGACATGGCCATCACTGACCTGCTGCACACTGTGACATGGCCCCACAGTGACGTGGTCACTACTGACCTGCTGCCCACTGTGACATGGCCCCCATAGTGACATGGCCACCACTGACCTGCTGCCCACTGTGACATGGCCCCCATAGTGACATGGCCACCACTGACCTGCTGGCACTGTGACAGAGCCCCCACAGTGACATGGCAACCAGTGGCCTGTTGCTCACTGTGACATGACCTCACAGTGACATGGCCACCACTGACCTGCTACCGACTGTGACATGGCCCCCATAGTGACATGGCCACCACTGACCTGCTGCCCACTGTGACATGGCCCCAACAGTGACATGGTCACCACTGACCCGCTGACCACTGTGACATAGCCCCACTGTGACATGGGCACCACTGACCTGCTGCCCACTGTGACATAGCCCCCATAGTGCCATGGCCACCACTGACCTGCTGCCCACTGTGACATGGCCCCCATAGTGACATGGCCACCACTGACCTGCTGCCCACTGTGACATAGCCCCCACAGTGACATGGCAACCAGTGGCCTGTTGCTCACTGTGACATGGCCATCACTGACCTGCTGCCCAATGTGACATAGCCCCCATAGTGACATGGCCACTACTGACCTGCTGCCCACTGTGACATAGACCCCATAGTGACATGGCCACCACTGACCTGCTGCCCACTGTGACATGGCCCCAACAGTGACATGGCCACTACTGAACTGCTGCCCACTGTGACATGGCCGCCATAGTGACATGGCCACCACTGACCTGCTGCCCACTGTGACATGGCCCCCATAGTGACATGGCCACCACTGACCTGCTGCCCACTGTGACATAGCCCCCACATTGACATGGCAACCAGTGGCCTGTTGCTCACAGTGACATGGCCACCACTGACCTGCTGCCCAATGTGACATAGCCCCCATACTGACATGGCCACCACTGACCTGCTGCCCACTGTGACATAGCCCCGACAGTGACATGGCAACCAGTGGCCTGTTACTCACTGTGACATGGCCACCACTGACCTGCTGCCCACTGTGACATAGCCCCCACAGTGACATGGCAACCAGTGGCCTCTTGCTCACTGTGACATGGCCACCACTGACCTGCTGCACACTGTGACATGACCTCACAGTGACATGGCCACCACTGACCTGCTGCCCAATGTGACATGGCCCCCACAGTGACATGGCAACCAGTGGCCTGTTGCTCACTGTGACATGGCCATCACTGACCTGCTGCACACTGTGACATGGCCCCACAGTGACGTGGCCACTACTGACCTGCTGCTCACTGTGACATGGCCCCCATAGTGACATGGCCACCACTGACCTGCTGCCCACTGTGACATGGCCCCAACAGTGACATGGCCACCACTGACCCTCTGACCACTGTGACATAGCCCCACATTGACTTGGGCACCACTGACCTGCTGCCCACTATGACATAGCCCCCACAGTGACATGGCAACCAGTGGATTTTGCTCACTGTGACATGGCCATCACTGACCTGCTGCACACTGTGACATGGCCCCACAGTGACGTGGCCACTACTGACCTGCTGCCCACTGTGACATGGCCCCCATAGTGACATGGCCACCACTGACCTGCTGGCACTGTGACAGAGCCCCCACAGTGACATGGCAACCAGTGGCCTGTTGCTCACTGTGACATGGCCACCACTGACCTGCTACCGACTGTGACATGGCCCCCACAGTGACATGGCAACCAGTGGCCTGTTGCTCACTGTGACATGGCCATCACTGACCTGCTGCACACTGTGACATGGCCCCACAGTGACGTGGCCACTACTGACCTGCTGCCCACTGTGACATGGCCCCAACAGTGACATGGCCACCACTGACCAGCTGCCCACTGTGACATAGCCCCACAGTGACTTGGGCACCACTGACCTGCTGCCCAATGTGACATGGCCCCCATAGTGACATGGCCACCACTGACCTGCTGCCCACTGTGACATAGCCCCCACAGTGACATGGCAACCAGTGGCCTGTTGCTCACTGTGACATGGCCATCACTTACCTGCTGCACACTGTGACATGGCCCCACAGTGACGTGGCCACTACTGACCTGCTGCCCACTGTGACATGGCCCCCATAGTGACACGGCCACCACTGACATGCTGCCCACTGTGACATAGCCCCACAGTGACTTGGGCACCACTGACCTGCTGCCCACTGTGACATGGCCCCATAGTGACATGGCCACCACTGACCTGCTGGCACTGTGACAGAGCCCATACTGTGACATGGCAACCAGTGGACTGTTGCTCACTGTGACATGACCTCACAGTGACATGGCCACCACTGACCTGCTGCCCACTGTGACATGGCCACCATAGTGACACGGCCAGCACTGACCTGCTGCCCACTGTGACATAGCCCCCACAGTGACATGGCAACCAGTGGCCTGTTGCTCACTGTGACATGGCCATCACTGACCTGCTGCACACTGTGACATGGCCCCACAGTGACGTGGCCACTACTGACCTGCTGCCCACTGTGACATGGCCCCCATAGTGACATGGCCACCACTGACCTGCTGCCCACTGTGACATAGCCCCCACAGTGACATGGCAACCAGTGGCCTGTTGCTCACTGTGACATGGCCACCACTGACCTGCTGCCCACTGTGACATGACTACACAGTGACATGGCCACCACTGACCTGCTGCCCAATGTGACATAGCCCCCATAGTGACATGGCCACCACTGACCTGCTGCCCACTGTAACATGGCCCCAAGAGTGACATGGCCAAAACTGACCTGCTGCACACTGTGACATGGCCCCCATAGTGACATGGCCACCACTGACCTGCTGCCCACTGTGACATGGCCCCAAGAGTGACATGGCCACCACTGACCTGCTGCCCACTGTGACATGGCCCCAACACTGACATGGCCACCACTCACCCTCTGACCACTGTGACATAGCCCCACAGTGATTTGGGCACAACTGACCTGCTGCCCACTGTGACATGGCCCCACAGTGACGTGGCCACTACTGACCTGCTGCCCACTGTGACATGGCCCCCATAGTGACATGGCCACCACTGACCTGCTGCCCACTGTGACATGGCCCCCATAGTGACATGGCCACCACTGACCTGCTGCCCACTGTGACATAGCCCCCACAGTGACATGGCAACCAGTGGCCTGTTGCTCACTGTGACATGACCTCACAGTGACATGGCCACCACTGAACTGCTGCCCAATGTGACATAGCCCCCATAGTGACATGGCCACCACTGACCTGCTGCCCACTGTGACATGGCCACCATAGTGACACGGCCAGCACTGACCTGCTGCCCACTGTGACATAGCCCCCACAGTGACATGGCAACCAGTGGCCTGTTACTCACTGTGACATGACCATCACTGACCTGCTGCACACTGTGACATGGCCCCACAGTGACGTGGCCACTACTGACCTGCTGCCCACTGTGACATGGCCCCAACAGTGACATGGCCACCACTGACCCGCTGACCACTGTGACATAGCCCCACAGTGACATGGGCACCAGTGACCTGCTGCCCACTGTGACATGGCCCCCATAGTGCCATGGCCACCACTGACCTGCTGCCCACTGTGACATAGCCCCCACAGTGACATGGCAACCAGTGGCCTGTTGCTCACTGTGACATGGCCATCACTGACCTGCTGCCCACTGTGACATGGCCCCAACAGTGACATGGCCACCACTGATCCGCTGACCACTGTCACATAGCCCCACAGTGACCTGACCACCACTAACCTGCTACCCACTGTGACATGGCCCCCATAGAGACATGGCCACAACTGACCTGCTGCCCACTGTGACATAGCCCCCACAGTGACATGGCAACCAGTGGCCTGTTGCTCACTGTGACATGGCCACCACTGACCTGCTGCACACTGTGACATGGTCCCCACAATGACATGGCCACCACTGATCCGCTGACCACTGTGACATAGCCCCACAGTGACATGGCCACCACTGACCTGCTACCCACTGTGACATGGCCCCCATAGTGACATCGACATTCCTGACCTGCTGCCCACTGTGACATGGCCCCCATAGTGACATGGCCACCACTGACCTGCTGCACACTGTGACATAGCCCCCACAGTGACATGGCAACCAGTGGCCTGTTGCTCACTGTGACATGGCCACCACTGACCTGCTGCACACTGTGACATGGCCCCACAGTGACGTGGCCTCTACTGACCTGCTGCCCACTGTGACATGGCCCCCATAGTGACATGGCCACCACTGACCTGCTGCCCACTGTGACATGGCCCCCATATTGACATGGCCACCACTGACCTGCTGCCCTCTGTGACATAGACACCACAGTGACATGGCAACCAGTGGCTTATTGCTCACTGTGACATGGCCACCACTGACCTGCTGCACACTGTGACATGACCTCACAGTGACATGGCCACCACTGACCTGCTCCCCAATGTGACATAGCCCCCATAGTGACATGGCCACCACTGACCTGCTGCCCACTGTGACATGGACCCATAGTGACATGGCCACCACTGACCTGCTGCCCACTGTGACATAGCCCCCACAGTGACATGGCAACCAGTGGCCTGTTACTCACTGTGACATGGCCATCACTGACCTGCTGCACACTGTGACATGACCTCACAGTGACATGGCCACCACCCACCTGCTGCCCAATGTGACATAGCCCCCATAGTGACATGGCCACCACTGACCTGCTGCCCACTGTGACATGGACCCATAGTGACATGGCCACTGTGATAGACAGTAAACTGTTTGTTCATCAAATTCCATTGAAGATACTGGGAGCTCGTGACATGTTATTCCATAAACTATGTTGGCCTAAGCTTAATCTTAACTATTACACTGTGTAACGACTAACTGACTGTAAGTGCTTATCTAAGTTGAAATGCTGAAGCAAGGACTTCTACTAGGCAAAAGACTGAAAAGAGGGAGAAAGGGAAGAAGGACAAAGGGGAGAAAGACAAAGGGGAGAAGAAGAAGAAAAAAAAGGGGGTAGTGTCTATATTCTGTAAGATATAAACAAAGACTTTGTGAGCCACTCTCAGGAAAGTAGGAAATACGAGAAGCTGGTGACGTGAGGAAGACCCGAATGGAGCGACCCCCTAGCTGCAAAGTGCGCAGATGCAGGATACACCTCTCAGAGAGACCCGATAACGGAAGGCGGAGGATATAAAAAAGACGGACCCTCGGGAAGTGAGTGCGCGCCGTTGGTGGAGCAGGGACTCCCCGGCCGCCCAGCGCTGTTTTGCTTATTGCCGCTTGCTAAAATAAATAATTGAAATCTAATTTGTCCTAACTTGCATCATTTTGGCAAGATAGTCTATAACAAAATTGGTGCCGTGACTCGGATAGAGGCAATCTGGTGGGAAGCCCCATACGGGGAGGCGCGCCCCGCTGAGTTCAGCGGCCCCGGCTGAGTGCTATCACATCACGCCCTCTACCGACGAACTCCAAAACTCGGCAACAAGCAAAAAAAAAATACCGGTAACCCCGTAATCTTTGTGCACGAAGCCCCGGACGAAGACGCAGGGTTGCGTGAGTATAGGCCGGTTACCGTTCGGTTGGGGTTGGGTTTCCCGGAGCGTGGTGTGTGAGACGCCCAGCAGGGCGAAGCGAGTGCGGACCCCTCGGTAGTGCAGTTCCCATATCCCGCGAGGGACTGGGTCACGAAAAGGGGGAAGCGAATTGTGTGAGTGTGTGAAGGCGCTCCGGAAGATGGGACAGAAGAAAAGCAAGCTTTCTGATCCCATGGGTGATTTGGGACCCGAGGTGAGGTACCCCCAAATACCACCAGATAGCCCTTTAGGCTTGATGTTAAACCATTGGGAAGATTACCCCTCTAGGCGGGGTAAGGACAAAGCAAAAATTATTTATTATTGTATGGAAGTTTGGGGAGGGAAACAAATCAGAGGCGATCATCTCTATTGGCCTGTTTTTGGGTCCTTTGAAGAATGGGTCTGCCAAGCCCTAAACATTTATGTCAACTCAAGGGAACCCTTTAATTTAGAGGAGAGTGAATATGCACAGGTATGGATAGCATCAGATACCCGAATAAATCTATATCCTCTAAAGGAAAAAGTTAAGAAAAAGAAGGTACGTGATGAGGACGAACCTCCCACCTCTCCTCCTCCTTACATACCTCCACCCCCACCTCCGGCGCCTTCACCTCCTCCGACTGCGCCGGAGGACCCAGAGAATTCAGACTCCCCACCTGAATCCCCGAAAGAACCGAGACGAATAACCCGTAGTCAAACTAGAATGGGGTGGGGTGATAGTGGCTTGTACCCCCTAAGGGAGGTTGCGATGGGAGGACCCCAGCCTGGCATGGGATATGTGACTGTCCCTCTTAATTCAGGGGACGTCAGAGAATTTAAAAAAGAGATGGGGAATCTATTGGAGGATCCCTTAGGTGTGGCGGAGCGGGTGGATCAGTTTTTAGGACCAAACATCTATACCTGGGATGAAATACAAGCCATAATGGCTATACTATTCACTGTTGAAGAAAGGGATATGATCAGGAGAGCAGGAATGAGAATTTGGGATCAACAGCATCAGCAAGGTCCGGCAGCAGATGTAAAATGGCCTCTAAATCGACCTAATTGGAATAATCAAAATGAAATCGATAGAGGTCATATGCAAGACCTGAGGACGATTGTAATCCAGGGTATAAGAGAATCAGTCCCTAGAGGACAAAATATAAATAAAGCCTTTAGTGAACATCAGAAAAAGGATGAAATTCCTACTGAGTGGTTAGAGAGACTGAGGAAAAATCTTCAGCTTTACTCAGGACTAGACCCTAATACCCCAGTGGGACAGGCATTGTTAAAGACACAATTTGTGGCAAAAGCATGGATAGATATTAGAAAGAAGCTAGAAAAAATAGAAGATTGACAGGATCGGGGGTTGGATGAATTACTGAGAGAAGCACAGAAAGTCTATGTCCGAAGGGAGGACGAGACTCAAAAGAAACATACCAGAATGATGGTAGCTGCGATAAGGGAAGGACAGAGAGTGAACAGTGCTGGGAGAAAACAAGAAGGTCAAAGAACAGGCTATAGATCAAAGGAACCGGAGAGAGAGAGAGAAAAAGGGAGTATTGTCTGCTTTTATTGCGGAAGAAAAGGTCACACAAAGAAGAGCTGCAGAAGGAGAATGATGGATGAGAGAATGTTTAAAGAAGATTAGGGGTGTCAGGGGCTCTATTTGCTGGGGACCCGAGAACGAACTGAGCCCTTGATAAAGTTAAAAGTAGGTCCTCAGCAACAGGAGGTAGAATTTTTAGTAGATTCAGGAGCGGAGAGATCTACTGTTCAATCATTGCCCCAAGGATGTAAGATTTCATCAGAAAAAGTACAAGTAGTTGGGGCGAAAGGAGAACCATTCGGAGTACCGGTAATTAAAGATGTACTCCTTGAAACAGATTCTAAAGTGGGGGTGGGATCCTTATTGTTAGTACCTGAGGCAGATTATAACCTACTGGGGAGAGATCTAATGATTGAATTAGGAATTAGTTTGGAAGTAACAGAACACAAACTTGAAATCAAACTATGCCCCCTACGGGTTGAAGATGAGACTAAAATCAACCCTGAAGTGTGGTACACTCCGGATACGGTGGGAAAATTGAATGTTGAACCTTTTATGGTAACCATCCGGGATCCTGAAGTACCGGTGAGGATTAAGCAATATCCCATACCTCTGGAGGGAAGGCAAGGATTAAAACCAGAAATTCAGAGATTAATAAAGCAGGGATTATTGGAACCCTGCATGTCCCCTTTTAATACTCCCATTTTACCTGTCAAGAAGGCAGATGGGGGGTATAGATTAGTCCATGACCTAAGGGAAATTAACAAAAGGACTGTAACTAGATTCCCTGTAGTAGCTAACCCACACACTCTCTTAAGTCAATTAGGCCCGAACGACCGGTGGTACAGTGTAATAGACTTGAAGGACGCTTTCTGGGCATGTCCCTTAAAAGAGGAGTGTAGAAACTATTTTGCTTTTGAGTGGGAGGACCCAGACACCCACAGGAAAACTCAACTCCGGTGGACAGTCCTACCCCAAGGTTTCACTGAATCCCCAAACCTGTTTGGGCAAGCTTTAGAACAAATTTTGCAGGATTACCAGATAGGAGATACCCTTACCCTAGTCCAGTATGTAGATGATCTTTTAATAGCAGGGGAGGATGAGGAAAGGGTTCGGGAAGAAAGCATCAAGTTGTTAAATTTCCTGAGCTTAAAGGGACTGAAAGTGTCAAAATCCAAATTGCAATTTGTTGAAAAGGAAGTTAAATACCTAGGGCATCGATTAAGTCAAGGAACTAAGAAATTGGATCCAGAAAGGGTGAAAGGGATACTTTCCCTACCAAGTCCAAAAACTAAAAAACAAGTCCGGCAGCTATTAGGGCTATTTGGATATTGTAAGCAGTGGATCGAAGGGTATAGTGGAAAGGTAAAGTTTTTATACACCAAAATAACTAAAAATGGATTATTAAAATGGACTCAGGAAGATGATCAACGGTTAAAAGAACTAAAAACTGAATTAGTAAATGCTCCTGTTCTGAGCTTGCCCGACCTAAAAAGACCATTTTTCTTATTTGTCAACACAGAGGAAGGAACTGCATTTGGAGTATTAGCCCAGGAATGGGCAGGAAAAAAGAAACCAGTAGCATATATCTCAAAATTACTGGACCCCGTAAGTCGGGGATGGCCTACGTGCCTACAAGTTGTGGTGGCAGCTGCTTTGTTAGTTGAGGAAGCGCATAAAATAACTTTTGGTAGTGAATTAAGGGTACTATCACCCCATAATATTAGAGGTGTGTTACAGCAAAAAGCAGAAAAATGGATAACCGATGCTAGACTAGTAAAATATGAGGCAATCCTCATTACGTCCCCCCACCTGACCCTTGAAACAACATCGTTACAAAATCCAGCCCAATTTTTGTATGGAGAACCTAGTCAAGATCTTTTTCATGATTGCCTCCGTAACATCGAAGAACAGACTAAGATAAGACCAGATTTGGAAGAGGAGGAATTAGGGAAAGGAGAAAAATTATTTGTAGATGGATCCTCTCGAGTGGTAGAAGGGAAAAGAAAATCAGGGTATGCCATAATTGATGGAAAAACTTTTAAGGTGATAGAATCAGGACCCTTGAGTCCCAGCTGGTCAGCACAGGCATGTGAATTATATGCAGTATTAAAGGCTTTACAATTACTAAATGGAAAAGTGGGAACTATATACACCGATTCTAGATATGCCTTCGGAATAGTACATACCTTTGGGAAAATATGGGAAGAAAGAGGTTTAATCAATTGTCGGGGGAAGAGCCTAGTACATCAGAAGTTAATATCACAAATTTTGCAAGCTATACGAGGGCCCAGCGAAATTGCGGTAGTACACGTAAAAGGACACCAGAGGGGGCTAAATCCTTTAGTACGGGGGAATAACCTTGCTGATCAAGAGGCAAAGAGAGCAGCGCTATCAGCACTGGACTTGGATGATCCGATAGAGGACAGAAAGCGGTGTGTTAATTGTGGAGATAATTACCTCCCCTGTTATGGTTGCTGGAAAGAATACGGAGTAGACGGTATAGAATGTGTATGTGAAAGACCAGGGTTTAAGTGGTGCTTTTTCCATGGAAAATCCTATGAACTTTTAAGTTTTACTGTTCAAGAACAAGCAAAATTAAATCAAATGGGGATTCAACAGAAAGCTAATGGAAAATGGGAACTCCCGGACGGCCGAGAAGTTCTCCCAAAACCCATAGCTACCAAGATAACGCAGCAATTCCATAAAAACACTCATTGGGGAACTCAGGCATTAGTGGATCAATTTGCAACTAAATACATGTGCATTGGGATATATGATATAGCCAAACGAGTGATAGGAGAATGTCTCGTTTGTCAAAAAGTAAATAAACATCAAATAAGAAAACGAATATATGGGGGGCGAGAATTGGCTCATAGACCTTTTGCAAGAATACAAATAGACTTTACTGAATTACCAAAGGTGGGGAGGTATAAATACCTATTAGTAATTATAGATCATTTAACTCAATTCGTAGAAGCCTTTCCCACAGCCCGAGCCACAGCTCACACAGTAACAAGGATACTACTTGAAGAAATTATACCTCGGTATGGAGCAATAGAAGCAATAGACTCAGATAGAGGGCCACACTTTGTATCCAGAGTAGCCAAAGAGACTTTGGCTGCCCTGGGTACACAGTGGCAATACCATACTCCGTGGCACCCGCAGAGCTCAGGGAAAGTTGAACGTATGAACGGAGAAATAAAAAAACAACTTACCAAACTAATGTTAGAAACTAAAATGTCATGGGTAAAGTGTCTCCCTTTAGCCTTGTTAAATATCAGAACTCAGCCCCGAACTGATGTAGGCATTTCTCCCTTTGAAATGCTATATGGGATGCCTTATGATTTAGAAATGCCACCGGATCACCCCCAACTTGAAGAATTAAAGATAAAGTCCTACCTGATACAGCTAATGGCAAGGAGAAAACAACTACAGGCTCGGGGGATGGTAGTGCAAAGGCCTCCATTGGATGTGGCCATGCATCAAATCCAACCAGGAGATAAAGTACTAATCAAATCATGGAAAGAATCTTCTTTGAGCCCCCGTTGGGAAGGACCCTATGTTGCTCTTATCACTACAGAAACTGCTGTTCGGACTGCTGAGAAGGGGTGGACACACGCAAGCCGAGTAAAGGGACCTATACAGGATCCAGCCTGGAAAGTGACCAGCCCTCCTGGGGATCTACGAGTCACCCTTCGGAAAACCTGAAAGAACTCTCTACACATTGTGAGATAAGAACCTACGAAGGACTCGATGAGTGAGGCCCTGATATTTTTGTCCAATTGAAACTTATATTTGTTTTCCTTTTATATACATAAAGTGTAAAGTGTAATGTATGTAAAGAAGGCTGGGGGATTCATAATGCACATGGAATAAATCTTCGGTCTAGTTGTAATCAGTGTTATTAACGAGAACGGAGATTAACTAATCAGGCCCTAAAACTGGAGATTCTAAAACTTGGTAGAAAATATTTACTAAAGGGATAAATCCTGAAAGAGAGTGCACTCACTCTAATTGGCCTACTCAATAGCACTCTCAGACCCTAAGGGTGATCTGTAGAAAGCACATCCCCTGGGTCCCCTGTCGTGAACCCGAGGTCAAAGATAAAAACTGGGAGACCTATGTGTCCCGGAGTAGAGGCAAACGTACCCCTGAAGAATACGGCTGCTGCCGAGAAGATGGAACACCCTGCTGCTCTAAGCAACAGAGTAGGCAGAGGAGGCAGAGACGTACCAAAGTGGGGAAAACTTTACTGCCCTACTCTGAAGAAAAAAGGACCTCTGAGGGAGAAGGGCCAGACGAGAGTGTCAGACACCCCGATACAAAAGAGACTAAGAAAAAATATGCAAATCTATAGAATCCCGTCAGCCTTCTATTGGAGCTATTGGATAGTCTGGCTAGGTGTATTAGCTACAATGAATACACTACCAGGATGGGCTAGAACGACTAACCAATCCCACCAACCTTTTGAACATACCCTAACTAATCAAATTATATGGCCTTGGACAGATGCTTATTATGGACATACAGGAAGTATGGATGCAGATTTGTATGGGACAGAGTTAGCAACCGCCATACTAAGCAATAACCTAACACTCCAAACATATAAATGGGAGAATTCATCCCATACCTGGACAGCTAAAAAAGGAGATGAGATACAGATAGGCTGCAGAGTATTCAATGTAAATGTGATAATAAGTCGGCACCCTTTAATTCAAACCGTCCGTCAGCCCCCTTTTACTCAAATCGTTATCAGAGACAAAACGGAATCTAAAATAGCTCAAACCCGTTGTGAGTCGGAAGCCTGTTGGTATGCATTTACTGCAACCCAACCGGTGTCCATAGTTTGTTTGGGAGGGACCAGGTCAGGAGATCAAGCTATATCTTTCCGATTTCCATTGAATATACAGGAGGAAACTACAACAACCACAACCCACGCTCCCAAAGAGACTACTCAGACTACTCATACTGTTCCAACACAACCAACAGTCGTGCTTAGCCCAAGAATTTTTAAAATTGGACCATATGCAATTAGAAATACAGGTAAACAACAAATGCTGTTTAACCCGGCGTGGTCTCTCAAACAAGTTGAATTGTTAATGCAAAATAATGTTTCAAATATTCAGCCAGCATGTTCACCTTTCCTAAAGACTTCTTACGAGGGATGGACAACCTGGCTGCAAAAACAAACTCCTCACACAAAAAGAACGCAGAGAGACTTAACCGGTGCTTTGGGAACAGGATTGGGAGTTTTAAATAGTATTGATTCGGAGGTGATAATGAACAAATTGGCTACCTCAATTAGTGATTTAACTAATATACAAAGGCCTTTGCGATCTTCCTTATTGGCTTTGGGGGCTAACCAGTGGCAGTTGTCGAATATATTACCAAAAGGGGAAAAGGTAAATATAAAGGATCATGAATTGATTACAGATGCACTCAGTGTGCTTCAAAATAACCTCTCTTTAGCTCTCAGCTGCATCCAGGCTCAAATATGGATGCAGTCGATAGCTGCCTCAATTATAAGAGAAGGTGAAGAAGGTATTCTTCCTACTGAAATTCGGAGAATAATTTGGGACAGTGCTACTAATTTTGAAAAGAAACTCCAATCCTGGTGGAACCTGGTAAACTTTACCTATGACCCCATCACAAACACAGCTACTACCTTTATACTCACTATTTACAATGCCACCATATACCAAATTTATCCTATCATTGCATTAGGGCTGAATCACAACGGAACCATACTCTATCCTTCTGAGCATAGAGTATGGGCCCGAAAGGTAAACGAAAAATGGCAAACTGTCAATCTAGAGTCCTGCATTGTACGGGAACAACAAGGATTCATTTGTGAAAGCAATGCAATTGAGGCACAAGATATTTGTTTAGATACCGAACAAAATATTTGTCACTTTGAGGTCCATCCCAATGAAAATCCTAAAACAGTACTTATATATATTGGCGAAGGTTGTGTATGTTTGAGGACGGTTTGTGAATTCTTAACCGTAGACAAGATCATAATAGAGACAAAAAATTATTCAAATCTCTGTGTTTGCAGCTTCACAAAGGTAATCGGATGTGACTTTTCCTATTTAGCCCCGGTCACGTCTTACCAACTCCTGCAATCCAATTATACATTAATACATAATCTACAACCTACACCCATTGGAATGAATCTCACTTTGGTTAAGCAGTTACTTCAACACAAAGACTTAGTTAGAATTTTAGAGAAAGTTAGAGAAAACGGACAGAAAACTCTAATAACTGTTCATCACAATGTGGAAGAAATATACCGAGTCTTGGAAAGAGCAAAAAAGAATGCAGAACATAACTGGTGGGACACCCTTTTTGGATGGTCACCTACTGCTACAGGCATCTTGAACAAGTTGTGTCACCCCATTGTGGTTCTCTTGATATTAATCTTAATCAGTTTGAATTTGTCAATAATATTATATGTCATAACTTGGAGAATGATGCAACGGGTAACATATCTGATATCTGTCACCCGTCCAATACTCATTAAAGCCAAAAACAATCAATTAGATGATGACTTTAAATTGAAAAAAACTCTCCTGTTAAGTCAACAAGAATTGCAACGATTTGATGAACAAAATGATAAAAAGAAAAAGGGGGGATTGTGATAGACAGTAAACTGTTTGTTCATCAAATTCCATTGAAGATACTGGGAGCTCGTGACATGTTATTCCATAAACTATGTTGGCCTAAGCTTAATCTTAACTATTACACTGTGTAACGACTAACTGACTGTAAGTGCTTATCTAAGTTGAAATGCTGAAGCAAGGACTTCTACTAGGCAAAAGACTGAAAAGAGGGAGAAAGGGAAGAAGGACAAAGGGGAGAAAGACAAAGGGGAGAAGAAGAAGAAAAAAAAGGGGGTAGTGTCTATATTCTGTAAGATATAAACAAAGACTTTGTGAGCCACTCTCAGGAAAGTAGGAAATACGAGAAGCTGGTGACGTGAGGAAGACCCGGATGGAGCGACCCCCTAGCTGCAAAGTGCGCAGACGCAGGATACACCTCTCAGAGAGACCCGATAACGGAAGGCGGAGGATATAAAAAAGACGGACCCTCGGGAAGTGAGTGCGCGCCGTTGGTGGAGCAGGGACTCCCCGGCCGCCCAGCGCTGTTTTGCTTATTGCCGCTTGCTAAAATAAATAATTGAAATCTAATTTGTCCTAACTTGCATCATTTTGGCAAGATAGTCTATAACAGCCACAACTGACCTGCTGCCCACTGTGACTTCGCCCCCACAGTGACATGGCAACCAGTGGCCTGTTACTCACTGTGACATGGCCACCACTGACCTGCTGCACACTGTGACATGGCCCCACAGTGACGTGGCCTCTACTGACCTGCTGCCCACTGTGACATGGCCCCCATAGTGACATGGCCACCACTGACCTGCTGCCCACTGTGACATGGCCCCCATATTGACATGGCCACCACTGACCTGCTGCCCTCTGTGACATAGACACCACAGTGACATGGCAACCAGTGGCTTATTGCTCACTGTGACATGGCCACCACTGACCTGCTGCACACTGTGACATGACCTCACAGTGACATGGCCACCACTGACCTGCTCCCCAATGTGACATAGCCCCCATAGTGACATGGCCACCACTGACCTGCTGCCCACTGTGACATGGACCCATAGTGACATGGCCACCACTGACCTGCTGCCCACTGTGACATAGCCCCCACAGTGACATGGCAACCAGTGGCCTGTTACTCACTGTGACATGGCCATCACTGACCTGCTGCACACTGTGACATGACCTCACAGTGACATGGCCACCACCCACCTGCTGCCCAATGTGACATAGCCCCCATAGTGACATGGCCACCACTGACCTGCTGCCCACTGTGACATGGACCCATAGTGACATGGCCACTGTGATAGACAGTAAACTGTTTGTTCATCAAATTCCATTGAAGATACTGGGAGCTCGTGACATGTTATTCCATAAACTATGTTGGCCTAAGCTTAATCTTAACTATTACACTGTGTAACGACTAACTGACTGTAAGTGCTTATCTAAGTTGAAATGCTGAAGCAAGGACTTCTACTAGGCAAAAGACTGAAAAGAGGGAGAAAGGGAAGAAGGACAAAGGGGAGAAAGACAAAGGGGAGAAGAAGAAGAAAAAAAAGGGGGTAGTGTCTATATTCTGTAAGATATAAACAAAGACTTTGTGAGCCACTCTCAGGAAAGTAGGAAATACGAGAAGCTGGTGACGTGAGGAAGACCCGGATGGAGCGACCCCCTAGCTGCAAAGTGCGCAGACGCAGGATACACCTCTCAGAGAGACCCGATAACGGAAGGCGGAGGATATAAAAAAGACGGACCCTCGGGAAGTGAGTGCGCGCCGTTGGTGGAGCAGGGACTCCCCGGCCGCCCAGCGCTGTTTTGCTTATTGCCGCTTGCTAAAATAAATAATTGAAATCTAATTTGTCCTAACTTGCATCATTTTGGCAAGATAGTCTATAACAAAATTGGTGCCGTGACTCGGATAGAGGCAATCTGGTGGGAAGCCCCATACGGGGAGGCGCGCCCCGCTGAGTTCAGCGGCCCCGGCTGAGTGCTATCACATCACGCCCTCTACCGACGAACTCCAAAACTCGGCAACAAGCAAAAAAAAAATACCGGTAACCCCGTAATCTTTGTGCACGAAGCCCCGGACGAAGACGCAGGGTTGCGTGAGTATAGGCCGGTTACCGTTCGGTTGGGGTTGGGTTTCCCGGAGCGTGGTGTGTGAGACGCCCAGCAGGGCGAAGCGAGTGCGGACCCCTCGGTAGTGCAGTTCCCATATCCCGCGAGGGACTGGGTCACGAAAAGGGGGAAGCGAATTGTGTGAGTGTGTGAAGGCGCTCCGGAAGATGGGACAGAAGAAAAGCAAGCTTTCTGATCCCATGGGTGATTTGGGACCCGAGGTGAGGTACCCCCAAATACCACCAGATAGCCCTTTAGGCTTGATGTTAAACCATTGGGAAGATTACCCCTCTAGGCGGGGTAAGGACAAAGCAAAAATTATTTATTATTGTATGGAAGTTTGGGGAGGGAAACAAATCAGAGGCGATCATCTCTATTGGCCTGTTTTTGGGTCCTTTGAAGAATGGGTCTGCCAAGCCCTAAACATTTATGTCAACTCAAGGGAACCCTTTAATTTAGAGGAGAGTGAATATGCACAGGTATGGATAGCATCAGATACCCGAATAAATCTATATCCTCTAAAGGAAAAAGTTAAGAAAAAGAAGGTACGTGATGAGGACGAACCTCCCACCTCTCCTCGTCCTTACATACCTCCACCCCCACCTCCGGCGCCTTCACCTCCTCCGACTGCGCCGGAGGACCCAGAGAATTCAGACTCCCCACCTGAATCCCCGAAAGAACCGAGACGAATAACCCGTAGTCAAACTAGAATGAGGTGGGGTGATAGTGGCTTGTACCCCCTAAGGGAGGTTGCGATGGGAGGACCCCAGCCTGGCATGGGATATGTGACTGTCCCTCTTAATTCAGGGGACGTCAGAGAATTTAAAAAAGAGATGGGGAATCTATTGGAGGATCCCTTAGGTGTGGCGGAGCGGGTGGATCAGTTTTTAGGACCAAACATCTATACCTGGGATGAAATACAAGCCATAATGGCTATACTATTCACTGTTGAAGAAAGGGATATGATCAGGAGAGCAGGAATGAGAATTTGGGATCAACAGCATCAGCAAGGTCCGGCAGCAGATGTAAAATGGCCTCTAAATCGACCTAATTGGAATAATCAAAATGAAATCGATAGAGGTCATATGCAAGACCTGAGGACGATTGTAATCCAGGGTATAAGAGAATCAGTCCCTAGAGGACAAAATATAAATAAAGCCTTTAGTGAACATCAGAAAAAGGATGAAACTCCTACTGAGTGGTTAGAGAGACTGAGGAAAAATCTTCAGCTTTACTCAGGACTAGACCCTAATACCCCAGTGGGACAGGCATTGTTAAAGACACAATTTGTGGCAAAAGCATGGATAGATATTAGAAAGAAGCTAGAAAAAATAGAAGATTGACAGGATCGGGGGTTGGATGAATTACTGAGAGAAGCACAGAAAGTCTATGTCCGAAGGGAGGACGAGACTCAAAAGAAACATACCAGAATGATGGTAGCTGCGATAAGGGAAGGACAGAGAGTGAACAGTGCTGGGAGAAAACAAGAAGGTCAAAGAACAGGCTATAGATCAAAGGAACCGGAGAGAGAGAGAGAAAAAGGGAGTATTGTCTGCTTTTATTGCGGAAGAAAAGGTCACACAAAGAAGAGCTGCAGAAGGAGAATGATGGATGAGAGAATGTTTAAAGAAGATTAGGGGTGTCAGGGGCTCTATTTGCTGGGGACCCGAGAACGAACTGAGCCCTTGATAAAGTTAAAAGTAGGTCCTCAGCAACAGGAGGTAGAATTTTTAGTAGATTCAGGAGCAGAGAGATCTACTGTTCAATCATTGCCCCAAGGATGTAAGATTTCATCAGAAAAAGTACAAGTAGTCGGGGCAAAAGGAGAACCATTCGGAGTACCGGTAATTAAAGATGTACTCCTTGAAACAGATTCTAAAGTGGGGGTGGGATCCTTATTGTTAGTACCTGAGGCAGATTATAACCTACTGGGGAGAGATCTAATGATTGAATTAGGAATTAGTTTGGAAGTAACAGAACACAAACTTGAAATCAAACTATGCCCCTTACGGGTTGAAGATGAGACTAAAATCAACCCTGAAGTGTGGTACACTCCGGATACGGTGGGAAAATTGAATGTTGAACCTTTTATGGTAACCATCCGGGATCCTGAAGTACCGGTGAGGATTAAGCAATATCCCATACCTCTGGAGGGAAGGCAAGGATTAAAACCAGAAATTCAGAGATTAATAAAGCAGGGATTATTGGAACCCTGCATGTCCCCTTTTAATACTCCCATTTTACCTGTCAAGAAGGCAGATGGGGGGTATAGATTAGTCCATGACCTAAGGGAAATTAACAAAAGGACTGTAACTAGATTCCCTGTAGTAGCTAACCCACACACTCTCTTAAGTCAATTAGGCCCGAACGACCGGTGGTACAGTGTAATAGACTTGAAGGACGCTTTCTGGGCATGTCCCTTAAAAGAGGAGTGTAGAAACTATTTTGCTTTTGAGTGGGAGGACCCAGACACCCACAGGAAAACTCAACTCCGGTGGACAGTCCTACCCCAAGGTTTCACTGAATCCCCAAACCTGTTTGGGCAAGCTTTAGAACAAATTTTGCAGGATTACCAGATAGGAGATACCCTTACCCTAGTCCAGTATGTAGATGATCTTTTAATAGCAGGGGAGGATGAGGAAAGGGTTCGGGAAGAAAGCATCAAGTTGTTAAATTTCCTGAGCTTAAAGGGACTGAAAGTGTCAAAATCCAAATTGCAATTTGTTGAAAAGGAAGTTAAATACCTAGGGCATCGATTAAGTCAAGGAACTAAGAAATTGGATCCAGAAAGGGTGAAAGGGATACTTTCCCTACCAAGTCCAAAAACTAAAAAACAAGTCCGGCAGCTATTAGGGCTATTTGGATATTGTAAGCAGTGGATCGAAGGGTATAGTGGAAAGGTAAAGTTTTTATACACCAAAATAACTAAAAATGGATTATTAAAATGGACTCAGGAAGATGATCAACGGTTAAAAGAACTAAAAACTGAATTAGTAAATGCTCCTGTTCTGAGCTTGCCCGACCTAAAAAGACCATTTTTCTTATTTGTCAACACAGAGGAAGGAACTGCATTTGGAGTATTAGCCCAGGAATGGGCAGGAAAAAAGAAACCAGTAGCATATATCTCAAAATTACTGGACCCCGTAAGTCGGGGATGGCCTACGTGCCTACAAGTTGTGGTGGCAGCTGCTTTGTTAGTTGAGGAAGCGCATAAAATAACTTTTGGTAGTGAATTAAGGGTACTATCACCCCATAATATTAGAGGTGTGTTACAGCAAAAAGCAGAAAAATGGATAACCGATGCTAGACTAGTAAAATATGAGGCAATCCTCATTACGTCCCCCCACCTGACCCTTGAAACAACATCGTTACAAAATCCAGCCCAATTTTTGTATGGAGAACCTAGTCAAGATCTTTTTCATGATTGCCTCCGTAACATCGAGGAGCAGACTAAGATAAGACCAGATTTGGAAGAGGAGGAATTAGGGAAAGGAGAAAAATTATTTGTAGATGGATCCTCTCGAGTGGTAGAAGGGAAAAGAAAATCAGGGTATGCCATAATTGATGGAAAAACTTTTAAGGTGATAGAATCAGGACCCTTGAGTCCCAGCTGGTCAGCACAGGCATGTGAATTATATGCAGTATTAAAGGCTTTACAATTACTAAATGGAAAAGTGGGAACTATATACACCGATTCTAGATATGCCTTCGGAATAGTACATACCTTTGGGAAAATATGGGAAGAAAGAGGTTTAATCAATTCTCGGGGGAAGGACCTAGTACATCAGGAGTTAATATCACAAATTTTGCAAGCTATACGAGGGCCCAGCGAAATTGCGGTAGTACACGTAAAAGGACACCAGAGGGGGCTAAATCCTTTAGTACGGGGGAATAACCTTGCTGATCAAGAGGCAAAGAGAGCAGCGCTATCAGCACTGGACTTGGATGATCCGATAGAGGACAGAAAGCGGTGTGTTAATTGTGGAGATAATTACCTCCCCTGTTATGGTTGCTGGAAAGAATACGGAGTAGACGGTATAGAATGTGTATGTGAAAGACCAGGGTTTAAGTGGTGCTTTTTCCATGGAAAATCCTATGAACTTTTAAGTTTTACTGTTCAAGAACAAGCAAAATTAAATCAAATGGGGATTCAACAGAAAGCTAATGGAAAATGGGAACTCCCGGACGGCCGAGAAGTTCTCCCAAAACCCATAGCTACCAAGATAACGCAGCAATTCCATAAAAACACTCATTGGGGAACTCAGGCATTAGTGGATCAATTTGCAACTAAATACATGTGCATTGGGATATATGATATAGCCAAACGAGTGATAGGAGAATGTCTCGTTTGTCAAAAAGTAAATAAACATCAAATAAGAAAACGAATATATGGGGGGCGAGAATTGGCTCATAGACCTTTTGCAAGAATACAAATAGACTTTACTGAATTACCAAAGGTGGGGAGGTATAAATACCTATTAGTAATTATAGATCATTTAACTCAATTCGTAGAAGCCTTTCCCACAGCCCGAGCCACAGCTCACACAGTAACAAGGATACTACTTGAAGAAATTATACCTCGGTATGGAGCAATAGAAGCAATAGACTCAGATAGAGGGCCACACTTTGTATCCAGAGTAGCCAAAGAGACTTTGGCTGCCCTGGGTACACAGTGGCAATACCATACTCCGTGGCACCCGCAGAGCTCAGGGAAAGTTGAACGTATGAACGGAGAAATAAAAAAACAACTTACCAAACTAATGTTAGAAACTAAAATGTCATGGGTAAAGTGTCTCCCTTTAGCCTTGTTAAATATCAGAACTCAGCCCCGAACTGATGTAGGCATTTCTCCCTTTGAAATGCTATATGGGATGCCTTATGATTTAGAAATGCCACCGGATCACCCCCAACTTGAAGAATTAAAGATAAAGTCCTACCTGATACAGCTAATGGCAAGGAGAAAACAACTACAGGCTCGGGGGATGGTAGTGCAAAGGCCTCCATTGGATGTGGCCATGCATCAAATCCAACCAGGAGATAAAGTACTAATCAAATCATGGAAAGAATCTTCTTTGAGCCCCCGTTGGGAAGGACCCTATGTTGCTCTTATCACTACAGAAACTGCTGTTCGGACTGCTGAGAAGGGGTGGACACACGCAAGCCGAGTAAAGGGACCTATACAGGATCCAGCCTGGAAAGTGACCAGCCCTCCTGGGGATCTACGAGTCACCCTTCGGAAAACCTGAAAGAACTCTCTACACATTGTGAGATAAGAACCTACGAAGGACTCGATGAGTGAGGCCCTGATATTTTTGTCCAATTGAAACTTATATTTGTTTTCCTTTTATATACATAAAGTGTAAAGTGTAATGTATGTAAAGAAGGCTGGGGGATTCATAATGCACATGGAATAAATCTTCGGTCTAGTTGTAATCAGTGTTATTAACGAGAACGGAGATTAACTAATCAGGCCCTAAAACTGGAGATTCTAAAACTTGGTAGAAAATATTTACTAAAGGGATAAATCCTGAAAGAGAGTGCACTCACTCTAATTGGCCTACTCAATAGCACTCTCAGACCCTAAGGGTGATCTGTAGAAAGCACATCCCCTGGGTCCCCTGTCGTGAACCCGAGGTCAAAGATAAAAACTGGGAGACCTATGTGTCCCGGAGTAGAGGCAAACGTACCCCTGAAGAATACGGCTGCTGCCGAGAAGATGGAACACCCTGCTGCTCTAAGCAACAGAGTAGGCAGAGGAGGCAGAGACGTACCAAAGTGGGGAAAACTTTACTGCCCTACTCTGAAGAAAAAAGGACCTCTGAGGGAGAAGGGCCAGACGAGAGTGTCAGACACCCCGATACAAAAGAGACTAAGAAAAAATATGCAAATCTATAGAATCCCGTCAGCCTTCTATTGGAGCTATTGGATAGTCTGGCTAGGTGTATTAGCTACAATGAATACACTACCAGGATGGGCTAGAACGACTAACCAATCCCACCAACCTTTTGAACATACCCTAACTAATCAAATTATATGGCCTTGGACAGATGCTTATTATGGACATACAGGAAGTATGGATGCAGATTTGTATGGGACAGAGTTAGCAACCGCCATACTAAGCAATAACCTAACACTCCAAACATATAAATGGGAGAATTCATCCCATACCTGGACAGCTAAAAAAGGAGATGAGATACAGATAGGCTGCAGAGTATTCAATGTAAATGTGATAATAAGTCGGCACCCTTTAATTCAAACCGTCCGTCAGCCCCCTTTTACTCAAATCGTTATCAGAGACAAAACGGAATCTAAAATAGCTCAAACCCGTTGTGAGTCGGAAGCCTGTTGGTATGCATTTACTGCAACCCAACCGGTGTCCATAGTTTGTTTGGGAGGGACCAGGTCAGGAGATCAAGCTATATCTTTCCGATTTCCATTGAATATACAGGAGGAAACTACAACAACCACAACCCACGCTCCCAAAGAGACTACTCAGACTACTCATACTGTTCCAACACAACCAACAGTCGTGCTTAGCCCAAGAATTTTTAAAATTGGACCATATGCAATTAGAAATACAGGTAAACAACAAATGCTGTTTAACCCGGCGTGGTCTCTCAAACAAGTTGAATTGTTAATGCAAAATAATGTTTCAAATATTCAGCCAGCATGTTCACCTTTCCTAAAGACTTCTTACGAGGGATGGACAACCTGGCTGCAAAAACAAACTCCTCACACAAAAAGAACGCAGAGAGACTTAACCGGTGCTTTGGGAACAGGATTGGGAGTTTTAAATAGTATTGATTCGGAGGTGATAATGAACAAATTGGCTACCTCAATTAGTGATTTAACTAATATACAAAGGCCTTTGCGATCTTCCTTATTGGCTTTGGGGGCTAACCAGTGGCAGTTGTCGAATATATTACCAAAAGGGGAAAAGGTAAATATAAAGGATCATGAATTGATTACAGATGCACTCAGTGTGCTTCAAAATAACCTCTCTTTAGCTCTCAGCTGCATCCAGGCTCAAATATGGATGCAGTCGATAGCTGCCTCAATTATAAGAGAAGGTGAAGAAGGTATTCTTCCTACTGAAATTCGGAGAATAATTTGGGACAGTGCTACTAATTTTGAAAAGAAACTCCAATCCTGGTGGAACCTGGTAAACTTTACCTATGACCCCATCACAAACACAGCTACTACCTTTATACTCACTATTTACAATGCCACCATATACCAAATTTATCCTATCATTGCATTAGGGCTGAATCACAACGGAACCATACTCTATCCTTCTGAGCATAGAGTATGGGCCCGAAAGGTAAACGAAAAATGGCAAACTGTCAATCTAGAGTCCTGCATTGTACGGGAACAACAAGGATTCATTTGTGAAAGCAATGCAATTGAGGCACAAGATATTTGTTTAGATACCGAACAAAATATTTGTCACTTTGAGGTCCATCCCAATGAAAATCCTAAAACAGTACTTATATATATTGGCGAAGGTTGTGTATGTTTGAGGACGGTTTGTGAATTCTTAACCGTAGACAAGATCATAATAGAGACAAAAAATTATTCAAATCTCTGTGTTTGCAGCTTCACAAAGGTAATCGGATGTGACTTTTCCTATTTAGCCCCGGTCACGTCTTACCAACTCCTGCAATCCAATTATACATTAATACATAATCTACAACCTACACCCATTGGAATGAATCTCACTTTGGTTAAGCAGTTACTTCAACACAAAGACTTAGTTAGAATTTTAGAGAAAGTTAGAGAAAACGGACAGAAAACTCTAATAACTGTTCATCACAATGTGGAAGAAATATACCGAGTCTTGGAAAGAGCAAAAAAGAATGCAGAACATAACTGGTGGGACACCCTTTTTGGATGGTCACCTACTGCTACAGGCATCTTGAACAAGTTGTGTCACCCCATTGTGGTTCTCTTGATATTAATCTTAATCAGTTTGAATTTGTCAATAATATTATATGTCATAACTTGGAGAATGATGCAACGGGTAACATATCTGATATCTGTCACCCGTCCAATAGTCATTAAAGCCAAAAACAATCAATTAGATGATGACTTTAAATTGAAAAAAACTCTCCTGTTAAGTCAACAAGAATTGCAACGATTTGATGAACAAAATGATAAAAAGAAAAAGGGGGGATTGTGATAGACAGTAAACTGTTTGTTCATCAAATTCCATTGAAGATACTGGGAGCTCGTGACATGTTATTCCATAAACTATGTTGGCCTAAGCTTAATCTTAACTATTACACTGTGTAACGACTAACTGACTGTAAGTGCTTATCTAAGTTGAAATGCTGAAGCAAGGACTTCTACTAGGCAAAAGACTGAAAAGAGGGAGAAAGGGAAGAAGGACAAAGGGGAGAAAGACAAAGGGGAGAAGAAGAAGAAAAAAAAGGGGGTAGTGTCTATATTCTGTAAGATATAAACAAAGACTTTGTGAGCCACTCTCAGGAAAGTAGGAAATACGAGAAGCTGGTGACGTGAGGAAGACCCGGATGGAGCGACCCCCTAGCTGCAAAGTGCGCAGACGCAGGATACACCTCTCAGAGAGACCCGATAACGGAAGGCGGAGGATATAAAAAAGACGGACCCTCGGGAAGTGAGTGCGCGCCGTTGGTGGAGCAGGGACTCCCCGGCCGCCCAGCGCTGTTTTGCTTATTGCCGCTTGCTAAAATAAATAATTGAAATCTAATTTGTCCTAACTTGCATCATTTTGGCAAGATAGTCTATAACAGCCACAACTGACCTGCTGCCCACTGTGACTTCGCCCCCACAGTGACATGGCAACCAGTGGCCTGTTACTCACTGTGACATGGCCACCATTGACATGCTGCCCACTGTGACATGGCCCCCATAGTGACATGGCCAAAACTGACCTGCTGCCCACTGTGACATAGCCCCCACAGTGACATGGCAACCAGTGGCCTGTTGGTCACTGTGACATGGCCATCACTGACCTGCTGCACACTGTGACATGGCCCCACAGTGACGTGGCCACTACTGACCTGCTGCTCACTGTGACATGGCCCCCATAGTGACATGGCCACCACTGACCTGCTGCCCACTGTGACATGGCCCCAACAGTGACATGGGCACCACTGACCTTCTGCCCACTGTGACATGGCCCCCATAGTGCCATGGCCACCACTGACCTGCTGCCCACTGTGACATAGCCCCCACAGTGACATGGCAACCAGTGGCCTGTTGCTCACTGTGACATGGCCATCACTGACCTGCTGCACACTGTGACATGGCCCCACAGTGACATGGCCACCACAGACCTGCTGCCCACTGTGACATGGCCCCCATAGTGACATGGCCACCACTGACCTGCTGCCCACTGTGACATAGCCCCCACAGTGACATGGCAACCAGTGGCCTGTTGCTCACTGTGACATGGCCATCACTGACCTGCTGCACACTGTGACATGGCCCCACAGTGACTTGGCCACTACTGACCTGCTGACCACTGTGACATAGCCCCCATAGTGACATGGCCACTACTGACCTGCTGCCCACTGTGACATGGCCCCCATAGTGACATGGCCACCACTGACCTGCTGCACACTGTGACATAGCCCCCACAGTGACATGGCAACCAGTGGCCTGTTGCTCACTGTGACATGGCCACCACTGACCTGCTTCCCAATGTGACATAGCTCCCATAGTGACATGGCCACCACTGACCTGCTGCCCACTGTGACATGGCCACCATAGTGACACGGCCACCACTGACCTGCTGCACACTGTGACATGACCTCACAGTGACATGGCCAGCACTGACCTGCTGCCCACTATGACATAGCCCCCACAGTGACATGGCAACCAGTGGACTGTTGCTCACTGTGACATGGCCATCACTGACCTGCTGCACACTGTGACATGGCCCCACAGTGACGTGGTCACTACTGACCTGCTGCCCACTGTGACATGGCCCCCATAGTGACATGGCCACCACTGACCTGCTGGCACTGTGACAGAGCCCCCACAGTGACATGGCAACCAGTGGCCTGTTGCTCACTGTGACATGACCTCACAGTGACATGGCCACCACTGACCTGCTACCGACTGTGACATGGCCCCCATAGTGACATGGCCACCACTGACCTGCTGCCCACTGTGACATGGCCCCAACAGTGACATGGTCACCACTGACCCGCTGACCACTGTGACATAGCCCCACAGTGACATGGGCACCACTGACCTGCTGCCCACTGTGACATAGCCCCCATAGTGCCATGGCCACCACTGACCTGCTGCCCACTGTGACATGGCCCCCATAGTGACATGGCCACCACTGACCTGCTGCCCACTGTGACATAGCCCCCACAGTGACATGGCAACCAGTGGCCTGTTGCTCACTGTGACATGGCCATCACTGACCTGCTGCCCAATGTGACATAGCCCCCATAGTGCCATGGCCACCACTGACCTGCTGCCCACTGTGACATAGCCCCCACAGTGACATGGCAACCAGTGGCCTGTTGCTCACTGTGACATGGCCATCACTGACCTGCTGCCCACTGTGACATGGCCCCAACAGTGACATGGCCACCACTGATCCGCTGACCACTGTCACATAGCCCCACAGTGACCTGACCACCACTAACCTGCTACCCACTGTGACATGGCCCCCATAGAGACATGGCCACAACTGACCTGCTGCCCACTGTGACATAGCCCCCTCAGTGACATGGCAACCAGTGGCCTGTTGCTCACTGTGACATGGCCACCACTGACCTGCTGCACACTGTGACATGGTCCCCACAATGACATGGCCACCACTGATCCGCTGACCACTGTGACATAGCCCCACAGTGACATGGCCACCACTGACCTGCTACCCACTGTGACATGGCCCCCATAGTGACATCGACATTCCTGACCTGCTGCCCACTGTGACATGGCCCCCATAGTGACATGGCCACCACTGACCTGCTGCACACTGTGACATAGCCCCCACAGTGACATGGCAACCAGTGGCCTGTTGCTCACTGTGACATGGCCACCACTGACCTGCTGCACACTGTGACATGGCCCCACAGTGACGTGGCCTCTACTGACCTGCTGCCCACTGTGACATGGCCCCCACAGTGACATGGCCACCACTGACCTGCTGCCCACTGTGACATAGCCCCCACAGTGACATGGCAACCAGTGGCCTGGTACTCACTGTGACATGGCCATCACTGACCTGCTGCACAATGTGACATGGCCCCACAGTGACATGGCCAACACTGACCCGCTGACCACTGTGACATGGCCCCATAGAGATTTGGCCACAACTGACCTGCTGCGCACTGTGACTTGTTCCCCACAGTGACATGGGCACCACTGACCTGCTGCCCACTATGACATGGCCCCCATAGTGACATGGCCACCACTGACCTGCTGCACACTGTGACATGACCTCACAGTGACATGGCCAGCACTGACCTGCTGCCCACTGTGACATGGACTCATAGTGACATGGCCACAACTGACCTGCTGCCCACTGTGACATAGCCCCCACAGTGACATGGCAACCACTGATCCGCTGACCACTGTGACATAGCCCACAGTGACCTGGCCACCACTGACCTGCTGCACACTGTGACATAGCCCCCATAGTGACATGGCCACCACTGACCTGCTGCCCACTGTGACATGGCCCCCATAGTGACATGGCCACCACTGACCTGCTGCCCACTGTGACTTCGCCCCCACAGTGACATGGAAACCAGTGGCCTGTTTCTCACTGTGACATGGCCATCACTGACCTGCTGCCCACTGTGACATGGCCCCCATACTGACATGGCCACCACTGACCTGCTGCCCACTGTGACATAGCCCCCACAGTGACATGGCAACCAGTGGCCTGTTGCTCACTGTGACATGGCCACCACTGACCCGCTGACCACTGTGACATAGCCCCACAGTGACATGGGCACTACTGAACTGCTGCCCACTGTGACATGGCCCCCATAGTGACATGGCCACCACTGACCTGCTGCACACTGTGACATGACCTCACAGTGCCGTGGCCACTACTGACCTGCTGCCCACTGTGACATGGCCCCCATAGTGACATGGCCACCACAGACCTGCTGCGCACTGTGACATGGCCCCCATTCTGACATGGCCAGCAGTGACCTGCTGCCCACTGTGACTTGGTCCCCACAGTGACATGGCCAACACTGACCCGCTGACCACTGTGACATGGCCCCATAGAGATTTGGCCACAACTGACCTGCTGCCCACTGTGACTTGGTCCCCACAGTGACATGGGCACCACTGACCTGATGCCCACTGTGACATAGCCCCCACAGTTTAATGGCAACCAGTGGCCTGTTTCTCACTGTGACATGGCCACCACTGACCTGATGCCCAATGTGACATAGCCCCCATAGTGACATGGCCACCACTGACCTGCTGCACACTGTGACATGACCTCACAGTGACATGGACACCACTGACCTGCTGCCCAATGTGACATAGCCCCCATAGTGACATGGCCAGCTCTGACCTGCTGCCCACTGTGACATAGCCCCCACAGTGACATGGCAACCAGTGGCCTGTTTCTGACTGTGACATGGCCACCACTGACCTGCTGCACACTGTGACATGGCCTCACAGTGACATGGCCACCACTGACCTGTTACCCACAGTGACATAGCCACCATAGTGACATGGCTACCACTGACGTGCTGCCCACTGTGACATGGCCCCCATAGAGACTTGGCCAGCACTGACCTGCTGCCCACTGTGACATAGCACCCACAGTGACATGGCAACCAGTGGCCTGTTGCTCACTGTGACATGGCCATCACTGACCTGCTGCACACTGTGACATGGCCCCACAGTGACGTGGCCACTACTGACCTGCTGCCCAATGTGACATAGCCCCCATAGTGACATGGCCACCACTGACCTGCTGCCCACTGTGACATGGCCCCCTTCGTGACATGGCCAGCACTGACTGCTGCCCACTGTGACATAGCCCCCACAGTGACATGGCAACCAGTGGCCTGTTACTAACTGTGACATGGCCATCACTGACCTGCTGCACACTGTGACATTGTCCCACAGTGACGTGGCCACTACTGACCTACTGCCCACTGTGACATAGCCCCCATAGTGACATGGCCAGCACTGACCTGCTGCCCACTGTGACATAGCCCCCACAGTGACATGGCAACCAGTGGCCTGTTGCTCACTGTGACATGGCCACCACTGACCTGCTGCCCAATGTGACATAGCCCCCATAGTGACATGGCCACCACTGAGCTGCTGCCCAATGTGACCTAGCCCCCATAGTGAAATGGCCACCATTGACCTGCTGCCCACTGTGACATGGCTCCCATAGTGACATGGCCAGCACTGACCTGTTGCCCACTATGACATAGCCCCCACAGTGACATGGCAACCAGTGGCCTGTTACTCACTGTGACATGGCCATCACTGACCTGCTGCACACTGTGACATGGCCCCACAGTGACGTGGCCACTACTGACCTGCTGCCCACTGTGACATGGCCCCCATAGTGACATGGCCACCACTGACCTGCTGCCCACTATGACATGGCCCCCATAGTGACATGGCCACCACTGACCTGCTGCCCACTGTGACATAGCCCCCACAGTGACATGGCAACCAGTGGCCTGTTGCTCACTGTGACATGGCCACCACTGACCTGCTGCACACTGTGGCATGACCTTACAGTGACATGGCCACCACTGACCTGATGCCCACTATGACATGGCCCCCATAGTGACATGGCCACCACTGACCTGCTGCCCACTGTGACAGAGCCCCCACAGTGACATGGCAACCAGTGGCCTGTTGCTCACTGTGACATGGCCACCACTGACCTGCTGCACACTGTGGCATGACCTTACAGTGACATGGCCACCACTGACCTGATGCCTAATGTGACATAGCCCCCATAGTGGCATGGCCACCATTGACCTGCTGCCCACTGTGACATGGCCCCCATAGTGACATGGCCAAAATTGACCTGCTGCCCACTGTGACATAGACCCCACAGTGACATGGCAACCAGTGGCCTGTTGCTCACTGTGACATGGCCATCACTGACCTGCTGCACACTGTGACATGGCCCCACATTAACGTGGCCACCACTGACCTGCTGCCCACTGTGACATGGCCCCCATAGTGACATGGCCACCACTGACCTGCTGCCCACTGTGACATGGCCCCCATAGTGACATGGCCACCACTGACCTGCTGCCCACTGTGACATAGCCCCCACAGTAACATGGCAACCAGTGGCCTGTTGCTCACTGTGACATGGCCACCACTGACCTGCTGCACACTGTGAAATGACCTCAGAGTGACATGGCCACCACTGACCTGCTGCCCAATGTGACATAGCCCCCATAGTGACATGGCCACCATTGACCTGCTGCCCACTGTGACATGGCCCCCATAGTGACATGGCCACCACTGACCTGCTGCCCACTGTGACATAGCCCCCACAGTGACATGGCAACCAGTGGCCTGTTGCTCACTGTGACATGGCCACCACTGACCTGCTGCACACTGTGACATGACCTCACAGTGACATGGCCACCACTGACCTGCTGCCCAGTGTGACATAGCCCCCATAGTGACATGGCCACCATTGACCTGCTGCTCACTGTGACATGGCCCCCATAGAGACATGGCCACCACTGACCTGCTGCCCACTGTGACATGGCCCAACAGTGACATGGGCACCACTGACCTGCTGCCCACTGTGACATAGACCCCACAGCGACATGGCAACCAGTGGCCTGTTGCTCACTGTGACATGGCCATCACTGACCTGCTGCACACTGTGACATGGCCCCACAGTGATGTGGCCACTACTGACCTGCTGCCCACTGTGACATGGCCCCCATAGTGACATGGCCACCACTGACCTTCTGCACACTGTGACATAGCCCCCACAGTGACATGGCAACCAGTGGCCTGTTGCTCACTGTGACATGGCCACCACTGACCTGGTGCAAACTGTGACATGACCTCACAGTGACATGGCCACCACTGACCTGCTGCCCAATGTGACATAGCCCCCATAGTGACATGGCCACCATTGACCTGCTGCCCACTGTGACATGGCCCCCATAGTGACATGGCCAAAATGGACCTGCTGCCCACTGTGACATAGCCCCCACAGTGACATGGCAACCAGTGGCCTGTTACTCACTGTGACATGGCCATCACTGACCTGCTGCACACTGTGACATGGCCCCACAGTGACGTGGCCACCACTGACCTGCTGCCCACTGTGACATGGCCCCCATAGTGACATGGCCACCACTGACCTGCTGCCCACTGTGACATGGCCCCCATAGTGACATGGCCACCACTGACCTGCTGCCCACTGTGACATAGCCCCCACAGTGACATGGCAACCAGTGGCCTGTTACTCACTGTGACATGGCCATCACTGACCTGCTGCACACTGTGACATGGCCCCACAGTGACGTGGCCACCACTGACCTGCTGCCCACTGTGACATGGCCCCCATAGTGACATGGCCACCACTGACCTGCTGCCCACTGTGACATGGCCCCCATAGTGACATGGCCGGCACTGACCTGCCTCCAACTGTGACATAGCCCCCACAGTAACATGGCAACCAGTGGCCTGTTTCTCACTGTGACATAGCCGAAACAGTAACATGATCACCACTGCCCGCTGCCCACTGTGTCATGGCCCCAGAGTGACGTTGCCACCACTGACCCGATGCAAACTGTTACTGGCCACCACACTGACATGGCCACCAGTGGACTGTTGCTCATTGTGACATGGCCACCACTGACCTGCTGCACACTGTGAAATGACCTCACAGTGACATGGCCACCTCTGACCTGCTGCCCACTTTGACATGGCCCCCATAATGATATGGCCACCACTGACCTGCTGCCCACTGTGACATAGCCCCCACAGTGACATGGCAACCAGTGGCCTGTTGCTCACTGTGACATGGCCACCACTGACCTGCTGCACACTGTGACATGACCTTACAGTGACATGGCCACCACTGACCTGCTCCCCACTGTGACATGTCCCATACAGTAACATGATCACTACTGACATGCTGCCCACTCTCACACGGCCCCACAGTGACGTGGCCACCACTGGCCTGGTGCCCACTGTGACTGGCCACCACAGTGACATGGCCACCAGTGGACTCTTGCTCATTGAGACATGGCCAAAACTGATCTCCTGCCCACTGTGACATGACCTCACAGTTACATGGCCACTACTGACATGCTGCCCACTGTCACATGGCCCCACAGTGACGTGGCCACCACTGACCTGCTGCCCAATGTGACATAGCCCCCATAGTGACACGGCCAGTACTGACCTGCTGCCCACTGTGACATAGCCCCCACAGTGACATGGCAACCAGTGGCCTGTTGCTCACTGTGACATGGCCACCACTGACCTGCTGCACACTGTGACATGACCTCACAGTGACATGGCCACCACTGACCTGCTGCCCAATGTGACATAGCCCCCATAGTGAAATGGCCACCATTGACCTGCTGCCCACTGTGACATGGCTCCCATAGTGACATGGCCAGCACTGACCTGTTGCCCACTGTGACATAGCCCCCACAGTGACATGGCAACCAGTGGCCTGTTACTCACTGTGACATGGCCATCACTGACCTGCTGCACACTGTGACATGGCCCCACAGTGACGTGGCCACTACTGACCTGCTGCCCACTGTGACATGGCCCCCATAGTGACATGGCCACCACTGACCTGCTGCCCACTATGACATGGCCCCCATAGTGACATGGCCACCACTGACCTGCTGCCCACTGTGACATAGCCCCCACAGTGACATGGCAACCAGTGGCCTGTTGCTCACTGTGACATGGCCACCACTGACCTGCTGCACACTGTGGCATGACCTTACAGTGACATGGCCACCACTGACCTGATGCCCACTATGACATGGCCCCCATAGTGACATGGCCACCACTGACCTGCTGCCCACTGTGACAGAGCCCCCACAGTGACATGACAACCAGTGGCCTGTTGCTCACTGTGACATGGCCACCACTGACCTGCTGCACACTGTGGCATGACCTTACAGTGACATGGCCACCACTGACCTGATGCCTAATGTGACATAGCCCCCATAGTGGCATGGCCACCATTGACCTGCTGCCCACTGTGACATGGCCCCCATAGTGACATGGCCAAAATTGACCTGCTGCCCACTGTGACATAGACCCCACAGTGACATGGCAACCAGTGGCCTGTTGCTAACTGTGACATGGCCATCACTGACCTGCTGCACACTGTGACATGGCCCCACATTAACGTGGCCACCACTGACCTGCTGCCCACTGTGACATGGCCCCCATAGTGACATGGCCAGCTCTGACCTGCTGCCCACTGTGACATAGCCCCCACAGTGACATGGCAACCAGTGGCCTGTTTCTGACTGTGACATGGCCACCACTGACCTGCTGCACACTGTGACATGGCCTCACAGTGACATGGCCACCACTGACCTGTTACCCACAGTGACATAGCCACCATAGTGACATGGCTACCACTGACGTGCTGCCCACTGTGACATGGCCCCCATAGAGACTTGGCCAGCACTGACCTGCTGCCCACTGTGACATAGCACCCACAGTGACATGGCAACCAGTGGCCTGTTGCTCACTGTGACATGGCCATCACTGACCTGCTGCACACTGTGACATGGCCCCACAGTGACGTGGCCACTACTGACCTGCTGCCCAATGTGACATAGCCCCCATAGTGACATGGCCACCACTGACCTGCTGCCCACTGTGACATGGCCCCCTTCGTGACATGGCCAGCACTGACTGCTGCCCACTGTGACATAGCCCCCACAGTGACATGGCAACCAGTGGCCTGTTACTAACTGTGACATGGCCATCACTGACCTGCTGCACACTGTGACATTGTCCCACAGTGACGTGGCCACTACTGACCTACTGCCCACTGTGACATAGCCCCCATAGTGACATGGCCAGCACTGACCTGCTGCCCACTGTGACATAGCCCCCACAGTGACATGGCAACCAGTGGCCTGTTGCTCACTGTGACATGGCCACCACTGACCTGCTGCCCAATGTGACATAGCCCCCATAGTGACATGGCCACCACTGAGCTGCTGCCCAATGTGACCTAGCCCCCATAGTGAAATGGCCACCATTGACCTGCTGCCCACTGTGACATGGCTCCCATAGTGACATGGCCAGCACTGACCTGTTGCCCACTGTGACATAGCCCCCACAGTGACATGGCAACCAGTGGCCTGTTACTCACTGTGACATGGCCATCACTGACCTGCTGCACACTGTGACATGGCCCCACAGTGACGTGGCCACTACTGACCTGCTGCCCACTGTGACATGGCCCCCATAGTGACATGGCCACCACTGACCTGCTGCCCACTGTGACATGGCCCCCATAGTGACATGGCCACCACTGACCTGCTGCCCACTGTGACATAGCCCCCACAGTGACATGGCAACCAGTGGCCTGTTGCTCACTGTGACATGGCCACCACTGACCTGCTGCACACTGTGGCATGACCTTACAGTGACATGGCCACCACTGACCTGATGCCCACTATGACATGGCCCCCATAGTGACATGGCCACCACTGACCTGCTGCCCACTGTGACAGAGCCCCCACAGTGACATGGCAACCAGTGGCCTGTTGCTCACTGTGACATGGCCACCACTGACCTGCTGCACACTGTGGCATGACCTTACAGTGACATGGCCACCACTGACCTGATGCCTAATGTGACATAGCCCCCATAGTGGCATGGCCACCATTGACCTGCTGCCCACTGTGACATGGCCCCCATAGTGACATGGCCAAAATTGACCTGCTGCCCACTGTGACATAGACCCCACAGTGACATGGCAACCAGTGGCCTGTTGCTCACTGTGACATGGCCATCACTGACCTGCTGCACACTGTGACATGGCCCCACATTAACGTGGCCACCACTGACCTGCTGCCCACTGTGACATGGCCCCCATAGTGACATGGCCACCACTGACCTGCTGCCCACTGTGACATGGCCCCCATAGTGACATGGCCACCACTGACCTGCTGCCCACTGTGACATAGCCCCCACAGTAACATGGCAACCAGTGGCCTGTTGCTCACTGTGACATGGCCACCACTGACCTGCTGCACACTGTGAAATGACCTCAGAGTGACATGGCCACCACTGACCTGCTGCCCAATGTGACATAGCCCCCATAGTGACATGGCCACCATTGACCTGCTGCCCACTGTGACATGGCCCCCATAGTGACATGGCCACCACTGACCTGCTGCCCACTGTGACATAGCCCCCACAGTGACATGGCAACCAGTGGCCTGTTGCTCACTGTGACATGGCCACCACTGACCTGCTGCACACTGTGACATGACCTCACAGTGACATGGCCACCACTGACCTGCTGCCCAGTGTGACATAGCCCCCATAGTGACATGGCCACCATTGACCTGCTGCTCACTGTGACATGGCCCCCATAGAGACATGGCCACCACTGACCTGCTGCCCACTGTGACATGGCCCAACAGTGACATGGGCACCACTGACCTGCTGCCCACTGTGACATAGACCCCACAGCGACATGGCAACCAGTGGCCTGTTGCTCACTGTGACATGGCCATCACTGACCTGCTGCACACTGTGACATGGCCCCACAGTGATGTGGCCACTACTGACCTGCTGCCCACTGTGACATGGCCCCCATAGTGACATGGCCACCACTGACCTTCTGCACACTGTGACATAGCCCCCACAGTGACATGGCAACCAGTGGCCTGTTGCTCACTGTGACATGGCCACCACTGACCTGGTGCAAACTGTGACATGACCTCACAGTGACATGGCCACCACTGACCTGCTGCCCAATGTGACATAGCCCCCATAGTGACATGGCCACCATTGACCTGCTGCCCACTGTGACATGGCCCCCATAGTGACATGGCCAAAATGGACCTGCTGCCCACTGTGACATAGCCCCCACAGTGACATGGCAACCAGTGGCCTGTTACTCACTGTGACATGGCCATCACTGACCTGCTGCACACTGTGACATGGCCCCACAGTGACGTGGCCACCACTGACCTGCTGCCCACTGTGACATGGCCCCCATAGTGACATGGCCACCACTGACCTGCTGCCCACTGTGACATAGCCCCCACAGTGACATGGCAACCAGTGGCCTGTTACTCACTGTGACATGGCCATCACTGACCTGCTGCACACTGTGACATGGCCCCACAGTGACGTGGCCACCACTGACCTGCTGCCCACTGTGACATGGCCCCCATAGTGACATGGCCACCACTGACCTGCTGCACACTGTGGCATGACCTTACAGTGACATGGCCACCACTGACCTGATGCCTAATGTGACATAGCCCCCATAGTGGCATGGCCACCATTGACCTGCTGCCCACTGTGACATGGCCCCCATAGTGACATGGCCAAAATTGACCTGCTGCCCACTGTGACATAGACCCCACAGTGACATGGCAACCAGTGGCCTGTTGCTCACTGTGACATGGCCATCACTGACCTGCTGCACACTGTGACATGGCCCCACATTAACGTGGCCACCACTGACCTGCTGCCCACTGTGACATGGCCCCCATAGTGACATGGCCACCACTGACCTGCTGCCCACTGTGACATGGCCCCCATAGTGACATGGCCACCACTGACCTGCTGCCCACTGTGACATAGCCCCCACAGTAACATGGCAACCAGTGGCCTGTTGCTCACTGTGACATGGCCACCACTGACCTGCTGCACACTGTGAAATGACCTCAGAGTGACATGGCCACCACTGACCTGCTGCCCAATGTGACATAGCCCCCATAGTGACATGGCCACCATTGACCTGCTGCCCACTGTGACATGGCCCCCATAGTGACATGGCCACCACTGACCTGCTGCCCACTGTGACATAGCCCCCACAGTGACATGGCAACCAGTGGCCTGTTGCTCACTGTGACATGGCCACCACTGACCTGCTGCACACTGTGACATGACCTCACAGTGACATGGCCACCACTGACCTGCTGCCCAGTGTGACATAGCCCCCATAGTGACATGGCCACCATTGACCTGCTGCTCACTGTGACATGGCCCCCATAGAGACATGGCCACCACTGACCTGCTGCCCACTGTGACATGGCCCAACAGTGACATGGGCACCACTGACCTGCTGCCCACTGTGACATAGACCCCACAGCGACATGGCAACCAGTGGCCTGTTGCTCACTGTGACATGGCCATCACTGACCTGCTGCACACTGTGACATGGCCCCACAGTGATGTGGCCACTACTGACCTGCTGCCCACTGTGACATGGCCCCCATAGTGACATGGCCACCACTGACCTTCTGCACACTGTGACATAGCCCCCACAGTGACATGGCAACCAGTGGCCTGTTGCTCACTGTGACATGGCCACCACTGACCTGGTGCAAACTGTGACATGACCTCACAGTGACATGGCCACCACTGACCTGCTGCCCAATGTGACATAGCCCCCATAGTGACATGGCCACCATTGACCTGCTGCCCACTGTGACATGGCCCCCATAGTGACATGGCCAAAATGGACCTGCTGCCCACTGTGACATAGCCCCCACAGTGACATGGCAACCAGTGGCCTGTTACTCACTGTGACATGGCCATCACTGACCTGCTGCACACTGTGACATGGCCCCACAGTGACGTGGCCACCACTGACCTGCTGCCCACTGTGACATGGCCCCCATAGTGACATGGCCACCACTGACCTGCTGCCCACTGTGACATGGCCCCCATAGTGACATGGCCGGCACTGACCTGCCTCCAACTGTGACATAGCCCCCACAGTAACATGGCAACCAGTGGCCTGTTTCTCACTGTGACATAGCCGAAACAGTAACATGATCACCACTGCCCGCTGCCCACTGTGTCATGGCCCCAGAGTGACGTTGCCACCACTGACCCGATGCAAACTGTTACTGGCCACCACACTGACATGGCCACCAGTGGACTGTTGCTCATTGTGACATGGCCACCACTGACCTGCTGCACACTGTGAAATGACCTCACAGTGACATGGCCACCTCTGACCTGCTGCCCACTTTGACATGGCCCCCATAATGATATGGCCACCACTGACCTGCTGCCCACTGTGACATAGCCCCCACAGTGACATGGCAACCAGTGGCCTGTTGCTCACTGTGACATGGCCACCACTGACCTGCTGCACACTGTGACATGACCTTACAGTGACATGGCCACCACTGACCTGCTCCCCACTGTGACATGTCCCATACAGTAACATGATCACTACTGACATGCTGCCCACTCTCACACGGCCCCACAGTGACGTGGCCACCACTGGCCTGGTGCCCACTGTGACTGGCCACCACAGTGACATGGCCACCAGTGGACTCTTGCTCATTGAGACATGGCCAAAACTGATCTCCTGCCCACTGTGACATGACCTCACAGTTACATGGCCACTACTGACATGCTGCCCACTGTCACATGGCCCCACAGTGACGTGGCCACCACTGACCTGCTGCCCAATGTGACATAGCCCCCATAGTGACACGGCCAGTACTGACCTGCTGCCCACTGTGACATAGCCCCCACAGTGACATGGCAACCAGTGGCCTGTTGCTCACTGTGACATGGCCACCACTGACCTGCTGCACACTGTGACATGACCTCACAGTGACATGGCCACCACTGACCTGCTGCCCAATGTGACATAGCCCCCATAGTGAAATGGCCACCATTGACCTGCTGCCCACTGTGACATGGCTCCCATAGTGACATGGCCAGCACTGACCTGTTGCCCACTGTGACATAGCCCCCACAGTGACATGGCAACCAGTGGCCTGTTACTCACTGTGACATGGCCATCACTGACCTGCTGCACACTGTGACATGGCCCCACAGTGACGTGGCCACTACTGACCTGCTGCCCACTGTGACATGGCCCCCATAGTGACATGGCCACCACTGACCTGCTGCCCACTATGACATGGCCCCCATAGTGACATGGCCACCACTGACCTGCTGCCCACTGTGACATAGCCCCCACAGTGACATGGCAACCAGTGGCCTGTTGCTCACTGTGACATGGCCACCACTGACCTGCTGCACACTGTGGCATGACCTTACAGTGACATGGCCACCACTGACCTGATGCCCACTATGACATGGCCCCCATAGTGACATGGCCACCACTGACCTGCTGCCCACTGTGACAGAGCCCCCACAGTGACATGACAACCAGTGGCCTGTTGCTCACTGTGACATGGCCACCACTGACCTGCTGCACACTGTGGCATGACCTTACAGTGACATGGCCACCACTGACCTGATGCCTAATGTGACATAGCCCCCATAGTGGCATGGCCACCATTGACCTGCTGCCCACTGTGACATGGCCCCCATAGTGACATGGCCAAAATTGACCTGCTGCCCACTGTGACATAGACCCCACAGTGACATGGCAACCAGTGGCCTGTTGCTAACTGTGACATGGCCATCACTGACCTGCTGCACACTGTGACATGGCCCCACATTAACGTGGCCACCACTGACCTGCTGCCCACTGTGACATGGCCCCCATAGTGACATGGCCACCACTGACCTGCTGCCCACTGTGACATGGCCCCCATAGTGACATGGCCACCACTGACCTGCTGCCCACTGTGACATAGCCCCCACAGTAACATGGCAACCAGTGGCCTGTTGCTCACTGTGACATGGCCACCACTGACCTGCTGCACACTGTGAAATGACCTCAGAGTGACATGGCCACCACTGACCTGCTGCCCAATGTGACATAGCCCCCATAGTGACATGGCCACCATTGACCTGCTGCCCACTGTGACATGGCCCCCATAGTGACATGGCCACCACTGACCTGCTGCCCACTGTGACATAGCCCCCACAGTGACATGGCAACCAGTGGCCTGTTGCTCACTGTGACATGGCCACCACTGACCTGCTGCACACTGTGACATGACCTCACAGTGACATGGCCACCACTGACCTGCTGCCCAGTGTGACATAGCCCCCATAGTGACATGGCCACCATTGACCTGCTGCTCACTGTGACATGGCCCCCATAGAGACATGGCCACCACTGACCTGCTGCCCACTGTGACATGGCCCAACAGTGACATGGGCACCACTGACCTGCTGCCCACTGTGACATAGACCCCACAGCGACATGGCAACCAGTGGCCTGTTGCTCACTGTGACATGGCCATCACTGACCTGCTGCACACTGTGACATGGCCCCACAGTGATGTGGCCACTACTGACCTGCTGCCCACTGTGACATGGCCCCCATAGTGACATGGCCACCACTGACCTTCTGCACACTGTGACATAGCCCCCACAGTGACATGGCAACCAGTGGCCTGTTGCTCACTGTGACATGGCCACCACTGACCTGGTGCAAACTGTGACATGACCTCACAGTGACATGGCCACCACTGACCTGCTGCCCAATGTGACATAGCCCCCATAGTGACATGGCCACCATTGACCTGCTGCCCACTGTGACATGGCCCCCATAGTGACATGGCCAAAATGGACCTGCTGCCCACTGTGACATAGCCCCCACAGTGACATGGCAACCAGTGGCCTGTTACTCACTGTGACATGGCCATCACTGACCTGCTGCACACTGTGACATGGCCCCACAGTGACGTGGCCACCACTGACCTGCTGCCCACTGTGACATGGCCCCCATAGTGACATGGCCACCACTGACCTGCTGCCCACTGTGACATGGCCCCCATAGTGACATGGCCGGCACTGACCTGCCTCCAACTGTGACATAGCCCCCACAGTAACATGGCAACCAGTGGCCTGTTTCTCACTGTGACATAGCCGAAACAGTAACATGATCACCACTGCCCGCTGCCCACTGTGTCATGGCCCCAGAGTGACGTTGCCACCACTGACCCGATGCAAACTGTTACTGGCCACCACACTGACATGGCCACCAGTGGACTGTTGCTCATTGTGACATGGCCACCACTGACCTGCTGCACACTGTGAAATGACCTCACAGTGACATGGCCACCTCTGACCTGCTGCCCACTTTGACATGGCCCCCATAATGATATGGCCACCACTGACCTGCTGCCCACTGTGACATAGCCCCCACAGTGACATGGCAACCAGTGGCCTGTTGCTCACTGTGACATGGCCACCACTGACCTGCTGCACACTGTGACATGACCTTACAGTGACATGGCCACCACTGACCTGCTCCCCACTGTGACATGTCCCATACAGTAACATGATCACTACTGACATGCTGCCCACTCTCACACGGCCCCACAGTGACGTGGCCACCACTGGCCTGGTGCCCACTGTGACTGGCCACCACAGTGACATGGCCACCAGTGGACTCTTGCTCATTGAGACATGGCCAAAACTGATCTCCTGCCCACTGTGACATGACCTCACAGTTACATGGCCACTACTGACATGCTGCCCACTGTCACATGGCCCCACAGTGACGTGGCCACCACTGACCTGCTGCCCACTGTGACATGGCCCCCACAGTGACATGGCCAGCACTGACCTGCTGCCCACTGGACATAGCCCCCACAGTGACATGGCAACCAGTTGCCTGTTGCTCACTGTGACATGGCCACCACTGACCTGCTGCACACTGTGATGTAGCACCCACAGTGACGTGGCCACCTCTGACCCGCTGCCCACTGTGACTGGCCACCACAGTGACATGGCCACCACTGACCTGCTCCCCACTGTGACATGTCCCAAACAGTAACATGATCAAAAGTGACATGCTGCCCACTGTGACATGGCCCCCACATTGACATGGGAACCACTGACCCGCTGCCCACTGTGACATGGCCCCCACAGTGACATGGCCAGCACTGACCTGCTGCCCACTGGACATAGCCCCCACAGTGACATGGCAATCAGTGGCCTGTTGCTCACTGTGACATGGCCCCAAGTGACATGGCCACCACTGACCCGCTGACCACTGTGACATGGTCCCCACAGTGACGTGGCCACCACTGACCCGCTGACCGCTGTGACATGGCCCCCACAGTGACATGGCCACCACTGACCTGCTGCCCACTGTGACATGGCCCCCATAGTGACATGGCCACCACTGACCTGCTGCCCACTGTGACATGGCCACAACTGACCTGCTGCCCACTGTGACATGGCCACCACTGACCTGCTGCCCAATGTGACATAGCCCCCACAGTGACATGGCAACCAGTGGCCTGTTGCTCACTGTGACATGGCCACCACTGACCTGCTGCACACTGTGACATGACCTCACAGTGACATGGCCACCACTGACCTGCTCCCCACTGTGACATGTCCCATACAGTAACATGATCACTACTTACATGCTGCCCACTGTCACATGGACCCACAGTGACGTGGCCACCACTGACCTGCTGCCCACTGTGACATGACCCCCATAGTGACAGGGCCACAACTGAACTGCTGCGCACTGTGATGTAGCACCCACAGTGACATGGCCACCACTGACCTGTTGGCCACTGTAACATGTGCGAAACAGTAAAATGATCACCACTGACCTGCTGCCCTCTGTGACATGGCCCCCATAGTGACATGGCCACCACTGACCTGCTGCCCACTGTGACATAGCCCCCACAGTGACATGGCAACCAGTGGCCTGTTGCTCACTGTGACATGGCCACCACTGACCTGCTGCACACTGTGACATGACCTCACTGTGACATGGCCACCACTGACCTGCTGACCAATGTGACATAGCCCCCATAGTGACATGGCCACTACTGACCTGCTGCCCACTGTGACATGGCCCCCATAGTGACATGGCCACTACTGACCTGCTGCCCACTGTGACATGGCCCCAACAGTGACATGGCCACCACTGACCTGCTGCCCTCTGTGACATGGCCCCCATAGTGACATGGCCACCACTGACCTGCTGCCCACTGTGACATAGCCCCCACAGTGACATGGCAACCAGTGGCCTGTTGCTCACTGTGACATGGCCACCACTGACCTGCTGCACACTGTGACATGACCTCACAGTGACATGGCCACCATTGACCTGCTGCCCAATGTGACTTAGCCCCCATAGTGACATGGCCACCATTGACCTGCTGCCCACTGTGAAATGGCCCCCATAGTGACATGGCCAAAACTAACCTGCTGCCCACTGTGACATAGCCCCCACAGTCGACATGGCAACCAGTGGCCTGTTGCTCACTGTGACATGGCCATCACTGACCTGCTGCACACTGTGACATGGCCCCACAATGACGTGGCCAGTACTGACCTGCTGCCCACTTTGACATGGCCCCCATAGTGACATGGCCACCACTGACCTGCTGCGCACTGTGACATAGCCCCCACAGTGACATGGCAACCAGTGGCCTGTTGCTCACTGTGACATGGCCACCACTGACCTGCTGCACACTGTGACATGGCCCCCATAGTGACATGGCCACCACTGACCTGCTGCCCACTGTGACATGGCCCCAACAGTGACATGGCCACTACTGACACGCTGCCCACTGTGACATAGCCCCACAGTGACATGGCCACCACTGACCTGCTGCCCACTGTGACATGGCCGCCATAGTGACATGGCCACCACTGACCTGCTGCCCACTGTGAGATGGCCCCCATAGTGACATGGCTACCACTGACCTGCTGCCCACTGTGACATAGCCCCCACAGTGACATGGCAACCAGTGGCCTGTTGCTCACTCTGACATGGCTACCACTCACCTGCTGCCCACTGTGACATGGCCTCCATAGTGACATGGCCACCACTGACCTGCTGCCCACTGTGACATGGCCCCCATAGTGACATGGCCACCACTGACCTGCTGCCCACTGTGACATGGCCCCAACAGTGACATGGCCACCACTGACCCTCTGACCACTGTGACATAGCCCCACAGTGACTTGGGCACCACTGACCTGCTGCCCACTGTGACATGGCCCCCATAGTGACATGGCCACCACTGACCTGCTGCCCACTGTGACATAGCCCCCACAGTGACATGGCAACCAGTGGCCTGTTACTCACTGTGACATGGCCATCACTGACATGCTGCACACTGTGACATGGCCCCAGAGAGACGTGGCCACTACTGACCTGCTGCCCACTGTGACATGGCCCCCATAGTGACATGGCCACCACTGACCTGCTGCCCACTGTGACATAGCCCCCACAGTGACATGGCAACCAGTGGCCTGTTGCTCACTGTGACATGGCCATCACTGACCTGCTGCACACTGTGACATGACCTCACAGTGACATGGCCACCACTGACCTGCTGCCCAATGTGACATAGCCCCCATAGTGACATGACCACCACTGACCTGCTGCCCACTGTGACATGGCCCCCATAGTGACATGGCCACCACTGACCTGCTGCCCACTGTGACATAGCCCCCACAGTGACATGGCAACCAGTGGCCTGTTACTCACTGTGACATGGCCATCACTGACATGCTGCACACTGTGACATGGCCCCACAGTGACTTGGCCACTACTGACCTGCTGTCCACTATGACATGGCCCCCATAGTGACATGGCCACCACTGACCTGCTGCCAACTGTGACATGGCCCCAACAGTGACATGGCCACTACTGACCCGCTGCCCACTGTGACATAGCCCCACAGTGACATGGCCACCACTGACCTGCTGCCCACTGTAACATGGCCGCCATAGTGACATGGCCACCACTGACCTGCTGCCCACTGTGAGATGGCCCCCATAGTGACATGGCTACCACTGACCTGCTGCCCACTGTGACATAGCCCCCACAGTGACATGGCAACCAGTGGCCTGTTGCTCACTCTGACATGGCTACCACTCACCTGCTGCCCACTGTGACATGGCCTCCATAGTGACATGGCCACCACTGACCTGCTGCCCACTGTGACATGGCCCCCATAGTGACATGGCCATCACTGACCTGCTGCACACTGTGACATGGCCCCACAGTGACGTGGCCACTACTGACCTGCTGCTCACTGTGACATGGCCCCCATAGTGACATGGCCACCACTGACCTGCTGCCCACTGTGACATGGCCCCAACAGTGACATGGCCACCACTGACCCGCTGACCACTGTGACATAGCCCCACAGTGACTTGGGCACCACTGACCTGCTGCCCACTGTGACATGGCCCCCATACTGACATGGCCACCACTGACCTGCTGCCCACTGTGACATAGCCCCCACAGTGACATGGCCACCATTGATCTGCTGCCCACTGTGACATAGCCCCCACAGTGATATGGCAACCAGTGGATTGTTGCTCACTCTGACATGGCTATCACTGACCTGCTGCACACTGTGACATGGCCCCACAGTGACGTGGCCACTACTGACCTGCTGCCCACTATGACATGGCCCCCAGAGTGACATGGCCACCACTGACCTGCTGCCCACTGTGACATGGCCCCAACAGTGACATGGCCACTACTGACCCGCTGACGACTGTGACATAGCCCCACAGCAACTTGGGCACCACTGATCTGCTGCCCACTGTGACATGGCCCCCATAGTGACATGGCCACCACTGACCTGCTGCCCACTTTGACATGGCCACCATAGTGACACGGCCAGCACTGACCTGATGCCCACTGTGACATAGTCCCCATAGTGACATGGCCACCATTGACCTGCTGCCCAATGTAACATGGCCCCCATAGTGACATGGCCACTACTGACCTGCTGCCCACTGTGACATGGCCCCAACAGTGACATGGCCACCACTGACCTGCTGCCCTCTGTGACATGGCCCCCATAGTGACATGGCCACCACTGACCTGCTGCCCACTGTGACATAGCCCCCACAGTGACATGGCAACCAGTGGCCTGTTGCTCACTGTGACATGGCCACCACTGACCTGCTGCACACTGTGACATGACCTCACAGTGACATGGCCACCATTGACCTGCTGCCCAATGTGACTTAGCCCCCATAGTGACATGGCCACCATTGACCTGCTGCCCACTGTGAAATGGCCCCCATAGTGACATGGCCAAAACTAACCTGCTGCCCACTGTGACATAGCCCCCACAGTCGACATGGCAACCAGTGGCCTGTTGCTCACTGTGACATGGCCATCACTGACCTGCTGCACACTGTGACATGGCCCCACAATGACGTGGCCAGTACTGACCTGCTGCCCACTTTGACATGGCCCCCATAGTGACATGGCCACCACTGACCTGCTGCGCACTGTGACATAGCCCCCACAGTGACATGGCAACCAGTGGCCTGTTGCTCACTGTGACATGGCCACCACTGACCTGCTGCACACTGTGACATGGCCCCCATAGTGACATGGCCACCACTGACCTGCTGCCCACTGTGACATGGCCCCAACAGTGACATGGCCACTACTGACACGCTGCCCACTGTGACATAGCCCCACAGTGACATGGCCACCACTAACCTGCTGCCCACAGTGACATGGCCGCCATAGTGACATGGCCACCACTGACCTGCTGCCCACTGTGAGATGGCCCCCATAGTGACATGGCTACCACTGACCTGCTGCCCACTGTGACATAGCCCCCACAGTGACATGGCAACCAGTGGCCTGTTGCTCACTCTGACATGGCTACCACTCACCTGCTGCCCACTGTGACATGGCCTCCATAGTGACATGGCCACCACTGACCTGCTGCCCACTGTGACATGGCCCCCATAGTGACATGGCCACCACTGACCTGCTGCCCACTGTGACATGGCCCCAACAGTGACATGGCCACCACTGACCCGCTGACCACTGTGACATAGCCCCACAGTGACTTGGGCACCACTGACCTGCTGCCCACTGTGACATGGCCCCCATAGTGACATGGCCACCACTGACCTGCTGCCCACTGTGACATAGCCCCCACAGTGACATGGCAACCAGTGGCCTGTTACTCACTGTGACATGGCCATCACTGACATGCTGCACACTGTGACATGGCCCCAGAGAGACGTGGCCACTACTGACCTGCTGCCCACTGTGACATGGCCCCCATAGTGACATGGCCACCACTGACCTGCTGCCCACTGTGACATAGCCCCCACAGTGACATGGCAACCAGTGGCCTGTTGCTCACTGTGACATGGCCATCACTGACCTGCTGCACACTGTGACATGACCTCACAGTGACATGGCCACCACTGACCTGCTGCCCAATGTGACATAGCCCCCATAGTGACATGACCACCACTGACCTGCTGCCCACTGTGACATGGCCCCCATAGTGACATGGCCACCACTGACCTGCTGCCCACTGTGACATAGCCCCCACAGTGACATGGCAACCAGTGGCCTGTTACTCACTGTGACATGGCCATCACTGACATGCTGCACACTGTGACATGGCCCCACAGTGACTTGGCCACTACTGACCTGCTGTCCACTATGACATGGCCCCCATAGTGACATGGCCACCACTGACCTGCTGCCAACTGTGACATGGCCCCAACAGTGACATGGCCACTACTGACCCGCTGCCCACTGTGACATAGCCCCACAGTGACATGGCCACCACTGACCTGCTGCCCACTGTGACATGGCCGCCATAGTGACATGGCCACCACTGACCTGCTGCCCACTGTGAGATGGCCCCCATAGTGACATGGCTACCACTGACCTGCTGCCCACTGTGACATAGCCCCCACAGTGACATGGCAACCAGTGGCCTGTTGCTCACTCTGACATGGCTATCACTCACCTGCTGCCCACTGTGACATGGCCTCCATAGTGACATGGCCACCACTGACCTGCTGCCCACTGTGACATGGCCCCCATAGTGACATGGCCATCACTGACCTGCTGCACACTGTGACATGGCCCCACAGTGACGTGGCCACTACTGACCTGCTGCTCACTGTGACATGGCCCCCATAGTGACATGGCCACCACTGACCTGCTGCCCACTGTGACATGGCCCCAACAGTGACATGGCCACCACTGACCCGCTGACCACTGTGACATAGCCCCACAGTGACTTGGGCACCACTGACCTGCTGCCCACTGTGACATGGCCCCCATACTGACATGGCCACCACTGACCTGCTGCCCACTGTGACATAGCCCCCACAGTGACATGGCCACCATTGATCTGCTGCCCACTGTGACATAGCCCCCACAGTGATATGGCAACCAGTGGATTGTTGCTCACTCTGACATGGCTATCACTGACCTGCTGCACACTGTGACATGGCCCCACAGTGACGTGGCCACTACTGACCTGCTGCCCACTATGACATGGCCCCCAGAGTGACATGGCCACCACTGACCTGCTGCCCACTGTGACATGGCCCCAACAGTGACATGGCCACTACTGACCCGCTGACGACTGTGACATAGCCCCACAGCAACTTGGGCACCACTGATCTGCTGCCCACTGTGACATGGCCCCCATAGTGACATGGCCACCACTGACCTGCTGCCCACTTTGACATGGCCACCATAGTGACACGGCCAGCACTGACCTGATGCCCACTGTGACATAGTCCCCATAGTGACATGGCCACCATTGACCTGCTGCCCAATGTAACATGGCCCCCATAGTGACATGGCCACCACTGACCTGCTGCCCACTGTGACATAGCCCCCACAGTGACATGGCAACCAGTGGCCTGTTGCTCACTGTGACATGGCCATCACTGACCTGCTGCACACTGTGACATGGCCCCACAGTGACGTGGCCACTACGGACCTGCTGCCCACTGTGACATGGCCCCCATAGTGACATGGCCACCACTGACCTGCTGCCCACTGTGACATGGCCCCCATAGTGACATGGCCAGCACTGACCTGCTGCCCACTGTGACATAGCCCCCACAGTGACATGGCAACCAGTGGCCTGTTACTCAATGTGACATGGCCATCACTGACGTGCTGCACACTGTGACATGGCCCCACAGTGACGTGGCCACTACTGACCTGCTGCCCACTGTGACATGGCCCCCATAGTGACATGGCCACCACTGACTTGCTGCCCACTGTGACATGGCCCCCATAGTGACATGGCCACAACTGACCTGCTGCCCACTGTGACATAGGCCCCACAGTGACATGGCAACCAGTGGCCTGTTGCTCACTGTGACATGGCCATCACTGACCTGCTGCCCACTTTGACATGGCCCCCATAGTGACATGGCCACCACTGACCTGCTGCCCACTGTGACATAGCCCCCACAGTGACATGGCAACCAGTGGCCTGTTGCTCACTGTGACATGGCCACCACTGACCTGATGCACACTGTGACATGACCTCACAGTGACATGGCCACCACTGACCTGCTGCCCAATGTGACATAGCCCCCATAGTGACATGGCCACCACTGACCTGCTGCCCACTGTGACATGGCCACCATAGTGACACGGCCAGCACTGACCTGCTGCCCACTGGGACATAGCCCCCACAGTGACATGGCAACCAGTGGCCTGTTGCTCACTGTGACATGGCCATCACTGACCTGCTGCACACTGTGACATGGTCACCATAGTGACATGGCCACCACTGACCTGCTGCCCACTGTGACATGGCCCCCATAGTGACATGGCCACCACTGACCTGCTGCCCACTGTGACATAGCCCCCACAGTGACATGGCAAGCAGTGGCCTGTTGCTCACAGTGACTTGACCACCACTGACCTGCTGCCCAATGTGACATGACCTCACAGTGACATGGCCACCACTGACCTGCTGCCCACTGTGACATAGCCCCCATAGTGACATGGCCACCATTGACCTGCTGCCCACTGTAACATGGCCCCCATAGTGACATGACCAAAACTGACCTGCTGCCCACTGTGACATAGCCCCCACAGTGACATGGCAACCAGTGGCCTGTTGCTCACTGTGACATGGCCATCACTGCCCTGCTGCACACTGTGACATGGCCCCACAGTGACGTGGCCACTACTGACCTGCTGCACACTGTGACATGGCCGCCATAGTGACATGGCCACCACTGACCTGCTGCCCACTGTGACATAGCCCCCACAGTGACATGGCAACCAGTGGTCTGTTGCTCATTGCGACATTACCTCACAGTGACATGGCCACAACTGACCTGCTGCCAAATGTGACATAGCCCCCATAGTGACATGGCCACCACTGACATGCTGCCCACTGTGACATGGCCACCATGGTGACACGGCCAGCACTGACCTGCTGCCCACTGTGACATAGCCCCCACAGTGACATGGCAACCAGTGGCCTGTTGCTCACTGTGACATGGCCATCACTGACCTGCTGCACACTGTGACATGGCACCACAGTGACGTGGCCACTACTGACCTGCTGCCCACTGTGACATGGTCCCCATAGTGACATGGCCACCACTGACCTGCTGCCCACTGTGACATGGCCCCCATAGTGACATGGCCACCACTGACCTGCTGCCCACTGTGACATAGCCCCCACAGTGACATGGCAACCAGTGGCCTGTTGCTCACAGTGACTTGACCACCACTGACCTGCTGCCCAATGTGAAATGACCTCACAGTGACATGGCCACCACTGACCTGCTGCCCACTGTGACATAGCCCCCATAGTGACATGGCCACCATTGACCTGCTGCCCACTGTAACATGGCCCCCATAGTGACATGGCCAAAACTGACCTGCGGCCCAATGTGACATAGCCCCCACAGTGACATGGCAACCAGTGGCCTGTTGCTCACTGTGACATGACCTCACAGTGACATGGCCATCACTGACCTGCTGCCCACTATGACATGGCCCCCATAGTGACATGGCCACCACTGACCTGCTGCCCACTGTGACATGGCCCCAACAGTGACATGGCCACTACTGACCTGCTGACCACTGTGACATAGCACCACAGTGACTTGGGCACAACTGACCTGCTGCCCACTGTGACATGGCCCCCATAGTGACATGGCCACCACTGACCTGCTGCCCACTGTGACATAGCCCCCACGTTGACATGGCAACCAGTGGCCTGTTGCTCACTGTGACATGGCCATCACTGACCTGCTGCACACTGTGATATGACCTCACAGTGACATGGCCACCACTGACCTGCTGCACACTGTGACATAGCCCCCATAGTGACATGGCCACAATTGACCTGCTGCCCACTGTGACATGGCCCCCATAGTGACATGGCCACCACTGACCTGCTGCACACTGTGACATAGCCCCCACAGTGACATGGCAACCAGTGGCTTGTTGCTCACTGTGACATGGCTATCACTGACCTGCTGCACACTGTGACATGGCCCCACAGTGACGTGGCCACTACTGACCTGCTGCCCACTATGACATGGCTCCCATAGTGACATGGCCACCACTGACCTGCTGCCCACTGTGACATGGCCCCCATTGTGACATGGCCACTACTGACCTGCTGCCCACTGTGACATGGCCCCCATAGTGACATGGCCACCACTGACCTGCTGCCCACTTTGACATGGCCACCATAGTGACACGGCCAGCACTGACCTGATGCCCACTGTGACATAGCCCCCATAGTGACATGACCACCACTGACCTGCTGCCCACTGTGACATGGCCCCCATAGTGACATGGCCACCACTGACCTGCTGCCCACTGTGACATAGCCCCCACAGTGACATGGCAACCAGTGGCCTGTTACTCACTGTGACATGGCCATCACTGACATGCTGCACACTGTGACATGGCCCCACAGTGACGTGGCCACTACTGACCTGCTGCCCACTGTGATATGGCCCCCATAGTGACATGGCCACCACTGACCTGCTGCCCACTGTGACATGGCCCCCATAGTGACATGGCCACTACTGACCTGCTGCCCACTGTGACATAGCCCCCACAGTGACATGGCAACCAGTGGCCTGTTGCTCACTGTGACATGGCCATCACTGACCTGCTGCACACTGTGACATGACCTCACAGTGACATGGCCACCACTGACCTGCTGCCCAATGTGACATAACCCCATAGTGACATGGCCACCATTGATCTGCTGCCCACTGTGACATAGCCCCCACAGTGATATGGCAACCAGTGGATTGTTGCTCACTCTGACATGGCTATCACTGACCTGCTGCACACTGTGACATGGCCCCACATTGACGTGGCCACTACTGACCTGCTGCCCACTATGACATGGCCCCCATAGTGACATGGCCACCACTGACCTGCTGCCCACTGTGACATGGCCCCAACAGTGACATGGCCACTACTGACCCGCTGACGACTGTGACATAGCCCCACAGCAACTTGGGCACCACTGATCTGCTGCCCACTGTGACATGGCCCCCATAGTGACATGGCCACCACTGACCTGCTGCCCACTTTGACATGGCCACCATAGTGACACGGCCAGCACTGACCTGATGCCCACAGTGACATAGTCCCCATAGTGACATGGCCACCATTGACCTGCTGCCCAATGTAACATGGCCCCCATAGTGACATGGCCACCACTGACCTGCTGCCACTGTGACATAGCCCCCACAGTGACATGGCAACCAGTGGCCTGTTGCTCACTGTGACATGGCCATCACTGACCTGCTGCACACTGTGACATGGCCCCACAGTGACGTGGCCACTACGGACCTGCTGCCCACTGTGACATGGCCCCCATAGTGACATGGCCACCACTGACGTGCTGCCCACTGTGACATGGCCCCCATAGTGACATGGCAACCAGTGGCCTGTTACTCAATGTGACATGGCCACCACTGACCTGCTGCCCACTTTGACATGGCCACCATAGTGACACGGCCAGCACTGACCTGATGCCCACTGTGACATAGCCCCCATAGTGACATGACCACCACTGACCTGCTGCCCACTGTGACATGGCCCCCATAGTGACATGGCCACCACTGACCTGCTGCCCACTGTGACATAGCCCCCACAGTGACATGGCAACCAGTGGCCTGTTACTCAATGTGACATGGCCATCACTGACGTGCTGCACACTGTGGCATGGCCCCACAGTGACGTGGCCACTACTGACCTGCTGCCCACTGTGACATGGCCCCCATAGTGACATGGCCACCACTGACTTGCTGCCCACTGTGACATGGCCCCCATAGTGACATGGCCACAACTGACCTGCTGCCCACTGTGACATAGCCCCCACAGTGACATGGCAACCAGTGGCCTGTTGCTCACTGTGACATGGCCATCACTGACCTGCTGCCCACTTTGACATGGCCCCCATAGTGACATGGCCACCACTGACCTGCTGCCCACTGTGACATAGCCCCCACAGTGACATGGCAACCAGTGGCCTGTTGCTCACTGTGACATGGCCACCACTGACGTGATGCACACTGTGACATGACCTCACAGTGACATGGCCACCACTGACCTGCTGCCCAATGTGACATAGCCCCCATAGTGACATGGCCACCATTGACCTGCTGCCCACTGTGACATGGCCACCATAGTCGACACGGCCAGCACTGACCTGCTGCCCACTGTGACATAGCCCCCACAGTGACATGGCAACCAGTGGCCTGTTGCTCACTGTGACATGGCCATCACTGACCTGCTGCACACTGTGACATGGCCCCACAGTGACGTGGCCACTACTGACCTGCTGCCCACTGTGACATGGTCCCCATAGTGACATGGCCACCACTGACCTGCTGCCCACTGTGACATGGCCCCCATAGTGACATGGCCACCACTGACCTGCTGCCCACTGTGACATAGCCCCCACAGTGACATGGCAAGCAGTGGCCTGTTGCTCACAGTGACTTGACCACCACTGACCTGCTGCCCAATGTGACATGACCTCACAGTGACATGGCCACCACTGACCTGCTGCCCACTGTGACATGGCCCCCATAGTGACATGGCCACCATTGACCTGCTGCCCACTGTAACATGGCCCCCATAGTGACATGACCAAAACTGACCTGCTGCCCAATGTGACATAGCCCCCACAGTGACATGGCAACCAGTGGCCTGTTGCTCACTGTGACATGACCTCACAGTGACATGGCCATCACTGACCTGCTGCCCACTATGACATGGCCCCCATAGTGACATGGCCACCACTGACCTGCTGCCCACTGTGACATAGCCCCCACAGTGACATGGCAACCAGTGCCCTGTTGCTCACTGTGACATGGCCACCACTGACCTGCTGCACACTGTGACATGGCCCCCATAGTGACATGGCCACCACTGACCTGCTGCCCACTGTGACATAGCCCCACAGTGACTTGGGCACCACTGACCTGCTGCCCACTGTGACATGGCCCCCATAGTGACATGGCCACCACTGACCTGCTGCCCACTGTGACATGGCCCCAACAGTGACATGGCCACCACTGACCTGCTGCCCAATGTGACATAGCCCCCACGTTGACATGGCAACCAGTGGCTTGTTGCTCACTGTGACATGGCTATCACTGACCTGCTGCACACTGTGACATGGCCCCACAGTGACGTGGCCACTACTGACCTGCTGCCCACTATGACATGGCCCCCATAGTGACATGGCCACCACTGACCTGCTGCCCACTGTGACATGGCCCCAACAGTGACGTGGCCACTACTGACCTGCTGCCCACTGTGACATGGCCCCAGATAGTGACATGGCCACTACTGACCTGCTGCCCACTGTGACATGGCCCCAACAGTGACATGGCCACTACTGACCCGCTGACCACTGTGACATAGCCCCACAGTGACTTGGGCACCACTGATCTGCTGCCCACTGTGACATGGCCCCCGTAGTGACATGGCCACCACTGACCTGCTGCCCACTGTGACATAGCCCCCACAGTGACATGGCAACCAGTGGCCTGTTGCTCACTGTGACATGGCCATCACTGACCTGCTGCACACTGTGACATGACCTCACAGTGACATGGCCACCACTGACCTGCTGCCCAATGTGACATAGCCCCCATAGTGACATGACCACCACTGACCTGCTGCCCACTGTGACATGGCCCCCATTGTGACATGGCCACCACTGACCTGCTGCCCAGTGTGACATATTCCCCACAGTGACATGGCAACCAGTGGCCTGTTTCTCACTGTGACATGGCCCCACAGTGACGTGGCCACTACTGACCTGCTGCTAACTGTGACATGGCCCCCATAGTGACATGGCCACTACTGACCTGCTGCCCACTGTGACATGGCCCCAACAGTTACATGGCCACCACTGACCCGCTGACCACTGTGACATAGCCGCACAGTGACTTGGGCACCACTAACCTGCTGCCCACTGTGACATGGCCCCCATAGTAACATGGCCACCACTGACCTGCTGCCCACTGTGACATAGCCCCACAGAGACTTGGGCACCACTGACCTGCTGCCCACTGTGACATGGCCCCCATAGTGACATGGCCACAACTGAGCTGCTGCCCACTGTGACATGGCCCCACAGTGACATGGCTACCACTGACATGCTCCCCACTCTGACATGTCCCAAACAGTAACATGGCCACCACTGACCTGCTACCCACTGTGACATGGCCACAACTGACCTACTGCCCACTGTGACATAGCCCCCACAGTGACATGGCAACCAGTGGTCTGTTGCTCACTGTGACATGGCCCCTATAGTGACATGGCCACCACTGACCTGCTGCCCACTGTGACATAGCCCCACAGTGACTTGGCCACCACTGACCTGCTGCCCATTGTGACATGGCCCCCATAGTGACATGGCCACCACTGACCTGCTGCCCACTGTGACATAGCCCCCACAGTGACATGGCAACCAGTGGCCTGTTCCTCACTGTGACATGGCCATCACTGACCTGCTGCACACTGTGACATGGCCCCACAGTGACGTGGCCACTACTGACCTGCTGCCCACTGTGACATGACCCCATAGTGACATGGCCACCACTGACCTGCTGCACACTGTGACATGGCCCGCATAGTGACATGGCCACCACTGACCTGCTGCCCACTGTGACATAGCCCCCACAGTGACATGGCAACCAGTGGCCTGTTGCTCACTGTGAAATGAGCTCACAGTGACATGGCCACCACTGACTTGCTGCCCACTGTGACATGGCCCCCATAGTGACATGGCCACCACTGACCTGCTGCCCACTGTGACATAGCCCCCACAGTGACATGGCAACCAGTGGCCTGTTGCTCACTGTGACATGGCCATCACTGACCTGCTGCACACTGTGACATGACCTCACAGTGACATGGCCACCACTGACCTGCTGCCCAATGTGACATAGCCCCCATAGTGACATGGCCACCACTGACCTGCTGCCCACTGTGACATGGACATCACTTACCTGCTGCCCACTGTGACATAGCCCCCACAGTGACATGGCAACCAGTGGCCTGTTGCTCACTGTGACAAGGCCATCACTGACCTCCTGCCCACTGTGACATGGCCCCCATAGTGACATGGCCACCACTGAACTGCTGCCCACTGTGACATAGCCCCCACAGTGACATGGCATCCAGTGGCTTGTTGCTCACTCTGACATGCCTATCACTGACCTGCTGCACACTGTGACATGGCCAAACAGTGACGTGGCCACTACTGACCTGCTGCCCACTATGACATGGCCACCATAGTGACATGGCCACCACTGACCTGCTGCCCACTGTGACATGGCCCCCATAGTGACATGGCCACCACTGACCTGCTGCCCACTGTGACATAGCCCCCACAGTGACATGGCAACCAGTGGCCTGTTGCTCACTGTGACATGGCCATCACTGACCTGCTGCACACTGTGACATGACCTCACAGTGACATGGCCACCACTGACCTGCTGCCCAATGTGACATAACCCCATAGTGACATGGCCACCATTGACCTGCTGCCCACTGTGACATAGCCCCCACAGTGATATGGCAACCAGTGGATTGTTGCTCACTCTGACATGGCTATCACTGACCTGCTGCACACTGTGACATGGCCCCAACAGTGACATGGCCACTACTGACCCGCTGACGACTGTGACATAGCCCCACAGCAACTTGGGCACCACTGATCTGCTGCCCACTGTGACATGGCCCCCATAGTGACATGGCCACCACTGACCTGCTGCCCACTTTGACATGGCCACCATAGTGACACGGCCAGCACTGACCTGATGCCCACTGTGACATAGTCCCCATAGTGACATGGCCACCATTGACCTGCTGCCCAATGAAACATGGCCCTCATAGTGACATGACCACCACTGACCTGCTGCCCACTGTGACATGGCCCCCATAGTGACATGGCCACCACTGACCTGCTGCCCACTGTGACATAGCCCCCACAGTGACATGGCAACCAGTGGCCTGTTGCTCACTGTGACATGGCCACCACTGACCTGCTGCCCACTGTGACATGAGTTCACAGTGACATGGCCACCACTGACCTGCTGCCCAATGTGACATGGCCCCATAGTGACATGACCACCACTGACCTGCTGCCCACTGTGACATGGCCCCCATTGTGACATGGCCACCACTGACCTGCTGCCCAGTGTGACATATTCCCCACAGTGACATGGCAACCAGTGGCCTGTTTCTCACTGTGACATGGCCATCACTGACCTGCTGCCCACTGTGACATGGCCCCCACAGTCACATGGCCACTACTGACCTGCTGCCCACTGTGACATGGCCCCAACAGTGACATGGCCACCACTGACCCGCTGCCCACTGTGACATAGCCCCACAGTGACTTGGGCACCACTAACCTGCTGCCCACTGTGACATAGCCCCCACAGTGACATGGCAACCAGTGGCCTGTTGCTCACTGTGACATGGCTATCACTGACCTGCTGCACACTGTGACATGGCCCCACAGTGACGTGGCCACTACTGACCTGCTGCCCACTGTGACATGGCCCCCATAGTAACATGGCCACCACTGACCTGCTGCCCACTGTGACATAGCCCCACAGAGACTTGGGCACCACTGACCTGCTGCCCACTGTGACATGGCCCCACAGTGACATGGCTACCACTGACCTGCTCCCCACTCTGACATGTCCCAAACAGTAACATGGCCACTACTGACCCGCTGACGACTGTGACATAGCCCCACAGCAACTTGGGCACCACTGATCTGCTGCCCACTTTGACATGGCCACCATAGTGACACGGCCAGCACTGACCTGATGCCCACTGTGACATAGTCCCCATAGTGACATGGCCACCATTGACCTGCTGCCCAATTTAACATGGCCCCCATAGTGACATGGCCACCACTGACCTGCTGCCCACTGTGACATAGCCCCCACAGTGACATGGCAACCAGTGGCCTGTTGCTCACTGTGACATGGCCATCACTGACCTGCTGCACACTGTGACATGGCCAAACAGTGACGTGGCCACTACTGACCTGCTGCCCACTATGACATGGCCCCCATAGTGACATGGCCACCACTGACCTGCTGCCCACTGTGACATGGCCCCCATAGTGACATGGCCACCACTGACCTGCTGCCCACTGTGACATAGACACCACAGTGACATGGCAACCAGTGGCCTGTTGCTCACTGTGACATGGCCATCACTGACCTGCTGCACACTGTGACATGACCTCACAGTGACATGGCCACCACTGACCTGCTGCCCACTGTGACATAGCCCCCACAGTGATATGGCAACCAGTGGATTGTTGCTCACTCTGACATGGCTATCACTGACCTGCTGCACACTGTGACATGGCCCCACAGTGACGTGGCCACTACTGACCTGCTGCCCACTATGACATGGCCCCCATAGTGACATGGCCACCACTGACCTGCTGCCCACTGTGACATGGCCCCAACAGTGACATGGCCACTACTGACCCGCTGACGAATGTGACATAGCCCCACAGCAACTTGGGCACCACTGATCTGCTGCCCACTGTGACATGGCCCCCATAGTGACATGGCCACCACTGACCTGCTGCCCACTTTGACATGGCCACCATAGTGACACGGCCAGCACTGACCTGATGCCCACTGTGACATAGTCCCCATAGTGACATGGCCACCATTGACCTGCTGCCCAATGTAACATGGCACCCATAGTGACATGGCCACCACTGACCTGCTGCCCACTGTGACATAGCCCCCACAGTGACATGGCAACCAGTGGCCTGTTGCTCACTGTGACATGGCCATCACTGACCTGCTGCACACTGTGACATGGCCCCACAGTGACGTGGCCACTACGGACCTGCTGCCCACTGTGACATGGCCCCCATAGTGACATGGCCACCACTGACCTGCTGCCCACTGTGACATGGCCCCCATAGTGACATGGCCACCACTGACCTGCTGCCCACTGTGACATAGCCCCCACAGTGACATGGCAACCAGTGGCCTGTTACTCAATGTGACATGGCCATCACTGACGTGCTGCACACTGTGACATGGCCCCACAGTGACGTGGCCACTACTGACCTGCTGCCCACTGTGACATGGCCCCCATAGTGACATGGCCACCACTGACTTGCTGCCCACTGTGACATGGCCCCCATAGTGACATGGCCACAACTGACCTGCTGCCCACTGTGACATAGGCCCCACAGTGACATGGCAACCAGTGGCCTGTTGCTCACTGTGACATGGCCATCACTGACCTGCTGCCCCCTTTGACATGGCCCCCATAGTGACATGGCCACCACTGACCTGCTGCCCACTGTGACATAGCCCCCACAGTGACATGGCAACCAGTGGCCTGTTGCTCACTGTGACATGGCCATCACTGACCTGCTGCACACTGTGACATGACCTCACAGTGACATGGCCACCACTGACCTGCTGCCCAATGTGACATAGCCCCCATAGTGACATGGCCACCACTGACCTGCTGCCCACTGTGACATGGCCACCATAGTGACACGGCCAGCACTGACCTGCTGCCCACTGTGACATAGCCCCCACAGTGACATGGCAACCAGTGGCCTGTTGCTCACTGTGACATGGCCATCACTGACCTGCTGCACACTGTGACATTGCCCCACAGTGACGTGGCCACTACTGACCTGCTGCCCACTGTGACATGGTCCCCATAGTGACATGGCCACCACTGACCTGCTGCCCACTGTGACATGGCCCCATAGTCACATGGCCACCACTGACCTGCTGCCCACTGTGACATAGCCCCCACAGTGACATGGCAACCAGTGGCCTGTTGCTCACAGTGACTTGACCACCAATGACCTGCTGCCCAATGTGACATGACCTCACAGTGACATGGCCACCACTGACTTGCTGCCCACTGTGACATAGCCCCCATAGTGACATGGCCACCACTGACCTGCTGCCCACTGTGACATGGCCCCCATAGTGACATGGCCACTACTGACCTGCTGCCCACTGTGACATAGCCCCCACAGTGACATGCAACCAGTGGCCTGTTGCTCACTGTGACATGGCCATCACTGACCTGCTGCACACTGTGACATGACCTCACAGTGACATGGCCACCACTGACCTGCTGCCCAATGTGACATAACCCCATAGTGACATGGCCACCATTGACCTGCTGCCCATTGTGACATAGCCCCCACAGTGATATGGCAACCAGTGGATTGTTGCTCACTCTGACATGGCTACAACTGACCTACTGCACACTGTGACATGGCCCCACAGTGACGTGGCCACTACTGACCTGCTGCCCACTATGACATGGCCCCCATAGTGACATGGCCACCACTGACCTGCTGCCCACTGTGACATGGCCCCAACAGTGACATGGCCACTACTGACCCGCTGACGACTGTGACATAGCCCCACAGCAACTTGGGCACCACTGATCTGCTGCCCACTGTGACATGGCCCCCATAGTGACATGGCCACCACTGACCTGCTGCCCACTTTGACATGGCCACCATAGTGACACGGCCAGCACTGACCTGATGCCCACTGTGACATAGTCCCCATAGTGACATGGCCACCACTGACCTGCTGCCCAATGTGACATAGCCCCCATAGTGACATGACCACCACTGACCTGCTGCCCACTGTGACATAGCCCCCACAGTGACATGGCAACCAGTGGCCTGTTGCTCACTGTGACATGGCTATCACTGACCTGCTGCACACTGTGACATGGCCCCACAGTGACGTGGCCACTACTGAACTGCTGCCCACTGTGACATGGCCCCCATAGTAACATGGCCACAACTGACCTGCTGCCCACTGTGACATGGCCCCACAGTGACATGGCTACCACTGACCTGCTCCCCACTGTGACATGTCCCAAACAGTAACATGGCCACCACTGACCTGCTACCCACTGTGACATGGCCACAACTGACCTACTGCCCACTGTGACATAGCCCCCACAGTGACATGGCAACCAGTGGTCTGTTGCTCACTGTGACATGGCCACCACTGAACTGCTGCACACTGTGACATGGCCCCTATAGTGACATGGCCACCACTGACCTGCTGCCCACTGTGACATAGCCCCACAGTGACTTGGGCACCACTGACCTGCTGCCCACTGTGACATGGCCCCTATAGTGACATGGCCACCACTGACCTGCTGCCCACTGTGACATAGCCCCACAGTGACTTGGGCACCACTGACCTGCTGCCCATTGTGACATGGCCCCCATAGTGACATGGCCACCACTGACCTGCTGCCCACTGTGACATGGCCCCCATAGTGACATGGCCACCACTGACCTGCTGCCCACTGTGACATAGCCCCCACAGTGACATGGCAACCAGTGGCCTGTTGCTCACTGTGACATGAGCTCACAGTGACATGGCCACCACTGACCTGCTGCCCACTGTGACATGGCCCCCATAGTGACATGGCCACCACTGACCTGCTGCCCACTGTGACATAGCCCCCACTGTGACATGGCAACCAGTGGCTTGTTGCTCACTCTGACATGGCTATCACTGACCTGCTGCACACTGTGACATGGCCAAACAGTGACGTGGCCACTACTGACCTGCTGCCCACTATGACATGGTCCCCATAGTGACATGGCCAGCACAGACCTGCTGCCCACTGTGACATGGCCCCCATAGTGACATGGCCACCACTGACCTGCTGCCCAATGTGACATAGCCCCCATAGTGACGTGGCCACCATTGACCTGCTGCCCACTGTGACATGGCCCCCATAGTGACATGGCAACCAGTGGCCTGTTGCTCACTGTGACATGGCCATCACTGACCTGCTGCACACTGTGACATGGCCGCACAGTGACGTGGCCACTACTGACCTGCTGCCCACTGTGACATGGCCCGCATAGTGACATGGCCACCACTGACCTGCTGCCCACTGTGACATAGCCCCCACAGTGACATGGCAACCAGTGGCCTGCTGCTCACTGTGACATGGCCATCACTGACCTGCTGCACACTGTGACATGGCCCTAACAGTGACGTGGCCACTACTGACCTGCTGCCCACTGTGACATGGCCCCCATAGTGACATGGCCACCACTGACCTGCTGCCCACTGTGACATAGCCCCCACAGTGACATGGCCACCAGTGGCCTGTTGCTCACTGTGACATGGCCATCACTGACCTGCTGCACACTGTGACATGGCCCCACAGTGACGTCGCCACTACTGACCTTCTGCCCACTGTGACATGGCCGCCATAGTGACATGGCCACAACTGACCTGCTCCCCACTGTGACATGGCCCCCGTAGTGACATGGCCAGCACTGACCTGCTCCCCACTGTGACATAGCCCCCACAGTGACATGGCAACCAGTGGCCTGTTGCTCACTGTGACATGGCCATCACTGACCTGCTGCACACTGTGACATGGCCGCACAGTGACATGGCCACCACTGACCTGCTGCCCACTGTGACATGGCCCCCATAGTGACATGGCCACCACTGACCTGCTGCCCACTGTGACATGGCCCCCATAGTGACATGGCCACCACTGACCTGCTGCCCACTGTGACATAGCCCCCACAGTGACATGGCAACCAGTGACTTGTTGCTCACTCTGACATGGCTATCACTGACCTGCTGCACACTGTGACATGGCCAAACAGTGACGTGGCCACTACTGACCTGCTGCCCACTATGACATGGTCCCCATAGTGACATGGCCACGACTGACCTGCTGCCCACTGTGACATGGCCCCAACAGTGACATGGCCACTACTGACCCGCTGACGACTGTGACATAACCCCACAGTGACTTGGGCACCACTGATCTGCTGCCCACTGTGACATGGCCCCCATAGTGACATGGCCACCACTGACCTGCTGCCCACTGTGACATAGCCCCCACAGTGACATGGCAACCAGTGGCCTGTTGCTCACTGTGACATGGCCATCACTGACCTGCTGCACACTGTGACATGGCCCCACAGTGACGTGGCCACTACTGACCTGCTGCTCACTGTGACATGGCCCCCATAGTGACATGGCCACTACTGACCTGCTGCCCACTGTGACATGGCCCCAACAGTGACATGGCCACCACTGACCCGCTGACCACTGTGACATAGCCCCACAGTGACTTGGGCACCACTGACCTGCTGCCCACTGTGACATAGCTCCCACAGTGACATGGCGACCAGTGGCCTGTTGCTCACTGTGATATGGCCATCACTTACCTGCTGCCCACTGTGACATGGCCCCCATAGTGACATGGCCACCACTGACCTGCTGCCCACTGTGACATAGCCCCCACAGTGACATGGCAACCAGTGGCCTGCTGCACACTGTGACATGGCCATCACTGACCTGCTGCACACTGTGACATGGCCCCACATTGACGTGGACACTACTGACCTGCTGCCCACTGTGACATGGCCCCCATAGTGACATGGCCACCACTGACCTGCTGCCCACTGTGACATAGCCCCACAGTGACTTGGGCACCACTGACCTGCTGCCCACTGTGACATGGCCCCCATAGTGACATGGGCACCACTGACCTGCTGCGCACTGTGACATGACCTCACAGTGACATGGCCACCACTGACCTGCTGCCCAATGTGACATAGCCCCCATAGTGACGTGGCCACCATTGACCTGCTGCCCACTGTGACATGGCCCCCATAGTGACATGGCAACCAGTGGCCTGTTGCTCACTGTGACATGGACATCACTGACCTGCTGCACACTGTGTCATGGCCGCACAGTGACGTGGCCACTACTGACCTGCTGCCCACTGTGACATGGCCCCCATAGTGACATGACCACCACTGACCTGCTGCCCACTGTGACATAGCCCCCACAGTGACATGGCAACCAGTGGCCTGTTGCTCACAGTGAACTGGCCAGCACTGACCTGCTGCCCAATGTGACATGACCTCACAGTGACATGGCCACCACTGACCTGCTGCCCACTGTGACATAGCCCCCATAGTGACATGGCCACCATTGACCTGCTGCCCACTGTGACATAGCCCCCACAGTGACATGGCAACCAGTGGCCTGTTGCTTACTGTGACATGACCTCACAGTGACATGGCCACCACTGACCTGCTGCGCAATGTGACATAGCCCCATAGTGACATGGCCACCACTGACCTGCTGCCCATTGTGACATGGCCAACATAGTGACACGGCCAGCACTGACCTGCTGCCCACTGTGACATAGCCCCCACAGTGACATGGCAACCAGTGGCCTGTTGCTCACTTTGACATGGCCATCACTGACCTGTTGCACACTGTGACATGACCTCACAGTGACATGGCCACCACTGACCTGCTGCCCAATGTGACATAGCCCCCACAGTGACATGGCCACCACTGACCTGCTGCCCACTGTGACATAGCCCCACAGTGACTTGGGCACCACTGACCTGCTGCCCATTGTGACATGGCCCCCATAGTGACATGGCCACCACTGACCTGCTGCCCACTGTGACATGGCCCCCATAGTGACATGGCCACCACTGACCTGCTGCCCACTGTGACATAGCCCCCACAGTGACATGGCAACCAGTGGCCTGTTGCTCACTGTGACATGAGCTCACAGTGACATGGCCACCACTGACCTGCTGCCCACTGTGACATGGCCCCCATAGTGACATGGCCACCACTGACCTGCTGCCCACTGTGACATGGCCCCCATAGTGACATGGCCACCACTGACCTGCTGCCCACTGTGACATAGCCCCCACTGTGACATGGCAACCAGTGGCTTGTTGCTCACTGTGACATGGCTATCACTGACCTGCTGCACACTGTGACATGGCCAAACAGTGACGTGGCCACTACTGACCTGCTGCCCACTATGACATGGTCCCCATAGTGACATGGCCAGCACAGACCTGCTGCCCACTGTGACATAGCCCCCACAGTGACAATGCAACCAGTGGCCTGTTACTCACTGTGACATGGCCACCACTGACCTGCTGCTCACTGTGACATGGCCCCCATAGTGACATGGCCACCACTGACCTGCTGCCCAATGTGACATAGCCCCCATAGTGACGTGGCCACCATTGACCTGCTGCCCACTGTGACATGGCCCCCATAGTGACATGGCAACCAGTGGCCTGTTGCTCACTGTGACATGGCCATCACTGACCTGCTGCACACTGTGACATGGCCGCACAGTGACGTGGCCACTACTGACCTGCTGCCCACTGTGACATGGCCCGCATAGTGTCATGGCCACCACTGACCTGCTGCCCACTGTGACATAGCCCCCACAGTGACATGGCAACCAGTGGCCTGCTGCTCACTGTGACATGGCCATCACTGACCTGCTGCACACTGTGACATGGCCCTAACAGTGACGTGGCCACTACTGACCTGCTGCCCACTGTGACATGGCCCCCATAGTGACATGGCCACCACTGACCTGCTGCCCACTGTGACATAGCCCCCACAGTGACATGGCCACCAGTGGCCTGTTGCTCACTGTGACATGGCCATCACTGACCTGCTGCACACTGTGACATGGCCCCACAGTGACGTCGCCACTACTGACCTTCTGCCCACTGTGACATGGCCGCCATAGTGACATGGCCACAACTGACCTGCTCCCCACTGTGACATGGCCCCCGTAGTGACATGGCCAGCACTGACCTGCTCCCCACTGTGACATAGCCCCCACAGTGACATGGCAACCAGTGGCCTGTTGCTCACTGTGACATGGCCATCACTGACCTGCTGCACACTGTGACATGGCCGCACAGTGACATGGCCACCACTGACCTGCTGCCCACTGTGACATGGCCCCCATAGTGACATGGCCACCACTGACCTGCTGCCCACTGTGACATGGCCCCCATAGTGACATGGCCACCACTGACCTGCTGCCCACTGTGACATAGCCCCCACAGTGACATGGCAACCAGTGACTTGTTGCTCACTCTGACATGGCTATCACTGACCTGCTGCACACTGTGACATGGCCAAACAGTGACGTGGCCACTACTGACCTGCTGCCCACTATGACATGGTCCCCATAGTGACATGGCCACGACTGACCTGCTGCCCACTGTGACATGGCCCCAACAGTGACATGGCCACTACTGACCCGCTGACGACTGTGACATAACCCCACAGTGACTTGGGCACCACTGATCTGCTGCCCACTGTGACATGGCCCCCATAGTGACATGGCCACCACTGACCTGCTGCCCACTGTGACATAGCCCCCACAGTGACATGGCAACCAGTGGCCTGTTGCTCACTGTGACATGGCCATCACTGACCTGCTGCACACTGTGACATGGCCCCACAGTGACGTGGCCACTACTGACCTGCTGCTCACTGTGACATGGCCCCCATAGTGACATGGCCACTACTGACCTGCTGCCCACTGTGACATGGCCCCAACAGTGACATGGCCACCACTGACCCGCTGACCACTGTGACATAGCCCCACAGTGACTTGGGCACCACTGACCTGCTGCCCACTGTGACATAGCTCCCACAGTGACATGGCGACCAGTGGCCTGTTGCTCACTGTGATATGGCCATCACTTACCTGCTGCCCACTGTGACATGGCCCCCATAGTGACATGGCCACCACTGACCTGCTGCCCACTGTGACATAGCCCCCACAGTGACATGGCAACCAGTGGCCTGCTGCACACTGTGACATGGCCATCACTGACCTGCTGCACACTGTGACATGGCCCCACATTGACGTGGACACTACTGACCTGCTGCCCACTGTGACATGGCCCCCATAGTGACATGGCCACCACTGACCTGCTGCCCACTGTGACATAGCCCCACAGTGACTTGGGCACCACTGACCTGCTGCCCACTGTGACATGGCCCCCATAGTGACATGGGCACCACTGACCTGCTGCGCACTGTGACATGACCTCACAGTGACATGGCCACCACTGACCTGCTGCCCAATGTGACATAGCCCCCATAGTGACGTGGCCACCATTGACCTGCTGCCCACTGTGACATGGCCCCCATAGTGACATGGCAACCAGTGGCCTGTTGCTCACTGTGACATGGACATCACTGACCTGCTGCACACTGTGTCATGGCCGCACAGTGACGTGGCCACTACTGACCTGCTGCCCACTGTGACATGGCCCCCATAGTGACATGACCACCACTGACCTGCTGCCCACTGTGACATAGCCCCCACAGTGACATGGCAACCAGTGGCCTGTTGCTCACAGTGAACTGGCCAGCACTGACCTGCTGCCCAATGTGACATGACCTCACAGTGACATGGCCACCACTGACCTGCTGCCCACTGTGACATAGCCCCCATAGTGACATGGCCACCATTGACCTGCTGCCCACTGTGACATAGCCCCCACAGTGACATGGCAACCAGTGGCCTGTTGCTTACTGTGACATGACCTCACAGTGACATGGCCACCACTGACCTGCTGCGCAATGTGACATAGCCCCATAGTGACATGGCCACCACTGACCTGCTGCCCATTGTGACATGGCCAACATAGTGACACGGCCAGCACTGACCTGCTGCCCACTGTGACATAGCCCCCACAGTGACATGGCAACCAGTGGCCTGTTGCTCACTTTGACATGGCCATCACTGACCTGTTGCACACTGTGACATGACCTCACAGTGACATGGCCACCACTGACCTGCTGCCCAATGTGACATAGCCCCCACAGTGACATGGCCACCATTGAACTGCTGCCCACTGTGACATGGCCCCCATAGTGACATGGCCACCACTGACCTGCTGCCCACTGTGAAATAGCCCCTACAGTGACATGGCAACCAGTGGCCTGTTGCTCACTGTGACATGGCCATCACTGACCTGCTGCACACTGTGACATGGCCCCACAGTGACGTGGCCACTACTGACCTGCTGCCCACTGTGACATAGTCCCCATAGTGACATGGCCACCACTGACCTGCTGCCCACTGTGACATGGCCCCCATAGTGACATGGCCACCACTGACCTGCTGCCCACTGTGACATGGCCCCCATAGTGACATGGCCACCACTGACCTGCTGCCCACTGTGACATAGCCCCCACAGTGACATGGCAACCAGTGGCCTGTTGCACACTGTGACATGGCCATCACTGACCTGCTGCACACTGTGTCATGGCCGCACAGTGACGTGGCCACTACTGACCTGCTGCCCACTGTGACATGGCCCCCATAGTGACATGGCCACCACTGACCTGCTGCCCACTGTGACATAGCCCCCACAGTGACATGGCAACCAGTGGCCTGTTGCTCACAGTGAACTGGCCAGCACTGACCTGCTGCCCAATGTGACATGACCTCACAGTGACATGGCCACCACTGACCTGCTGCCCACTGTGACATAGCCCCCATAGTGACATGGCCACCATTGACCTGCTGCCCACTGTGACATAGCCCCCACAGTGACATGGCAACCAGTGGCCTGTTGCTTACTGTGACATGACCTCACAGTGACATGGCCACCACTGACCTGCTGCGCAATGTGACATAGCACCCATAGTGACATGGCCACCACTGACCTGCTGCCCATTGTGACATGGCCAACATAGTGACACGGCCAGCACTGACCTGCTGCCCACTGTGACATAGCCCCCACAGTGACATGGCAACCAGTGGCCTGTTGCTCACTTTGACATGGCCATCACTGACCTGTTGCACACTGTGACATGACCTCACAGTGACATGGCCACCACTGACCTGCTGCCCAATGTGACATAGCCCCCACAGTGACATGGCCACCATTGAACTGCTGCCCACTGTGACATGGCCCCCATAGTGACATGGCCACCACTGACCTGCTGCCCACTGTGAAATAGCCCCTACAGTGACATGGCAACCAGTGGCCTGTTGCTCACTGTGACATGGCCACCACTGACCTGCTGCCCACTGTGACATGGCCCCCATAGTGACATGGCCACCACTGACCTGCTGCCCACTGTGACATGGCCCCCATAGTGACATGGCCACCACTGACCTGCTGCCCACTGTGACATAGCCCCCACAGTGACATGGCAACCAGTGGCCTGTTGCACACTGTGACATGGCCATCACTGACCTGCTGCACACTGTGACATGGCCCCACATTGACGTGGCCACTACTGACCTGCTGCCCACTGTGACATGGCCCCCATAGTGACATGGTCACCACTGACCTGCTGCCCACTGTGACATAGCCCCACAGTGACTTGGGCACCACTGACCTGCTGCCCACTGTGACATGGCCCCCATAGTGACATGGCCACCACTGACCTGCTGCCCACTGTGACATAGCCCCCACAGTGACATGGCAACCAGTGGCCTGTTGCTCACAGTGACTTGGCCAGCACTGACCTGCTGCCCAATGTGACATGACCTCACAGTGACATGGCCACCACTGACCTGCTGCCCACTGTGACATAGCCCCCATAGTGACATGGCCACCATTGACCTGCTGCCCACTGTAACATGGCCCCCATAGTGACATGGCCAAAACTGACCTGCTGCCCACTGTGACATAGCCCCCACAGTGACATGGCAACCAGTGGCCTGTTGCTCACTGTGACATGGCCACCACTGACCTGCTGCCCATTGTGACATGGCCACCATAGTGACACGGCCAGCACTGACCTGCTGCACACTTTGACATAGCCCCCACAGTGACATGGCAACCAGTGGCCTGTTGCTCACTGTGACATGGCCATCACTGACCTGCTGCAAACTGTGACATGACCTCACAGTGACATGGCCACCACTGACCTGCTGCCCACTGTGACATGGCCCCCATAGTGAGATGGACACCACTGACCTGCTGCCCACTGTGACATAGCCCATACAGTGACATGGCAACCAGTGGCCTGTTGCTCACTGTGACATGGCCATCACTGACCTGCTGCACACTGTGACATGGCCCCACAGTGACGTGGCCACTACTGACCTGCTGACCACTGTGACATAGCCACACATTTACTTGGGCACCACTGACCTGCTGCCTACTGTGACATGGCCCCCATAGTGACATGGCCACCACTGACCTGCTGCCCACTGTGACATAGCCCCACAGTGACTTGGGCACCACTGACCTGCTGCCCACTGTGACATGGCCCCCATAGTGACATGGCCACCACTGACCTGCTGCCCACTGTGACATGGCCCCAACAGTGACATGGCCACCACTGACCCGCTGACCACTGTGACATGGCCATCACTGACTTTCTGCACACTGTGACATGGCCCCACAGTGACGTGGCCACTACTGACCTGCTGCCCACTCTGACATGGCCCCCATAGTGACATGGCCACCACTGACCTGCTGCCCACTGTGACATAGCCCCCACAGTGACATGCCAACCAGTGGCCTGTTGCTCACTGTGACATGGCCATCACTGACCTGCTGCACACTGTGACTTGACCTCACAGTGACGTGGCCACCTCTGACCTGCTTCCCAATGTGACATAGCCCCCATAGTGACATGGCCACCTTTGACCTGCTGCCCACTGTGACATGGCCCCCATAGTGACATGGCCACCACTGACCTGCTGCCCACTGTCACATGGCCCCCATAGTGACATGGCCACAACTGACCTGCTGCCAAATTTGACATGGCCACCATAGTGACATGGCAACCAGTGGCTTGTTGCTCACTGTGACATGGCTATCACTGACCTGCTGCACACTGTGACACGGCCCCCATAGTGACATGGCCACCACTGACCTGCTGCCCACTGTGACATGGCCCCCATAGTGACATGGCCACCACTGACCTGCTGCCCACTGTGACATAGCACCCACAGTGACTTGGGCACCACTTACCTGCTGCCCACTGTGACATAGCCCCCACAGTGACATCGCAACCAGTGGCCTGTTGCTCACTGTGACATGGCCATCTCTGACATGCTGCCCACTGTGACATGGCCCCCATAGTGACATGGCCACCACTGACCTGCTGCCCACTGTGACATAGCCCCCACAGTGACATGGCAAACAGTGGCCTGTTGCTCACTGTGACATGGCCACCAGTGACCTGATGCACACTGTGACATGACCTCACAGTGACATGGCCACCACTGACCTGCTGCCCACTGTGACATAGTCCGCATAGTGACATGGCCACCACTGACCTGCTGCCCACTGTGACATGGCCACCATAGTGACATGGCCAGCACTGACCTGCTGCCCACTGTGACATAGCCCCCACAGTGACATGGCAACCAGTGGCCTGTTGCTCACTGTGACATGGCCATCACTGACCTGCTGCACACTGTGACATGGCCCCCAGTGACGTGGACACTACTGACCTGCTGCCCACTGTGACATGGTCCCCATAGTGACATGGCCACCACTGACCTGCTGCCCACTGTGACATGGCCCCCATAGTGACATGGCCACCACTGACCTGCTGCCCACTGTGACATAGCCCCCACAGTGACATGGCAACCAGTGGCCTGTTGCTCACAGTGATTTGACCACAACTGACCTGCTGCCCAATGTGACATAGCCCCCATAGTGACATGGCCACCATTAACCTGCTGCCCATTGTAACATGGCCCCCATAGTGACATGGCCAAAACTGACCTGCTGCCCACTGTGACATAGCCCCCACAGTGACATGGCAACCAGTGGCCTGTTGCTCACTGTGACATGGCCATCACTGACCTGCTGCACACTGTGACATGGCCCCAATAGTGACATGGCCACCACTGACCTGCTGCCCACTGTGACATAGCCCCACAGTGACTTGGGCACCACTGACCTGCTGCCCACTGTGACATAGCCCCCACAGTGACATGGCAACCAGTGGCCTCTTGCTCACTGTGACATGACCTCACAGTGACATGGCCACCACTGACCTGCTGCGCAATGTGACATAGCCCCCATAGTGACATGGCCACCACTGACCTGCTGCCCACTGTGACATAGCCCCCACAGTGACATGGCAACCAGTGGCCTGTTGCTCACTGTGAAATGGCCACCACTGACCTGCTGCACACTGTGACATGGCCCCACAGTGACGTGGCCACTGCTGACCTGCTGCCCACTGTGACATGGTCCCCATAGTGACATGGCCACCTCTGACCTGCTGCCCACTGTGACATGGCCCCCATAGTGACATGGCCACCACTGACCTGCTGCCCACTGTGACATGGCCCCAACAGTGACATGGCCACCACTGACCCGCTGACCACTGTGACATAGCCCCACAGTGACTTGGGCACCACTGACCTGCTGC